>NC_065540.1:34816867-35146867 GCF_932294415.1 Quercus robur | reverse complement strand
GATAATGATAGATGATAAAGTTATTTTAATCATGAATTCAAATGAGAATCAATAAAAATTTATTAGCTTTATTGTTATGACAAATATTATGAAAATCGTTGTGTCTATAATATTGTAGACAAAATTTAGTTACAAAATTGGTTGTAGTCTAAGGCTACAACCTTACTCAATATCTATTTATTGGAGGTGAATTTTGACAAATTCACCATTGGATTACATTTTCTTTTTATATTCTTCATGCTTGCAAAATTTCTAGTAAATTCAAGATCAACAGCTATGTCATCAATAAATTTTTTAAATTGCAAGTTTTTGTAGTTTAAAATTTTGTATAAAATATAAACTTATAGATTATATAGTAAATAATATCTAACTGACACAAAATTTGATATGTGTATTGTAGGGTGACGAATTTGGGGCTCAGGCCCAACAGGCGGGAGATTCTGGCCCAAAAGTCCCTCAACAATGAATTTGTAGAGAGTAGGTTATAGAACTAGGTCTTTGACAGGAGAAACGAAGTTACGACCAAGCCATGCAACCAGTTGGACGTAGGGATATTCCTTCAAACTTTTGGAGTAACGGTCCCTAAGGCTGTTCCTGCTACTTCTCTCTCTTTTCTCCTTCTTTCTCCTTTCTTCTTTCTGCTTGCGATCCCTTTTCCATGGGGATCTCCTTCCCTTATATAGCATCCTTCCTGAGATCATGTCCCTACACTTGTCAGTCATCCGATCCTCCACTCGAGTGCCTGTCCCATAGGTCATCCTCCCTCCTTTCTGTGAGTTGCACTGGCCAAGATCATTCTGCGTTCCTGTCCCTTCCACATTAATGCGGCTGGAAAAGTAGTTCCTTGGCATTTAATGCGGCAGTTGTGATTGTCCCCCCCCCCCCTTCCTGAGTGTCATGCACTGTTTCTTCGTATTGGGTGAACTTTCGCCAGGTATGGGGTGCAAATTGGACACTTACTTGGTGAGTCCGAGGAGGTGTTCCTCCTCGGACGCCCCTTAGCAGGCCCGGCCCATCATGATTGGGACGGGATATCCTACGCCCATGCCTTTTATTCTTTATCGTGGTTGGGCTTGGTACATGAGCTACGGCCCAACATCAACTGACAGACTTTACCCACCACAATAGCCCCTCAAAATGCCGGCCTTTTTTGAGTCCGAGGAAAAAAGGCGGGATTTTGATACTCACTAGACGGCTCGTGGCGAACCACTGCTTCACACGTGGAAGGGGGAAGGCACGCCTTTACGTGCTTCATTAATGCTGTGGGCAGTTGGTGACTCAGGGGGAAGTAACCGCAGCTTTTGAGGTTTTACACTCGCTCAATCCAACGGTTGGAGGCAGGATCTACGGTGGACAGCGTCTCGCATGCCTTAGACGCGAGCGCGTCTGTTCGACTTCTACCGAGTATAATAGGTCTTGAGGGCGTTCGTCTCTCATTTTTGACGAGCTTTCCAATATTCAGAACTTCTGAGAGCCTATTCCTTCAGTCTGTTCTTGCTTCCGCTGCCATTCTCTTGAAGACTCCTTCGAACCTCTTACCCGTAAGTTCGCGCTTCTTCTCCATTATTCTTCATTAATCATACTGCCTTCAAGTTGTTTTTAGGATTAGAGGGGATGGGTAGGCTTGAGAAACTGGTAGATTCTCCGGCCGGTATGGCGGGCTTCAGGGCGAAGTATCGTATCCCACCGGAGGTAGGGTTAGAGTACTGTCATCTGGAGGACATTTTGATGAAACGGAGAACAGAAGAAGTCGCAATTCCAATGATAGCCTTCGTGGAAGGAGGAATGACTATTCCGATGGGGAGAATAACTAGGGACTATCTGCGTGGTCATAGGTTGGCCCCCCATCAATGCACCGCTAATGTATTCCGGATCCTGGGGTGTGTCGAAACCCTGAACGATCAGATGAACCTCGGCCTCTCATGGCACGACGTGGTTCATCTTTACGAATGCCATAAGCTCGGCGACACATACTATCTAAAGTCTAGGGTTGACGCAGTGAGGTTAATATCTTGCCTTTCGAAGTCTAGCAAAGGCTTGAAGGACGACCATTTGATCGTCTCCGGGCCATGGTCTGACGGCCCTCACTGTCCGACTAGGGAGGGAAAGCCAGGTGGGGTGTCATAGAATTAGATGCCGTGGGGAGGATTTTGGTTTCAAGCTCCTCCACCCCTTTTTCTTTTACTTGCTTTAGATTTGCTGGTTTGATTGCATGTCTCCTCGGACTAACATAAATCGTTTGACGGCCTTTGCAGACAAGAAGCTAACCACTCCTCGGCTGAGCCTAGTCAATGTCCCGGCTCTAAATTACCTCCTGAGGTCCGAGATTTTTGTTAGCGGGGACGGACAACTACGGTCGGCTCCTTTAATTTTGGATTATACTCCGCTCACTCGAGCCCAGGTAGAAGCCGGACAAGCTATAAGGGCCGGTAGTCCGAGATTAGCACGGATTGACGTGTCCATACCAGGGTTCCTCGCTGATACAGACTTGCCTCCAATTCAGTTACCTCCCCAACGCGTTTTTCCCCTAGTAGTTATCCCAGAGGTGGAGTCCGGCTCTTCGCATTCATCCTTAGAGGATCAGATAGACCGGTTCCAATTTACTGAGGAAGGGGAGGCTTCGGTTAGAGTAGTAGAGATCTCCGACTCTGACGCTGATTTGGACCGTGCCTCAGCGGCTTCTGGTACTGGTTTGGTCATCGCACAGCCTGACCTTAGCGAGGACACAGAGGAAGAAGAAGGAATGGACCTCCAGCCGAGGACTGGCCTCAGGGGTCTTTTATCCAACAGGTCCAAAGGGCAGACCTCTAAGGAGATCTCGAAAGGACAGGTCATCTCCAAAGCCCCCGCTCTTCCTCCCCCTCCCTCGTCGGGCGCGGCGCTGAAGCCTATGCCTAATCTAAAGTGAAAAAGGCCTGTAGAAGAGGCAGAGGAGGGAGAGGTTGCCCGCGAGAAGGCCGGGCCTAAAAAGAAGGGCAAGGAAACGAAAGAGCCCCGGGAAAAAAGAACAAGGTCCACTGAGAGCCGAGATGAGGCGGTCACTCAAAGGGGACCTCGGACATGGTCTCCTCGGATCGAGCTAGATGGCGCTCAAATCCTCTGGGATGCGACCCTATGGGAGTCTCAGCGTGAGCCAGCTTCGTTCTTGGCTGAAGCGTTGCAGCAACCTCTTCTCTTGCCCCGTGATATGGAAGGCCTCAGGAAGATTCGTCAACCAGAACTTTTCATGTCACTGAAGAGGGACATGGCTGTGGTAAGTGGAATCTTCTATCTTATCTTTGTGTTGAGAACCTTCTTATCGTCTTATCTTGGTATCGTCTTCATTTCCGTCTGAGTGCAGGTCACCCAACAAATTTATGTTGCTGAGGAATGGGCCAAACAAGCTCGTGAGGATGTACATAGGGAGGCTCAGTCCCGTGCTACAGCTAAGAGGGCCGCGAGCGATCTCAAACGTGATCTTGATCATCAGGATCATGAGCTAAAAGAGGTGAAGAAGGCCAATGCGAGTGCAGAGGCTGGCCTGAAGACTGCTGAAAAGCAAACCGAAGAGCTGCGCAAGTAGCTCCGACACTCTGAGGAAAAACTGTCAGCGGAGCAACAAGCGGTTTCGGAGCTTAAGGCTGAGCTTGCAAGGGCTAAGGAGGAAGCCCGCTTGTCCAGGGAGGTTGCCGAGAAGGCTGTGGCGGCTTCGTATGAACGTGGGGTTCACGATACTGAGGAAAGGTTGACTGAGGAAGTCGCCACTGTCTGCAGGGATTATGTCACCTCGACCTGGGGATTGGCCATGGATAGGGCAGCCGTCCCCGCAGATTCTGATCTCAGGAAAGCTGAGAACATCTTTTACCCTGCGGAGATACGTGAGACTCCTGGGGAGGTCGCTTCCACTGAACCTCTTCCAGCAGATTCCCCCATTCCCGAGACTGGAGGCATGGAGCAAGCTACGCAGGGCCAGTCACCCGAGGACAATCTTCGCATCAGCGAGATCCTTGCCCAGGCCCAGGAGATCGCCCCGGAGAACCCAGCAGTGGATGATCAGCCCGCCCCAACTCAGGGCCCTTAGGGACGTGGAATAGGAATTCGTCTGTCCCGCTTTTGTACTTTGTTTTGTTTGATCCTTGCTAATATTTCTGAACTGAATTACTTTGAACATTATATGACAAAAGTTATTTAATTACATATATCGCTGCTTTACTTTATTTTGTTTTCATCATGAATGGATATCGGTCTTACCCTTTTACTGCTTAAAGTCGAACAATAATGAATAAAGACGTTAAAATTGCGACACTTTGTAGTCGAGCAACAACGATTACAATGCTGATTTTTCCCAAGTCCGTGGCTAAGAATCCGCACAGGACTTGGCTTCCCTTTAACGCTTTTCGTGAATCATAAACGGTTAACCCTTGATGAAAGAATTGTGTGGTTAATTTCCCCCAAGTCTGTGGTTCGAGGAGCCATGCAGGACTTGGGTTCTGTTTAACGCTTATTGAGATTGTTGCGCGGTTAATTTCCCCCAAGTCTGTGGTCCGAGGAGCCATGCAGGACTTGGGTTCTGTTTAACGCTTACTGAGATTGTTGCGCGGTTAATTTCCCCCAAGTCTGTGGTCCGAGGAGCCATGCAGGACTTGGGTTCTGTTTAACGCTTACTGAGATTGTTGCGCGGTTAATTTCCCCCAAGTCTGTGGTCCGAGGAGCCATGCAGGACTTGGGTTCTGTTTAACGCTTACTGAGATTGTTGCGTGGTTAATTTCCCCAAAGTCTGTGGTCCTAGGAGCCATGCAGGACTTGGGTTCTGTTTAACGCTTACTGAGATTGTTGCGCGGTTAATTTCCCCCAAGTCTGTGGTCCGAGGAGCCATGCAGGACTTGGGTTCTGTTTAACGCTTACTGAAAATTGCTGCGGGGTTAATTTCCCCCAAGTTTGTGGTCCGAGGAGCCATGCAGGACTTGGGTTCTGTTTAACGCTTACTGAAAATTGCTGCGTGGTTAATTTCCCCCAAGTCTGTGGTCCGAGGAGCCATGCAGGACTTGGGTTATGTTTAACGCTTACTGAAAATTACTGCGCGGTTAATTTCCCCCAAGTCTGTGGTCCGAGGAGCCATGCAGGACTTGGGTTCTGTTTAACGCTTACTGAAAATTGCTGCGCGGTTAATTTCCCCCAAGTCTGTGGTCCGAGGAGCCATGCAGGACTTGGGTTCTGTTTAACGCTTACTGAAAATTGCTGCGTGGTTAATTTCCCCCAAGTCTGTGGTCCGAGGAGCCATGCAGGACTTGGGTTCTGTTTAACTCTTATTGAGAATTGTACAGTAGAACGACATCAAGTAAAATATTCTTCATTAATAAAAGTACCTTTTCAGGTTATTTACATTCCATGGACGTGGCACTACACGTTCGTCCAAGTCTTCCAAATAGTACGCTCCAATGCCAGCCATAGAGGTGATACGGTATGGACCCTCCCAGTTTGGCCCGAGTTTTCCCCATGCAGGGTTCCTCGCATTGCCCAGGACTTTCCTCAGCACTAGGTCCCCAGGCGTCAACGGTCTTGACTTCACCTTGGCGTCATAGCCCCGCTTGAGCTTTTGCTGATACTGAGCTAGATGCACCATCGCGCAATCCCTTCTCTCTTCAAGGAGGTCCAAGCTTTTCTCTAGAAGCCCGTTGTTAACAATAGGGTCGAATGTAGTAGTCCTCTGGGAGGGAAAGTTTATCTCTAATGGGATGACGGCCTCGGCCCCGTAGGTCAACGAAAAGGGGGTTTCTCCCGTGGATCGGCAGGGCGTGGTGCGATACGTCCACAAAACATGGGCGAGCTCTTCAATCCACCTCCCTTTCGCGTCGTCTAACCTCCTCTTCAGCCCATTCACTATGGTTTTGTTAACTGCCTCGGCTTGTCCGTTACTCTGCGGATAGGCTGGTGTAGAGTACCTGTTGACAATCCCCAATTCACTGCAATATTCCCTAAAGGCCTTGCTATCAAATTGCAGGCCATTGTCCGGGATTAGGGTGTGTGGGGTGCCGAATCGGGTGACAATGGTTTCCAGATAAACTTCTTGACATCAACATCCCTAATGTTTGCCAGCGCCTCAGCCTCAACCCATTTCGTAAAGTAATCGGTGCCGACGAGAAGAAACTTCTTGTTCCCGGCAGCTTTGGGGAACGGACCTAATATGTCTAGGCCCCATTGTGCAAATGGCCAAGGGCTGGACAATGGGTTAAGTACCCCACCGGGCTGATGTATATTCGGAGCGAACCGTTGGCATTGGTCACACTTCTTCACATATTCCAGAGCTTCCTTATGCATGCTTGGCCACCAGTAACCCAGCGTCATAGCCCTGTGGGAGAAGGACTGGCCCCCCGTATGGCTCCCACAAATCCCCTCGTGCAACTCCTCCAGAATGAGTTCAGTTGCGCCTGGGTGTACACACAGCAAGTATGGCCCCGAGAATGAACGTCTGTAGAGCTTGGAGTCCTCGGACAACCAGAATCGAGAAGCTCTCCTCCGGATTTTGTCGGCCTCGACCTTGTCGTTTGGTAAGGAATCATTCTTCAAGAATTGGACAAGAGGGTCCATCCAGCTTGGCCCCTCGCCGACATTGTGTATCCGAATACCTTTAGCCTCCTCTTCCGTGGGGCGGCAGAGGTCCTCGACCAAGATAACCCGCGGAAGGGGCTGAGCCGCGGATGTGGCCAGTGTTGCCAGAGAATCGGCGTGAGTATTCCCGCTTCTGGGTATATGCATTAAACGGAAGTCGTCGAAGTGGGCGCGTAGGCGTTTAGCTCGGGCAAGATACCGTTGCATTCTTTCGTCTTTCGCCTCCAATTCCCCGCTTACTTGCCCCACTATGAGTCTTGAATCCGAGAATATGCTCGCGCATTTCCCACCCAGCTTCCGGATCATCGACATCCCTTCTAGCAGTGCTTCATACTCAGCTTCGTTATTCGTTGCTGGGAATCCCAGTCTCAACGACTTCTCCAGGGTTATACCTTCGGGAGAGATTAGAACGAGCCCCACTCCGGACCCCTTTTAGTTCGCTGCACCATCAATGTATGCTCTCCACTCATCGTGCTCTTGCACAGAAATCGTGCTGACCAGTCTCCTATCATTATTCGGTGATTCCGACACGTCCACCCCTTCCACGGTTGGCTCCGCAAATTCAGCTACCAGATCAGCGAGGACTTGACCTTTTATGGCGATGCGTGGCATATATCTGATGTCAAAGGCGCTTAAGATGGTTCCCCACTTAGCGATTCTCCCAGTGTAGTCGGCGCTGCGGAGGACTGATTTCAATGGAAGTTGGGTTAGCACAACCACTGTATGCGCCTGAAAATAGTGGGGAAGCTTCTTTGTAGCTTGCACGACAGCCAATATTGCCTTTTCGAGGGGGAGATACCGGGTCTCTGCCTCCTGTAGCGACTTGCTTACGTAGTACACGGGCCGTTGCGTGCCGTTGTCCTCTCGGATCAGTACTAGGCTGACTGCATGATCGGCGACTGCGATGTATGCATAGAGTACCTCGTCGGCCTCGGGACTGGACATGATCGGAGGTCGGGCGAGGTATTCCTTGAGCTGTTGGAAAGCCACGTCACACTCCTCAGTCCACTCGAAACCCTTCCACTTGTGCAATAGGAGGAAAAAAGGTCGGCATCGGTCCGCCGAGTGGGAGATGAAACGGTTCAAAGCTGCTATCATGCCGGTAAGCTTCTGGACTTCTTTGGGATTCCGAGGCGGTTGCATACTACGAATGGCCCTTATTTGGTCAGGGTTAACTTCGATCCCCCGATGGGTTACCATGTAGCCAAGGAATTTTCCCGATCCCACTCCAAATGAACACTTGGATGCGTTCAGTCGCAGCCTGTACCTTCTCAGGATGTGAAACACCTCGTCAAGGTCCCTGATGTGGTCAGTCACCAATTTGCTCTTTACTACCATATCGTCTATATACACCTCGACAGTTTTTCCCATCTGTTGTTCAAACATCCTAGTCATCATCCTTTGATAGGTCGAACCGGCATTCTTCAGGCCAAAAGGCATCACCTTGTAATGATAGTTGCCAATTGGGGTGACAAAGGCAGTTTTTTCCTGGTCTTCCGTGGCCAAGGATATCTGATGGTAGCCCTGGAAAGCGTCCAAAAAACTCATTCGGGGATGCCCGACAGTTGCGTCAACCAGTCGGTCTATTCGCGGCATTGGGAAAGGATCCTTCGGGCAAGCCTTGTTTAAGTCCGTGAAGTCCACACAGACTCGCCATTTCCCGCTCTTCTTCTTCACCACGACTGTGTTCGCCAACCATTCGGGGTAGAACACTTCCTTGATAGCCCCAGCTCTTTTCAATTTCGCCACTTCTTCCCTCACAGCGTCTGCATGCTCCCTTGACGGGCGCCGAGGGGGCTGCTTCTTTGGGGTAATAGCTGGATTAACGTTAAGGTGATGGCGTATTAGGTCTGAGTCAACCCCAGGGGCTTCATAAGGATCCCAAGCGAATACATCCTCATTTCGACGCAGAAAATCAATTAGCGCCGACTTAACCTGTGCTGGTAGCTCCGAGCCAATCTAGAAAAACCTTTCGGGGTCTGATCCGACGAGCACTTTCTCTAGCTCTTCACAACTCACCTCCATGTCCGGTCCTTCATTACCTGCAACTAGGACCGGGGTTCTTGATTGCTATAAGGCATTCTCGGTTGAAGTGGAAGGCGCGTCGCTTAATCGTCGAGCAATGGTCGATACCATGCATCGCCTGGCCATTCCTTGATCCCCCACTATCTCTTTGATTCGGCCCTCTGAGGGATACTTCACTTTCTGGTTCAGGGTAGACGACACAGCCCCTAGCGTATGAAGCCATGGCCGTGCCACAATAGCCGTGTAGGGTGAGTATGCGTCCACCACAACGAAGTCCACTTCCACTATTTCTATGTCTGTTTGCACAGGCAATCTGATCATGCCCTTAGGGATGACGATTTTTCCCTCAAAGCTAAGCAGAGGAGTATTGTATGGCGACAGGTCCTCCTGCTTTAAATTCAGCCCTTTATATAGGTCCGGGTACATCACCTCTACGGCGCTGCCCTGATCAACTAACACCATCCTCACGTCATAACCTCCTATTTTGAGTGTCACGACTAGGGCGTCGTCATGGGGCTGAATAGTTCCCTCCTTGTCCTCTTCCGTGAATCCAATTAATGGCACTCTCCCTCTAGCCCTCTTGGATTCCCTTTCGCTTGGCTCTGTCGGGAACCTACCTACTGACATTACTCTGAATGGGCCGGAACCGGTTCTCCCAGGTGCGGCAAGAATGACATTTATCGTGCCGATGGGTGGCCTCAAGGTGCTTTGCCTGGTATCGACATTTGACTGCTCAGGGCGTTGCAACAGATGCCCTAACTTTCCTTCTCGGACGAGTCGATCCACATAGTTCTTCAGATTCTTACATTCGTCCGTGACGTGGCCGGGCTCTTGGTGATACGCACAATATAGGTTCTGATTGCGTTTTGAGGGGTCACCTGCCATCCTATTTGGCCATTGAAAAAAAGGCTCGTGCTTTATTTTTTCCATGATCACGTGTAATGGCTCTCGGAACACAGCGTGGACTACCTGAGCCCCTGTAGATCCCGATTGTTCTGTATAATCTCTTCTCGGCTTATTACTGTTACTGAAACGGTCCGACTTGAAGTCCCTTCTCTCCTGGGGGACAAACTTCGCCTTTCCCTTCCCGGTTTGCTGGTCCTCCTCGACCCTCTTATACTTGTCTATCCTGTCCATAAGTTGCCGCACGCTGGTGGCTGGCTTCCCTGTGAGAGACTTTCTCAAGCCATGCTCTGTCGGCAAGCCCCTTTTAAAGGCACTGATGGCGACGTCATCGTGACTTCCTTCTACCTCATTGTGCACCTCCCAATATCTGTCCGAGTAGGCCTTTAGCGTTTCTCCTTCTCGCATGGACAGAGATAAAAGGGAATCGAGGGGCCGAGGGACTCTAGTGCTGGTGATGAAGCGGGAGCCAAAGGCCTGCGTCAACTGTTTAAAGGAGTCTATAGAGTTTGGTGGGAGGGCATCAAACCATCTCATGGCCAGGGGCCCCAGGCTAGAGGGAAACACTTTACACATTAACGCCTCGTCCCTAGAGTGAACGGCCATCCTTTGGTTGAACTGGCTCACGTGCTCCACTGGGTCAGTTCGACCATTGTACAGGGTAAACGTTGGCTGATTAAATCGCCGAGGGAGCACCGCCCGCTCTATTCTACGGGTAAATGGCGACTGGGAGATTCGATCCAGGGCCTTGCTCATGGCGTCATTGACTAAGCCTTGGTAAGGTGGGCTTTTGCGGCCGCGTTTGTGAGGCCTCTCTTCCTCATAGGAGAACGTCTCGCTCGGGGGGGTCCTCGTCCTTCGTCTGTATTCATCATCCTCACCACTGCTAGTATCCGAAATGGGCAAAGGACGTTTTTGTTGGGCTCGCCGCAGCCTTCTCTTCAAATCCTCAATCTCTTGCTGCAGAGCCTTCTGCTCGTTGTGCTGGTGGGATGCATGGTCTTTCCCTTTCGAGCGACTTCTACTCGTGTGAGCGGTGTTCACACTGCCCTCTCGTTGATCATTTTGGTCTTTTGCTCGTTCAAGGTTTACAAAGTTGTCCTGTCGTTGAGATTCAGTACGTCCGGTTTGGCGCGGACCTGATCCTTCCATCCCTTGCTGTTTCACTTGTCGAGACACAAGTTCTTCCCACAGACGGCGCCAATTGTAGGGTGACGAATTTGGGGCTCAGGCCCAACAGGCGGGAGATTCTGGCCCAAAAGTCCCTCAACAATGAATTTGTAGAGAGTAGGTTATAGAACTAGGTCTTTGACAGGAGAAATGAAGTTACGACCAAGCCATGCAACCAGTTGGACGTAGGGATATTCCTTCAAACTTTTGGAGTAACGGTCCCTGAGGCTGTTCCTGCTACTTCTCTCTCTTTTCTCCTTCTTTCTCCTTTCTTCTTTCTGCTTGCGATCCCTTTTCCATGGGGATCTCCTTCCCTTATATAGCATCCTTCCTGAGATCATGTCCCTACACTTGTCAGTCATTCGATCCTCCACTCGAGTGCCTGTCCCATAGGTCATCCTCCCTCCTTTCTGTGAGTTGCACTGGCCAAGATCATTCTGCGTTCCTGTCCCTTCCACATTAATGCGGCTGGAAAAGTAGTTCCTTGGCATTTAATGCGGCAGTTGTGATTGTCCCCCCCCCCCTTCCTGAGTGTCACGCACTGTTTCTTCGTATTGGGTGAACTTTCGCCAGGTATGGGGTGCAAATTGGACACTTACTTGGTGAGTCCGAGGAGGTGTTCCTCCTCGGACGCCCCTTAGCAGGCCCGGCCCATCATGATTGGGACGGGATATCCTACGCCCATGCCTTTTCTTCTTTATCGTGGCTGGGCTTGGTACATGAGCTACGGCCCAACATCAACTGACAGACTTTACCCACCACATGTATTAAGAACATAAAGAACATGTAATTTAATTGTTTGATTTTAAAAATATGTAGTAATATTAATATTTTTAAATGAAGTTATAGTCTTAAGTTACAATCAATTTTGTAACTAAATTTTATTCTAATATTGCTCTATATATTAATATATCACAATTAATAGATCATGTAACACTTTTTGTATGCCACTTTATTCTTTTTTCATTAAACACATGACATACCGTAATGAGTAAACATAAAATAAAACATAATAACCGGTCCAAAGAACTTACATTCCGGCAAATAGGATCCAATCATCCAATAATTCACACTGCATGTATCACATTATTAGTAGAGGTGTCTTCACCCTCGTTTATAACGTACTTGTGTGAGATATATATGTTTATATAGTGTAAAACCTATTACACACACACAAAAGTGTGCAATAAACATTGCAAAAAATAACACAAGTACGTTATGTCCTATACATACAAATGAGACGAATTCCTCCCAAATAATAGAGTAGTCATGTGCATGTAGACCACTTGGCCTAACAACCACCCATGTGGCAAGATATATGCCATAGATAAGATAGCAACACAAGATTAAATAAGAGCATCTACTAGTGCCACGTTTCCGACTCCAATGACACATTTTTCTTCGAGATCTTATATGATCACACAATTATCCATACACTTTCGTTAAAATTTGCATTGATATTAACATGTGAATGGATTATACCACTTATATATGGTACACTAATGGTACTTAGTGAAAAAATAATCCAACCACTACTTATTACATGTCTAAATTGTGAAAATGTGTGCAGAAGTGTGTCATCTAGACTTTTTACTTTTGTTTAGAGGGAGATGTAGTATGGGTCAAAATGAAGAGATAAATTAATGCAGTGTAGCATTTACCATCATAAGCCCTTTGATAATTTGGTCGATGTAGTATTCCGGTTGTGATTTTTGCAAAGACAGAAGATGATTGATCATGGTGTTCCCTTCCTCTTCCTTATTCCTCACTTCATCAATTAGATTTTGCATGAACACATCCGTTCTCTTGGCAAGTCGCTTCAACTTTCTCTCCAAACCCCCATGATCAATCCATCGCAACACCGCCAAAAACTCTCCTGGATTAGACGCCCGGCTAACTTTACTATCCCATTCATTATCTCCCTGAACTGCCTTGCTTCTTCCACGTCTTTCACATCTTCCCCATAGTACCTCTTCCCTCCCACCATTCTCATTATAATGTTAAATGTCAGCTCCGATAACATAGATTTCAACTCTACCTTAGCGAAACCTTGGGTCGAGTTGTTTGACAGTTTGCATAGCAAGTGCTTGATCTCGTCCCTTCGAATGCCTAAGAACATGTTGAGACGATTCGTTGAAAAGATTTCTAGGGCACTGATGCGGCGAAGGTTGCACCAATGGTCTCCATAAGGGGCTGATACCAAAGTGGTGTAGTTGTAGCCTAAGTGCCTGCCCACTGAGAAGCGAGGACGGTTGGCTTAAACAATGTCGTTTATGGTGAAACATTCTTCAACTGCAGATGGGGATGCTATGATGACCACAAGTTTGGAACCAAATCGAAGAGAGAAAACGTGAACGTATTTTTGTGATAGGCGGTGAAAAGTGCGGTGAAGAGGTTTCTTAAGGAGATGGAGATGACCTAGAATTGGTAGAGAAGGTGGGCTGGGTGGAAGGTGTTTGCGTGGTGTTCTTGTTTGAAGGAAAATTTTGAAAGCAATGAAGAGGAGGAGAAGCGAGCTCAGAGATCTTCTATTCCACTTTTTCTGCTCCACTTTATATTCCACCAATAAAAACTTGTCACGTGTTACTTATTAATATTACTATTATTAATTAATGATAGTATTTAATTAATTATGTTAACACATGGCAAGCTTTTATTGGTGGAGTATAGAATGAAACAGGAAAAGTGGGACAAAAGATTTGGATTCAGAGATGAGTACTAGAGCAAGATGTCATCCATGCCACATATGTTGTTGTTATTGGTGGTGGTTTTTTTTTTTTTTTTTTTTTTTTTTTTTTGAGTATGTGAAGAGATTATGATGAATATATATATATATATATATATAGGGGGGGGGGGGGGGGGGGGCTACGTGCCTACGTGTAAGAGTTTAATCCAAGAAATGAACTAACAAAAAAAATTCTAACTTAGTCAATAGATTAGACACAATACTTTTCCTTTTATTTGTTCACAATCATTGATATAATCAATTGTAATGAGTGTACGTAAAAAAAAATAATAAAAAAAAAAAAAAAAAAAAAAGAAGAAAAAGAAGAGGTGTATCAATAATAAAATGCGAGGTAATTCGTTGATGACAAACTATATTATTAAAACAAATATTGTAAAATACAAAAATGTTAGGTAGTTTTCTTTCGGAAAAAGGACACAAAGATTCACTTTTATTTTTACGAATTCATATATTTATCTTTAAGGTTTGTATTCTAAATTAGTCAAGTCAATTAAGGATAGGTTCATTTTTTTTTTTTTTTTTTTTTTTTTTGGGGGGTGATACTAGCACAGGATTCAGGTTTGAATGGACCAATTGATCCAACATTTATTATATAAATAATCTGACTGTATGGATTTGAAAAAGGCAGTTTATAAGAAATTTCATTGAAATTTATTTATTTAATCCTGCGAAAATGTGGGAGTGAGAGAAGAGAGTGAGTGAGAGTAGAGGTGCGTGAGAGTGCCTAGTGTTTGACTTATGAAATTTGAATAAGCTTTATGAAATTGAGTCTTAGAGACTCAGTTTCTAGGTGGCTTTCACGTGGATTAGCCACGTCATTTTTAGGCAACACAAATTGATGCTCAAAGACATGATTTATAAACTAAGTCTTAGAGACTCGATTTCCAAGTGGATGCCACGTGGAAAAAGCTCCAAATCAGACCTTATCAGAATATGGAAACCGAGTCTTTGAGACTCAATTTATAAGGCCTAAATCAAGTCTTTAAAACTCGAGATGTTATTAAAAAATATAGTTTCAAAACTGTGCCTACTAACTATATAGTTGGAAAAATGGGGTTAATTCCCAATTTTGGCCTGACCGATCTTGTTGTGTTACTTTCACTTGCATCTATTCAGGGAAAGCGAAATAACTTCCAACTTCTTTTTTTCTTTTCTCTTTTTTAGAATCAACTTCCGACTTTAGATAGAAAGAGGTCGGGGGTCAATATAAAGGGTACCAGCATATGCTAGAAGAAGCGAAATATTGATATTGTATTATTTAGAGAGCCTCTCCCGTAAGCTCACTTAACATCCAATCATTATGTTGAGATGTTGGTGACTGTTCTTATTTATCATTGCTCTTATTTATCAGTAATTAAACAACTGAAGCTTACAAACTTCTAGTGACTAAGAATATTCACATCAGTTTTTTCAAATTTTTAGTTAAATTAATTTTAAAAAACTCTACATTTTCTAGTTTAGCTATCTATTCTTGTTAAGTAAACTCCAAGTGAGATCTAAATACAATAAAATTTAATATATTAGTTTATTTAAAATTTTTTAAGATCTAAATGATTTTTTTTTTTTTAAATTTAAGAAGAATAAATTTATACTTTTGACGTTTGATGTGTCTTTTAACAGCAACTTTAAAAATCCATGATTTGGGTTACATGCTGACATGCATGGTAGGTGCTTATATTCATGAACAAATGCATACAATGGAAGAAAACATACTATTAGGCCTAGGCGCATGGTCTGATTAGTAGTCTTCAGTGGATCATCTGGATTTGCAAAACAAGGGCTAATATTCCAAGTTAATTTTTTTAGAAATTTTAAGAGGTTGTATAAATTACAGTATCACTCACCATGTTATGAAAGTGTTTGCAAATATAGCTAAGTTACTCACTAAAGACCCTAAGGACACAGTTCAAACATCATGCATAGATTCAGAAAGAACCTTATGCATGAGAGGGCACGCTTTACACATGGCTTCCAATGGGACGACTTTTGGCATGGTGATTCCATCACCTTCAGCCATGTCAACTTTTTCTTTAGTAACCCTTTCCCACTCAAAGCATTGAATCAACAACCCCAAAGTCAAGCTCATTGTACGTTGGGCAAGGCCTACCCCAGGACAAGGCCTCCTCCTTAATCCAAAAGGCATTAACTTATGTGGGTCAACCTCACCAATTTCAAACCTCTCGAGTTTAAAACTAGTAGTATCTTCCCACAACTTAGGATCTCTATGTATGACCCATGCAATGACCAATAACATTGTGTCACGTGGTATATCATATCCTTCGATAGTACAATCATTAGAAGACGAATGAGGTACTAACAAAGGGCCAAGAGGGTACAATCGAGATGTCTTTGAGATGATACATTGGAGGTAGTGTAATTTGGGAACATCTTGTTCGTCTATCCATTTATCTTGCTCAATTTGAGTGTCCAACTCTACTCTAGCCTTCTTCAACACATCGGGATGATTAATCAAATTAGACATTGCCCATTCTAATGTCACTGCTAACATTTCAGTTCTTGCAAGTATCAAGACCTACCAATATGTGTTTAGAAAAATAAGAAGAATGAAAAGAGAAAAAAAAAAAAAGAATTGATTTGATACCCTATGAAAAAATCTTTTTTTGTTTTTTTTTTTTTTGCTTTTTTGTTTTTTTTCATAACAATAGAATCTTACCCAAAAGAAAGAAAAAGATTTGGGAGGTCTTCTAACAATTAGGTATAATTAGGATTGAAGTGATAGTCTAATAGTAATAGCATCGGGTGTCCCATCTTAGTGATTCAAACCCACCTCTTTCCTCCTCCATTATCTACCCATATAAGAGTAATATTAAAAAAATAAAAATAAAAACAAAAACTATGTGTAACATCAATGGTGGCTTTAGGAATTATTTTTAGAGTGGTTACTAAGAAATTTAAATTATACAAAATTTAATAAAGAAATAACTTGGATATATCAATATCAAAAAAAAAAAAAAAAAAAAAAAAATCTTACGAAAATACATGAAGTGCATGTTACCATGTTGTTTTCCACTAACAAAGAGAAAATTAAAAAAAAAAAAAAAAAAAAAAAAAAAAAGATTGATAAGAGATAAACTGGAAATTGAGAATGATGAGATTAGAGTAATCAAGTAAGAGAATTGAAATGACAATAGAGAATCAAAAGAAAAATGGATGATGTTTGCTACAACTATGAGATAAGTCGCTAAAGAAGCAAAATTATTGCCTCTACACTGTTAAGGAGAACTCATGACTACAATATTTTTCTTGAAGAGCCAAAATTATTTTTGGAGTAATGCCACATTCACAATTTTTATTTTATTTTATATATATATATATATATATATATTTATATATTGTTATAAAAAGTGATGTCTATATTGGCACCAAATTAGAATTAATATCCGATTTCCGCTTATCATATAAGATTTGTTATGAAATTATTGTAAAAATTTTGTGAATGTAGTATTATTCTTATTTTTATTGAATCGAAAGTCTTGTAATTCTCAAATTAGGGTGGTCAATATTTTTATTAGGGTGGTCAAAATAAGTTAGTTTGTGTGTGTGTGTATACATTTTTTGACAAATCAAGATGGTCTTGTGACCACCTTGCAAGTGTGTGTGTATACATTTTTTGACAAATCAAGATGGTCTTGTGACCACCCTGCAATACATGTATAGTGGCCCTGAGTAACATGTAAAAAAATAATATGATTATGGGCTCGTTAATCCCTTCCATTAATTACCCAAAATATATATATCAAACATTTGTCATCAAAATATAATCATAAACCCAAGCCATAAAATATCAACACTTCACTTGGAAAGGGTAAAGCTATATATATATATAGAGAGAGAGAGAGAGAGAGAGAGAGAGAGAGAGAGAGAGAGAGAGAGAGAGAGAGAGAGAGAGAGAGAGAGAGAGAGAGAGAGAGAGAGAGAGAGAGAGAGAGAGAGAGAGAGAGAGAGAGAGAGAGAGAGAGAGAGAGCTTGCCAATTTTTGTTTTTTTGTTTTGTTTTCCCTCTCCTAAATAGCAACAACTCTACATTTTTTTTTGGGTAGTCATTAAAAAAAAAAAAATTAATTGTACAAAATTTAATAAAAATGTAACATTAATATTTCAAATAATAAAAAAAAAAAACTATAAACATGAAGTTTTATAATTGCTTCTACTTAAAAAATTAAAAGGAAAAAATAAATTGCTAAGAGATAAAGTGATAATTGAAAATGCTGGGAGGAGAATAATAAAGTGAGAGAGAGTTTGAAATGATGAGAGAGAGAGAGAGAGAGAGAGCAATAGATAACACATGTTGCAATTGCAAGCCAAAGCATTGAAGAGAGTAGAGCTACCATGACTATAAAGTCAAGAAGAGCAACATTGCTAGCACAACAAAGGAAAACTTGCAATCATATTATATCTCGCGGTTCCATTTTTTAGGATAAATGAAATTATAAATTATTTTTTATGTAATGGAATGGATAAGTTATGAATCTGAAATATTAGGGATTTTTTCTTTTGTTTTTGAATGAGTATTTTTTTATGTTGAATATTTTGTTTTTTTGTTGTTGTTTGGCTGGCCTAAATTTTTTGTTATTATTTGGGGTTTAATTTTATTATTATTTAAGGAGCTAAGGACTATGTTTGGTGGATCAAGATTATTTTTGTGGTTAATGCTAGCGATACAACAAAATGATCCAAAAAAAAAAAATTAAAACATTCCTAAATTAGAATACAAAAAAAGAAAAAAAAAAGAATTAAAGATTGTGGTGGGCTTATCTATGAGTTGGTAAGCTAATTTAAGAATGTTGTGACATTTTGTTATGTCCATAACATTACTTTTATTTTTATTAAACTCAAATTCTTGGGATTCTTAAGTCAGAGTGTTCAATATTTTTTTTAGAGTAGACAAAATAGACATAATTATGTATATAATTTTTTTTTTATTAATAATTCTTAAGTTCTATGTAGAGTTGTCCCTGACTCTCCATGTATAAAAAATGTCATACATGAAATTTCATTTTTTTCAAAAAATAAGTATAATTAAGAACTTCTAAAAAAAATTATGACAATTTAATTAATGAAAAAAAGATTCACTTTAATCCATTTAAAAATGTTTTGAATGAATATTTTAAAAAAAGGATTTTAATTGAATTATTTTAAAGGAAGTATTTCAATTCTAGTTTTCAATATGTAATTCTTCATTTAAAATTAAATTTTAAATATACAATATATTTTTAACACATGATTGGATCACAGCACTTATATATGGGACACCAATAATACTTATCGAAACATAATCTAATTCACTTTATCAAATGTCTAAATTGTGACAAAATGTGTAAGTGTGTGATCTAGAATTTTTATTTTTGTTCACCCAAAGGAAAGGACGGGTGGAGACAAGAGAGAGATGTAGTATGGGTTAGAATGAAGAGAGAAATTAAAGCAGTGTGGCACTTACCAACATAAGCCCTTTGATAATTTGGTCGGTGTAGTATTCCAGTTGTGATTTTTGCAAAGAAAGCAGATGATTGATCATGGTTTTTTCCCCTTCCTCGTCCTTATTCCTAGCCTCGTCAATTAGTCCTTGCATGAACACATCTGTTCTCTTGGCAAATCCCTTCAACTTCTTCTCCAAACCCCCATAATCAATCCACCTCAAAACCGCCACAAATTCTCCTGGATTCGATGCCCCGGACATCTTTATTACCTCACTCACTAGCTCCCTGAATTCCCTTGCTTCTTCCACGTCTTTCACATCTTCCCCATAGTACCTCTTCCCTGCCACCATTCTCATCCCATTTGTCAAACATCCAGATATCTAGCAACAGTACTTAATTTGAAATTTCAAGGTTTAGGGATAAAGTGTATTAGAGCATTTCCATCGGCTCTTCTATGAAAAATGCTATTTTGACACACCAAAAACCCACTTTATTATTTTAACACATTATTTTACAATATATCATTTATCACATATTCTATTCTTCAATCTCATACATTAAAATAATATAAACATCACATTAAAATATCATTAAAAAAAACTTCAAACAGTAATATATACTACGCAGCCCACCGCCACCACCACTGCCCATAGTTGCCCACCCCTACAACCACCACAGACAACCATAACCAAAACCCAAAATCAACCAACCAACCAACCCACTACCATCGACCACCATAGCTAAAATCAAAAATCAACCGAACCACCAAAATCAGCCCACACCCACCGCCATAACCCACCAACAACAGCCCATTACAACCCATGAAACTCAACCCATATCCAACCCCCACCCCCCCAAAAAAAAAAAAAAAAAATCCAGAAAAACCATAGCTAGAGAGAGATCTGCGTGGAAGTGATGCATTGGTGTCGACATCAGCATGGAAGAGAAATGATGGTGAGAGAAGAAAATTTGAGAGGATGAGATAGCTATGATCGGTGTTTGAGAAAAAAAGGGAGGAAGAGACTGACAGAGAGATGAGAGAGAAAAGAATAAAAAAATCGTTAAAATTTTTCAACATTTGTCCGTACGCTTCCATATTTGAGAGTGTACTGTTCATCAATGTCAAATTTTTTGACATTTAGAACATCTCATGGGAGATGTTTTTTGGTATTTGGTGTGCCAAATGCCAAATATTTGGCATTTGTCACACCTGATGGTAATGCTCTTAGTGTATCGTATCAGTATGTATGCAGTAAATCCTCCTAGATTCCTTAATACCATTTTTTGTTATACAAATATTTTGTACTTTTTTCTTGTTTCACTTTATACTTCACTAATTACAACCTAGCACTACTTAAACAGCTAAAATATATCCCTTCAAAAGAAAAAGACTGTAATAACCCCAAGACATCTCTTTTTGAGCCTAGCTTCAAAACTAAATTGACTTAAAGTTGAATTGAATATAATCCAGTAAATAGTTTTATTTTCTTTTGTTCTTTATCATAGGTATTTTGAAATTATTAATATTATTATTATTATTGTTATTATTATAATAGACAAAGTTTAGCTACAACTTAGTTTGGAGCAATCTCTTCTAATTCATTATGTAAAGATTTATAAGACTGTCTAAGTATATTATTTAAAAAAATCACATAACTCATTCAAAAAGTCATGTGGCTTACACATAGATAGTTTCTTCAATTATCACATAATAGGTTGGATGAAGATAATTTCAAACTGGTTTTGAGCTAATATTTTACTATTATTACTTGCTAACATTGGAGGGCAGGTTCCTAGGTAGTGAAGAAAAACTAAGAAATGTATGAACAACTTTGATGCAAGAACAGTGAGGTAAAGCTTAAGCACATGGAGAGAGAGAGAGAGAGATGAATTGAATAACTTCTTTGCATAATAAAATGATAATTAGCAATACACAAAGCTTATATAGGTCCAGCCTAACACACACAGACCTCTCTGTAGTGACTATAACAAACTCCAAATTATGCAGAGCTGACTTTGTTACGCTAACAGATTTTCAAAGCTCTAACTAACTTTGACTCTAAAATATCTAACTAATCTTTGGTTCCAAAATATCTAACTGGTTCCAGAAACGGCGTCGCTTGGCGTTAGTCTCAATTCTTTGTTTGTGGAAACGCTGTCGTTTGAATTAGTAACTACTCGTGTCATGACTTGCTTCTTGTCTCTTCCACGCGCGTCATTAGCTCAATAAGAAACGACATCGTTCTATTATCTTCTACAGGTAGCTGGCCTTAAACAAGTGACACAGGAATTGAAATTTAAAAGGGAGTGGAGGAGGGTGCCACTCAGGCTAAAAGCTCATTGGTGCAAAAACGATTTGGAATATTTAACTTTGAATCTACGTACTACACGTTCTAAGCCAACTCCAAGTCACCAAAAAAAAAAAAAAATGTTTGCTCGAGAAAAATGATTTATTAAATAAGTTCTTTTGTGTATGATTTTTAAAATCTCTACAGTTCTATTTAATTATTTCGTAAATATATATAAATAATTTGTGCTAAATTGAATTCAAAAAGGCTAAATAGATTTTTTTTTTTGGTACTATATATATCATATACGTAAGCCCATATTCAACATCCAAAAGTAGTAAACGAAATATTTCATTTATTGATATTCTTTCTTATTACTTAAAGAAAACTTCTAACTTGATAAAAATTATTATATAGTACAAGAAAAAAAAAAAAAAAAAAAACTGACTGACGTAAATCGAAAAGAATATACATACAAAAATTTAGTTATTATAAAAGTTTTTACCAAACAATTAGTACTACAACTGTAAAATATTCTCTGAAAATATAACTCAGCTACTTGCTAAAAATTCAAGGACATTTTACAAACACCATGCATAGATTCAAAAAGAACCTTATAAAAGATTGGCGAGTGATTTACATTTGGCTTTCAACGGTAAAACTTTTGGCATGGTGGTTCCATTAAACCATGTCAACTTTTTGTTATTGACCCTTCCCCACTCAAAGCACTAAATCAATAAAACCAAAGTTAGGTTTACTGTATGTTGGACAAGGCCTGCCCTATGATAGGCCCTCTTCCTCAATTCAAAAGGCATTAATAACTTATGTGGACCATCCTCACCCATTTCAAACGTCCCGGGTTTAAAACTAGTAATATCATCCCACATTTTAGAATCTCTTTGTATGGTCCATGCATTGACCAATAATATAATGTCAAGTGGTATATCATATCCTCTAATGGTACAATCATAAGAAGACAAGTGAGCAACGGGGTACAATTGAAAGGTCTTTGAGATGATACATTGAAGGTAGTGTAATTTTGAGACATCTAGTTTGTATATCAATTTCTCTTGTCCAATTTGATTTTTCAACTCTAATCTAGCCTTATTTAACACATCAAGATAATTAATTGAATTAATTAGACATTACCCATTCTAATGTCGCTGCTGATATGTTAGCTCCCACAAGTATCTAAGCCTACCAATATGTGTTTAAAACCTTAAGAAGAATTAAAAGAAAATGGACAGATTTTATACTCTATGAAAAATGGAATTCATTCATTTTTTTTAGAAGAATAGCATCTTATCCACACGAAAAAGAAGAAGATAGAGACTAGGGAGGTTTTCTAACAATTAGCTATAATTAAGGTTTAAGTGATAGTTGTTGATGCCCATTTTTGCGAATTCATATCCAAAAGCCCATGAGGAAGAAAGCCGAATAAAAATCAAGGCCCAAATTGAGCCAAATTGATAAAGACAAATTGAACCCAAGACCCTTTTGATCCAGTCAACATTATTTGGCCCACAAAGGCCCAAATCCTTTTGTATAAAAAGATAGCCGTGAAAGCTAATATGAAGAAGCTCGATGAAAAGAAACAAGGAACAATAGGAAGTGTCAACAGCAGGAGTCACATGAAGGAAAGAAAAGCCAAACCGAAGGAAATCACAAACACAGCAAGAAACGTGTGAAGAAATAAGATAAAAACACGCAACAGAACGAAACAGAACTAATCTGCTATGGCAGAAACAATGTGGGAACGAAAGAAGACAAAAGCAGAAGATAGTAAAGCAAGCACAAAAGGGCCGAAGCACCACCAACCTGTACCCAGCCAATACAAGGGAGGTGGGCCCACAGTCGAGGGGATTCAGAGGGTGTGGTTTGGTGACGAGGGGAAAAAAGGGTCTATATTTGGTTTCCAGTCGTAACTTTTTTTGGGAATATATCCTACTGGGATAATGTCTTACCCAAAAGAAGTAATAGATAGTTGGGACCATTTGATGCATGCCATAGAGCTAGGTAGTGAGGTAGCCCAATCCTTATTGGTTAGTCACCTAGAGGTAGAGGTATATAGCAAGAACAAACAAAATGGAATATTGTCATGAAATGAGTAATGGTGCAGCTAACGTATTATGAGCAGAGGTAGTGGCCGAGCAACCAATAGGTTGGTGGGTAGTCCTGAAGGGATGCCCACAACAAGCCAAAAATAGTTGGTGAAGCCCTAGGAGTAAAAAGGAGAAATCCCATTGAATTAGCTCACTATAAAAGGAAGAGGTAACTATGGCAGAAAAAGAGGAGACCCAATGGAGAGGAAGCACCGAAGGGAGGCACTTAGAAAGAGAGAGTCACCCAGAGAGAGACCCAAGAAAAGAAAAGACCAAATGGGGAACAACCCATGGCAAGAGAGTAGTAAGAAACTAAGAGTAAAAGAACGAAGAGAAAGAAAGAAAGAAAGAAAGTGGTAAAATGAAGAGAGACAATATGACAGGAATAGGAGAATGCATCAATAGACCATCTTTTCCCTCCCTCTTAGCAAACCCACTCTTTGAAGTTTTTAAAAGTAATAGCTAGTAGCCATTTAGGCCTATTCTCCAAAATGCACAGTTTTGATGGCAGAAGTCTATGACAAGGTTTTTCAAGTTGGGGTTTGGGTTCTTTTTTGGTTTACTTACTCTGTGGGAAGATTCAATACTTGATTTCGATTACAAATATATTTGATTTCTCTCATTATAAATTATATCTGCTGTATTTAGTCATTTTGCTGTAGCACGTTTTATCACGTTTGCTACATCAGTTGTCTTGCTCTGGTATCTTTACTTGTTGTATTAGTTATTCTGTTGTAGTACATTTTAATTATATTTACCGTGTTAGCTATTATACTAGCTAAACCTTTTCTACTAAAACTTTCTTATTTCTTTGTTATTATGTGTTTTACTTTTGACACAAACTAATCATTATCCTGCCATAAGTATATATATATATATATATATCTCGTTTCTCATGTTCTGCAAAATATATTTTGTAGATGTATATGTGAATACGTATAAGTATATTTATAAATATGTGTATGTATATATTTGAGAATATGCTAACCCATGTAAGCTAACATTTGCTTGATTGGTGTTTTCTTTGGGTTTTAGATTTGTTTATGTGCAGGAAGTAGAAAAGTATTTCTGCAGTAAAAAAATGAAGACTTGTCATTCACATTGCAAAAGGCTTTACTGTACGACAGAAGACTTTAATGCACAACAGACAGCTTTAATGCACAGCAGACAACTTTATGGCACAACAAAAGGCTAAACTGCACGACAGGAGGCTTTAATGCACAACAGACAGCTTTAATGCACAACAGACATCTTTAATGCATAGCAGAAAACTTTACTACATAGCAAGAAGCTTTATTGCATAGCAGAAAGTTTTATTGCACAGCTGATGGTTTTACTGTTCAGTAGAAAGTTTTGCTACATAGCAGAAAAGTCAGTCCTACGACAGAAACTGGAGAAAAGTTCATTCCGCGGCAGAAACTGGAGAAAAGTTCATTCTGTGGCAGAAATAGAGGATAAGCCCATTTTGCAGCGTCTTCCCTTGGACTTGGACTCAGCGTTTGTGCACAAATTAGCAGCGGCAGAGTGGTATTTTAGAGCCCATTCCGAGGAGCGTTAGACCCAACTTCCTTCTTAGAAAAAGCCTAGACTAAGCATTGTCCAATAACATCAAGATGCATGTCTAAGGTACAAGAAATGTAAAAAAGAACTCTCGACAATAGTTTAGTAATAATTGCATCCTTTATGGCATGTCCTATATGTGTGGCATAAACCTCACTTCCTCCCTCCCCAATTATCTATCTAATAAAAGAAAAACCAAAACATAAATAATTAACTCAATTTTGTGTAAGAGTTTAAGTAATAACTCTGTTGTAATAACATTTTTTATGGTCTCCTATATTTAGGTTTTGACCCCAATACTTCCCTTATCTACCTATCAAAAACACTCAACTATGTGTAACAAGTAAATCTATATGTAATGTGTAAAAGAATGATATGATTTTTGGCTAATTTCTGTTTAATATATGATTCGTCATTTAAAATTCTATTTTATAAGGACAATACCTTCTTAATATAGCACAACTAAGGGGATGTTTGGTACCACAACTTAAACAATAGTTTTCAATTTTTAAAAAATATTACACATATTTCCACACATTTTTTCACCCACACGTATTTCCAAAAAATTACAAACAATGTTACTAGAACAACATTACCAAACAAGCCTTAAGTTTTTGTCAATCTCCCTAGGCTCATATATAAGTCAACAACTTATAAATGATATTTCTTTGTTGCCTCTGCTCTAGTTAGGAAAAAAGTATCTCCTTTGTCCACTTCATAAGATAATTTTTGCTAGCTAGGTGGCTTTGCACGTGCAAAATTGAGCATGTAAGAATTCTCTTAGTTCCCTCCAAATTCATGATTCCCTAAATATAAACCCCAATTTTAAATGTATAAACTTGGAAAGGAAATTTGAAATAACCCAAATTCTTTCTTATTTCTTAAACAACCTTCGAAATTGAAACAAACTATTATCATGTGCAAGACAACAGAAAAGAAAAAGATACAAATATACATGAATACAACAATACTATAATGTACTACTACTAGTGTACATATTATAATTGATAATTAATACTAAAACATTCTTTGAAAATATAATTAAGTTTTTTAAACCTTATGTTTAAACATTATCCACAAACTTAGAAAGAACCTCATTCATAACTGGGCGCACTTTAAAGTTGGCCTCCAATGCTATGGCTTTGGGCATAGTTGTCCCGTCACTTTCAGCCATGTCAATCGCTTTCTCACCCAGCCTCTCCCACTCAAAGCATTGAATCAATGATCCCAAAGTTAAACTCATAGTTCGTTGTGCAAGGCCTGCCCCAGGACAAGATCTCCTCCCTAGTCCAAATGGCATTAACTTGTATGCGTCAGCCTTGTTAGTTTCAAACCTTTCAGGCTTAAAACTAGCTGCATCATCCCACACATTAGGGTCTCTATGAATGGCCCATGCATTAACCAATAATATTGTGTTATGTGGAACATCATATCCTTGGATGGTACAATCATCTGAAGACATGTGAGGTAGGAGCAATGGGGCTGTTGGATACAATCGAAGGGTCTCTAAGATAATACTTTGAAGATAGGATAATTTAGAGATGTCCAATTCATTGATCAATTTGTCTTCTCCAATTTGGTTGTCTAATTCAACTGTAACCTTCTTCAATACATTTGGATGGTTGAGAAGATTGGCCATTGCCCATTCTAATGTTGCTGATGATGTGTCAGTCCCTGCAAGTATCAAAACCTATCCAATATACATTAAAAAATAGATTTATTTTTGGTAATATTAAAAATGGGTGATCCCTATATATTCCAAACTTGATTAAACCATCTCAAGTAACTCTCCCCATCTTTTCATCAATAGGGATCACCCATATTTTGATTTCCTTATATTACTACTCAGCTAGATTTATTTTTTTGTTTATTTTTATAGTTCTAATAGTATTTAGCTAACTTAACATTTTTATTACATTTAAGATAATTTTATTAATATATTTTCTTTTAACAGTCCAAAATGCCATCGAGCATAGTTGGTCTTATAGAAGTCATATAAATTTTTTACATTAACCTAATATGTATTCTACGTTTACACAATATTTCTAATATGTTTCTTCTTTTCATCCACCTTATTCTTCTCCTATCATTCACATTTTATTTAACCTCTCCATATTTATGAATTATAATTTCACTAAAAAATATTTTGAGAAAAAAAGTAGAGAAAATATTATAAATTAAGGACTGTTGATAACATAAAAATATAACTTTGAGAAAATGCAAAGACCAATCTATTTGACATTAAAATATTTCTCTCAATTCGACTCAATTTAAACAAGCTTGCTTATTATATTATACTCATCAAACCCACAAAAACAAATAGATAGTTTTTTAAAAATAATTTGCTTCCCTTTCTCTTACTGATATCAAAACCCAAATATATAGACATAATTAGCATCCACTTTCTTTATTTCTAAATTTTATTTCTCATATCAGATATTAATTAATAAAAAAGTAAAGAAAAGGAAATGAGGGGAGTTTTTTTTTTTTTTTTTTTTTTTTTTTTTTTTTTTTTAAATATCAAAATTTAAGCACTTTGTAGTTAAGAAAGAATAATCATTAATAATATTGATCCAATATTTTTTTTTCTTTTTCCTTAATTAATTTCAGAGAGTGAGAGTAAACAAAAGAGGATAGCATGGAGGACCTCAAGATACCGTTGGTCCATGCACGAGTTTACCTCAACATGGTAGCAGCACTTGAAATTCAGGTATGTATTATGGGGTTATTTTCATGTTTTGGAGTCTTTTTGAGCGAGTTTAATTTTGAATGAAAACTAGGTGCAATTCTTGGATTTCTAAAGTTCAAATTTTAACTAAATATATACAATATAAAAATAAAATTTAACCATATATACTTCAAGAAAAGCTCGAGAGCTAGGATGGCCATGACCGTATAGAGGTCTAAAAAAAGTTCGGTCTGTGGGGAGATTCAGTTTTTCATGAGTCCAACCAAATTGTGAAGTTTTTTTTTTTTTTTTTTTTTTTGGTTGAGAAACAAACCAAATTATGAAGTCTATATGAAAAAAGAGGCATAATTTATTTATTTATTAAAAAAAATGAATAAAATTCCATATAGAGGAAATTTTGTCAAATTATACTAATTTTGTTTTGAAGAAAGTATTTTAAATTAGTCATTTTAAGGGTACATAATTTTTTTTTTCTACTGAATTATTTCAAGATTACTTAGAAAATTATAATGGTTCTAAAACTGTGAAACATGACTTACTAAAATTGTTTTGAACTTTAACGTTTTAGTTGAAGTTTGAACTCAAAAGATGTGTTTTGAAGTACAATGTTGTATGCAACGTAAAATTATGTTTTTAAAATAAGCTCCATAAAGCTAAGAGTTTTCTAACTCAATTGGTACATGTTGATCAATGGCGAAGACCCCTAGTTTTTACTTTTTTTTTTTTTTTTGAAGTCAAAGAACTATAATTTACAAGCTTGACTATTTCTTGTCTTAGTTTTGTGTCTGAGAAAATATTAGGAGTAGGAAAATTTTATTTCTTTCTTCTGACTTAGGATCTGTTTGAGATCCGCTTATTTTAATGAAATTGAATTTTTTTTTTAAAGTACTGTAGATAAAGGTAAAAGTTAGCTGAAATAGTATAATGAGAATTATGAATTGTATCAAAAAGTGTACTAAGACCCATGAATAATAGCAAAAATAAGCTGAATAATAAAATAAGTTGGCAAATTTCATCCATGCCAAACACACACGTAATTATTTTCTAAAGCCTTTAAGACTTCACATATTTCTAAGGGTTCGTTTGGATACAGCTTATTTTGCTAAAAATTGAAAACTGAAAACATTGTAGCAAAATAATTTTTAAATGTGTGAATAGTGTTGTGGGACCTATTTTTAATATTTTTTTTGGAATAAAATGGTTGTAGGACCCGTGAATAGTGCATGAACAGTACGTGAACAGTGTACTTTATCCCCTAAAGCTGAAACGCGTGGAGAAAAAAAAAAGAAGAAAGAAAAAAAAAATAAAAGAAAAAAAAGAGGTGTGAAACACCAGAAACACAGACACAGGAGAAAAACGCTGAACCCAAATGCTCACTAAGTCTAGAAATAAACCATACACTTCAAGGTTCAAAAGAAAAAGGTGATGTTAGGGTCTGTTTGGATACCACTTATTGCTGAAAATTAAAAACACTGTAATAAAATATTTTTTAAATATATGAATAGTACCGTGAGACCTAGTTTTAAAGTTATTTTTATAAAAAAAAGTACTTGTAGGTCTTGTGAATAATGTACAGGACCCACTAAAAAACGCTGGACGCACAAAACTCCAAACGCTAGATGCTATCAAAACATATACTTAGTTACTCCTCATGTATGCTTTCCTTCTTTAGTTTTATTATTATTATTATTATTATTATGTTTTTTAGAAGTGATGCATATATAGGCCCCGTTTGGTACGCAAGTTTAAATACATGTTTTTAGTTTTTAAATAATATTACATGTATTTCCATATACTTTTTCACCTACACGTATTGTAAAAGTGTTGTGAAACACAATATAAATATAATACAAAGGAAAAAAATTTGGCCTCATTTTAAACTTAGTCCCCCTAAAGACAAATTGCTAATTCCGCTATTAATCTTAATATTTTCAATAAAAACATTTAAAATTTGAATCTATTTCATTAATCATCACACTGAACAGTTCTATTTAATTGTCAAATAAACTATCATACTATTAACACATTCAATAGAGAAAATCGTATAGACACTAATGTGCACTACACCCTCAAGGCCTCAACACTAAACATGTGTACTCCAACACAAAACATATTAATTTAAGTAATTTCACTATTTTATTAATTGTATTTTGCATGAAACCTTTTAAAATTATGGTTAAATGATTAAATTAATAATTTTTAAAAGGTTAAATAATGTAATATTATATTAACTACTTAACACCGTATCCTTTTAGTTGTTTATTCATTTTTCATGATAATTTACGTATAGTTTTCTCCTTATGTATATCAATTGCGCCCTAGTTATTTTATTTATTTATTTATTTATTTTAAAAAAAAGCTCTAAAGAGAGATGGAGTACAGTTACCATTATCAGTCCTTTGATAATTTGGTCCGTGTAATATTCTGGCTGTGATTTTTGCAAAGAAAGCAGATGATCAATCATAGTGTTTCCCTTCTGCTCCTCCTTACTCCTCTTCTCATCAATAAGGGCTTGCCAGAATGAGTCTGTCCTCTTGGCAAGTCTCGTCAAACTCTTCTCCAAACCCCCATGATCAATCCAACGCAACAATGGCACAAACTCTCCTGGATTCGACGCTCCTCCATACTTGAAAACCTCCCGCATTATCTCCCTAAACTGCCTCGCTTCTTCGTCGTCCACCTTCACGTCCTCACCGTACCCATAGTACCTCTTCCCTGCCACCATTCTCATTATTATGTTAAATGTCAGCTCTGAGAACATCGATTTCAACTCTACCTTAGCAAAACCTTGGCACGAGTTGCGTGAGAGTTCTCGTATCAAGTGCTTGACCTCATCCTCTCGAATGCCTAAGAACATGTTGAGGCGGTTAGCTGAGAATATTTCTAAGGCACTGATGCGGCGAAGGTTGCGCCAATGGTCTCCATAAGAGGCTGATGCCATGGTTGTGTAGTTGTAGCTTAGAAGCTTTCCCGCTAGAAAGCGAGGACGGTTGGCTAAAACAATGTCGTTCTTGGTAAAGCATTCTTCAACAGCGGATGGGGATGATACAATGATTACGAGCTGGGACCCGAATCGAAGAGAGAAGATGTTGCCATATTTTTGTGAAAGGTGTTCAAAAGCACGATGGAGAGGTTTCTTAATGAGATGAAGATGACCTAAAATTGGCAAAGAAGGTGGGCTTGGTGGGAGGTGTTTGTGTTTTGTTCTTGTTTGGAGCAAGAACTTGAAAGCTACTGCAAGGAGGAAAAGTAAAGAGAAGAATGAGTAGATTACAATGTGTTCCATGCTTATTTGTTTTTCATATGAGATTGAGATGGTGAAGTGATTTTAATGCTTTTTTATGCTTTGTGACTACGTCTTGGAAACACGTTGTATATATAGGGAGACTGCATGTGTAAAATGTGGTGCAAAGAAAATGTACGGCCCAAAATCCTTGTTTTACTTTGTATTTTTTGTCACTCAAGTTAACAGGCGGGGTTGAATTTTCTGAATCAATTTATTAAAATAGTGGTTAGTACATAATAAGAATGATTTCAATGATTAAGAGTTTTATAATTCAATTAATATACTTTTATGTTTTCAATAAATATATCCATAGTTTAACAATTACTAAAAACTAGTCGCTAACCCGTGCGATGCACGGGAAATGTATTGAGTACAATATATAATTTAATCTTTGTTTATTTTACTACAACACCAAAATTGAATTTGTAAAATAAAATCATATAGCTAAAACATTTGTTAATAGCTATACGTTTTAGACATTTATTATTATTATTATTATTATTATTATTATTATCAACTTAACAATATTTTAATATATGATACCAACATGCTTCAAGAAAATGTCCAACACTGAAAACAATTTTGAAAACAAACTCAACTAAACAGTTTGATGAATAAATATATTACAATCTATAATATAAGCCAAGAAATAAACTTTGAAACCAATATGAACAAAATCTACGTCAAACAAAACCATTTCGATCATTAAGAATATGACTCACTAAAGTCATGAAAAACTCAGGATTCATTACCAAAAAAAAAAAAAAAAAAAGCATCTTTAGTCTTTATAGATTTTGCCTAAGTACCCAGATACGATGACACATACTCACACAAAAAGAGACATAAACACGGACAATTAAAGAAAAAATAAGAAAAACAAAAGAGACGTAAACACGGACAATTAAAGAAAAAATATAGGAAAAAAAAGTTAGGAATAGAAATATAAGATAAAGATGGGTTACCCTCAAAAAGAATAATCCATGGATATTCATTGAAATCTTCTAGATAATTTCTGATAATAGAAAAAATAAAACCCAAAAGTTATGATGTTAAAACTTCCAAAAGGCCAAATTTTTTTTAAAAAAAAAAAAAAATAAGAAGATTCAAAGTTTCAAAAGTATTGAAAAAAAAAATTATATATATATATATATATATATATAATTACGCAATAGAGAAATACAATAGAAAGAAGGGAATCCATGATTATAGCTTTTCCACTTATGTATTAGACTCCTCTCCTTCTTCGGTCAATGCATCAAGGTTAGGGTTATTTGATTTGTTCAATAAAAATTTAAAGATTTAATTAAAAAATTCAGGTCCAGCAATTAAATAAACAAAACAACAATTGACAAACTTATAAGAAAAAGCAACAAATCTATAATTTTTATTGAACAAATCAAATAACCCTAACCTTGATGCATTGACCGAAGAAGGAGAGGAGTCCAATACATAAGTGGAATATGTGAATTGTGAAGCATGAGCCGCCCTCAAAAAAAATCTTGAAGAAAAATAAGTTTTAAGGAGAAAATTGTGTTGCGGCAAAAATAAGTTTTTGGGGCTTAGGTTTTCTACGCAAGCAATTCTTAAATAGTAGAGAGTAGAAGTGGTGGGAGAGTGTCCTTAATTGGCTAGAAGTCTAATTTGCATTGGAAAAGGAAAACAGTGATGAGGTGAAAAATTTAATTTAATTTAAATATTGTGCTGACATGGAAAATTGTGGGAGTTTCAAAAGCTTCGGTTTTATATATATAGATGTGTTATATAGTCATGGTTTTTTTAGTTGGGTTTTCAAAAATGAGGCTACAGCTAACCTATAACCGTGTTTCTAAGAAATGCAGCCTAAACAAACTACTGACCTATAACCATGTTTTTAAATCTCACAATCTAACCTTTGAATTATTAGAATAAATAAATAATGGTATTAGTGGTGTCAGTGTTGAAACTAATTGGGAGTGATTAGTATCGTTTTATTTAAAAAAAATTAAAGCAAGTGAAATAATTTATTTCAATCAAATAAAATTATTTCGAAAAAAAATATTGTATTTCTAATTTAGTCTTTCTCTTAGGCCTAATGGATATTGTCTTTGCATTCCTGGTACAAGAGACAAGAGTTGGAGGAGTTCTATCACACATTTTATGAATGCATCTTAGCTTTATGTTTTTGAGAAGGCATCTTAGCTTTAAATTTTTCATTTTTTATTTTATTTTATAGAATTAAAAAATAAATAAATTATAGGGGTAGTTAACAATTAATATGTTTTAAGAATAGAAAAACAAGATCATGTGAACTTATCAATATATGTTTGCAAAATTTATTTGCATGGATTTACTAAGTGTCGGTTCATACACTTGCGAATCGCAAAGAGAAATGTTATATTCACAATATTTTCATAACAAATCTTAAGTGGCAAGTCTAATGCTGAGCAAAAACGTAATTTTAATGGTGAGTTTAAATTAGAACCAATATCAACTTACCACCTAACACTTCTCCAGTCTCAAATGGTGGCTTAGCCTACGCTTATAATTAAATCATCAAAAGTATCCTTCTAAACAAAGAGATACATAGGATCTATTTAGGATCCGCTTATTTTGCTGAAACTAAAATTTTTTTTACTAAAAATACCGTAGATAAAAATAAAAGTTAGCTGAAATAGTACAGTAAAACTCATAAATAATACCAAAAAACATAATAGGACATTTAAATAATAACAAAAATAAATTAAATAATAAAATAAACTGACTTTTCATGTTGAAGTTAAAGACAAGCCAAAGTCAGGAATAAACCACTGAAGTCTGAAGATAATGTACCGCCGCCCCTGCAGCTGAGATAATTAATAAGCAAAATCACTTAATTATAATTAGTTTTATCACGTGCGATAACTAGTTGATTACATGCATGCGTTGCGTCAGCGAGTACGCATAATTGTTTTCTTTTCTTTTATTTTATCTCCTTCCAATTGCGTCATCGAGTGCGTGATCCCATTAGGATTTGCTTCTAACAATGGAACTTGGAAAAATAAAAACCTGTCGGCATGCAATAGTTGGAAAAAAAAGTGATAAAATAAATAATAAAAAATTCAAGGATCAAGATTCCACATCCATTTATTTGCTTACGTATTGGCATACGCAAACATATATGTATATACACACATGATCAAGAAGCCAATTACATTTAGGTGTGAATGATATTTAAATTCTAATTTCTAAGTCTTTTATTCCATGATAAAAAATTAAATCTCAAATCAGAGACAGCAATGAGATTTTTTTATGAATATGTTTACTGTTAGGCAGGGGCGGAGTTGTGTTTTGGGCGGCGGCGGCGGGATAATTAAATATATATAATTATTTTAATGTTTTCAAAATTTAGTCTATAAAAATAAGAGCTGGCTCCCCCAAATATTTGAATTAGTCCAATAATACTTTTTAAAAAAAAATTGGTCTAATAGTAATAAAGATATAATTTTATTTTTTATTGTAAAATGTGCTTTTATATCTGTTAAATATTTGATAAAGTTTGGCATCAAATATGTTTGAATCTATTTTTTTTAACCTGTTATGTGGCAATTAACAAGTTATTGACTCATTAAAAAAATCTTGCCATTAAAACTATACATGAAATGTGTCTTTAGTTGCCACATAATAGGTTAGACTTAAATAGTTTCAAATATGTTTGGAGACTAATTTTTTTCTCCAATTTTTGGATCATTCATATTCTTGAAAATTTCATTAGTTAAATTGAAAGATTTTTTACTTACTTTAGTATAAAATTTGATAATTTGTATTTAAAATGAAATTTTATAAGAATTTCACTATGAAAATGGAAAAAATGAATTTTATTTTATGAAAGATCACCATCAAACATAATTTTGATTGAAAATACTAAACTCTATTTTTTTTTTTGCTAGGTGTGTGTATATATATAACTTATCAAATAAAAAAGCGTGTGTATATATATGTGTGTGTGTGTGTATAATAATAAAAACGTGTGTATATATATATATATATAGAGTTGGGTTCAAGTAACACCTAGTGTAAATCTAAATAATATTACACCAATCAATATTTTTTAATTGGATGTGAATTTTGACAAATCGACCGTTGGATTACATTATCTTTGTATATTCTCTATGCTTGCAAAATTCTAAGGTAATCAAAGATTAATAGTTATGTTATCTATCAATTGTATAAATTCGAGTTTTTGTAGTTGAAAATAATGTATAAAAGATGATTTTGTGTGTGAGTATGTGGGGGTTGTCTTGATAAATATATTAGTGCCACAACTTGGCCCCCCAAACAAAAATTCCTGGCTCCGCCCCTGAGTCTAGGGTTCCTATAACTTTATTTTACCTTTAAAAAGCAAACTAGCATTAATCCAATGAAATTCTCTTATATAGAAGATACTAAAATTTCATTACAGAGAAATTTTTTTAAGGAAGTCTTTTAGCAGTAAAACAGTAAGATTAAATTCTTACTATTATATATGATGATGCAAAAATCCTTTGAAAAAATATACTAAACTTTACTTTTCTTAATTTAAATTTATGGCATAATATTTAATTCAAAAGGATTTAATTAGTAAAATTTAAACACATACTGCTAAAAAAGTCATATGAATTTCATAATCATGAAATCAGTGCTCCATCGTATTAAAAAAGTGAAGTTACTTCTTCTCTACAATAATCTCTTAAATATGTTATCTAGATAACCATAAAATATATTGGAGATCACGGCATAGGAGAAGAATACGTTATGTGCATAAATCTTTCATAGTTCTAAGAATGGATTTGATTTTTACAAAAAATAATTTTACCATATCAGATTATGCCTTTTCCCGCATTTTCCCATCAACCAAATTGAACGTTAATTAAACAAACTATATATATATATATATATATATATATATATGGACCAAATTAGAAAATGAAACATACCCACTTATCATCTCCTCTCCAAAATCAATTGGAACAGAGCCTATAAGACCAAGATAGTTTATTAGGGAAGTTTTCTTAAAAAAAAAAAAAAAAAACCATAAAAAACACAAACCCAAAGCCTTTAAATTAATTAAGAAATTCTTAAGATATCGATATGCTTAGCATAATCAATTAGAAGAGGGACCATCATTTGCAACATAAACTGCCATTTGCTCATCTTATTTACACGGATTTCAAATACAACACCACAAACAAATTATACATTTATGTAATTAACATATTTTCACGTATTTCAAACACAACACCACACACAAATTACACGTTTATGTAATTAATATAGAAATGGGTCAGGAAACAAATCAAATGTTGTAAAATATGAAAAAAAAGAATTTGTTCAATAAAATATTAAGCCCTATTGCCCTAACTATTTAAGTCTAGCAAAATAAAAAAGAGTAATACTTGATATTAGATTTAAAACAAAGCAATCAAGTTCCAAAAGTCACGTACAAATATCTTAATCAAAACCACACCTAAATCATATCATATCAAAGAAATCTATTATAAAGGTTTCGCTTGAATACAACTTATTTTGCTGAAAACTGAAAACACTATAGCAAAATAAATTTTAAATGTGAAAATAGTACCATGGAACCCATTTTTAATATTTTTTCCTGAATAAAGTGGGTGTGGGTCCCGTAAACAGTGTGTAAATAGTGCATGAACAGTACACAATGTCTCCTATACAGTGTAATCCGCGTGCATGAACAGTGTGGGTTACTGTTCATAAGCCTAAATGCACTATTCATGTTCCATGAACAGTGCAAGAAGCAAACGCAGCTCAGGGAAACGCAAATCCAAACGCTCACAAAGAAGCAAAATAAAGGACACCCATTTAAGTTTTTGGTTTCTCTTAGATAAGTTTTATTTATTTATTTTTTGAATTCTCAACTTTTGAACTATTTTGTGTGTTTTAGGTTTTGATTATTTTATGTATTTAGTTTTAAGTGTTTTGATTTTTTCAATTGACTATCATTACGAAGAATTTGGTTCAAAACATGTCTTTTATGTTCTGTAGTGCAATCTGATTCTAGGTTACTTTTATTTGTTGATTGTTAAGACTTAATCAATGTTTATCTATTTTTATATTTTGTTTGTGTTTTGAGTTAATTTCTTAGCTAGTATGTGAAATTCCTACCATATTTCTTTGAAAGTTTAACTAAGTTCAATTTAGAATTCCTCCCATACCTTTTTAGATCATGGATAATATTTAGCTAAATTAGATTCATCGGTCCAAATTCCTATGTAAGTCTATCTTTATTTTAACTTCTTTTTTCATTTTCTTTTTTAAAAGCTCATAAATTTGGATTGCTTTTCATGTGTAATATTAATATATGTGTTCTTAAAGGCTAAAGCACAATATAAAGAAAATTCATGATTATAGCCGTGCAACGCATGAGACTTTCACTAATATCTAAATAAAAACCAATCCAACCAAAAGTGAATCATATTTAACGCCCGAGTAATACTGCATTCATAAATTATTTTACAGCATTTTTATAAACTGATGTTGTAGCCAATTTCATATTGGTTTTCATCTAAGCGTACCACTAACATCACTTTATCATTTACTAATAACCAATCACCACATCAATAGTTTGTAAATTTTTTTTGTAAAAAATTTTGTATCTTTAGCGTTACTCTTTAATGAGGTGGTTAACATTTAACAATGTTGTGGTGGGAGGTTGGATGTTGATGGCCAGTCTAACAGTGTTTGGCACTGTAAGACCTCTCTCTCTCTCTCTCTCTCTGGGTGTGTTTGCGCGCATGCGTGCCTCATGGAGTTTGTCTTTCTATGTGCCCACTGTTTCAACAGTCTAATGTTGGTGGAACACTGAATTTTTGCTTGACTTATACAATCGTGGCCTCAAAATTCTCTGTTTCTCTCTGTGCCATGCTGACTCTCACGCACTCTATGATCCTCTCGATCTTAGACTTTTGTTTTTTAATAGATGGTGAAACAATGCATTTTAAGGAATTCAACAACTTTATCTTTTGAACTATACATGTGACAAAAGTTCAAACTCTCAATAGAGCGATATAGAAAAATATAAATCATTTTAAGAATTTTAAAGAATAAACTCTCTCTTAGGCTTTGCTATTGTAAATTTTATTAATCAGAACGCATAACTTTTAAAAGCATTACCTTTTCTTTCTTTTTTGTTTTCAATGAGAAGAAAACAAAAATGACATGAAAATAAATTCATTTTAGATGTTCCGTTCTCTGAATGATCAAATCAAAAGCATATTACTATGATGTTTGACAATATATATGCATGATACAATTGGTTCAATCAATTTTTTATTTTTTATTTTATTTTTATATTAATACAAATACCAACTTAATATTTAAGCCCCATTCTATTATAAAATTCAGGCATTAAAGTGTGCGTTTGGTGTGACTATGTTTATAATATATAAATTAAGACAACCTACTTTTTAACCATAAATTTTTAAAAGGCATAATCTTTTTAAAAGGCATGGGCATGATGAGGTGGTCACCTATTGCATGATAACGTGGTCATGATGGTTGACTACTAAATAAAATCATAATGATGATATATATGGCCCAATAAACTAATAAGAAAAGAACCTTCTTTTTATACCATGTGATGTGGTTAAAATGTTAAATAGTTTTATGGCATGTGGACAATTGTTGTAAAATTCAGTTAGACATGCATGTGAATCATGAGACTAACTAGTTTGTTACAAGTTACAAACGGGCCAGGTTTTCTCTTTTAAACCAATGAGGTCTACCGATAGCCATTGGTGCTATTTATATGCTAATGTCAAGTTCTTGACTTCACTCCCAAAACAAACCTATGTATGTTTCGCAAGGTAGCCAGTTGAACAACTAAAACATGGCCCTACACAAAAAAAGTCTCAAATAACACCACGACATTTTTGTGATAGCTTTTGTCTACAATTTCACTTAATATATTTGTATTGAATGTAATTTTTTGCAAATTCATCATTGAATTACATTTTTTTCTTATATTCGATCTATACTTAAAATTTTTTCTAAAAAATCAAAGATTAAGAGCTATGATATTAATCAACTTTGTCCCTATTTTTTAGCATAGCTTCAAAAATAGATAGAATTAAATTGAATTGAATATACTCAATTAGATGTTTGTTCAATTTTATTTTTTTAATTGTGTATTTTGAAATTATTATTATTATTATTATTATTATTATTAAGGACAAAGTTTAGCACTATAATAGTTAGGAGCTATCTCTTCCAACTCATTACATGGAGATTTAATAAGAACAAAGTTTAGCTACAAAATTGGTTATAGCCTAAGGTTACAACTTTACTCAATAAAATAAACATTATTATATATTTTGAAAATCTAACTGTTGAATTGCATGTTCTTTACACTCTCAATACGCATGTCAAATTTTGTGTTAATCAGATATTATTTATTATATGATCTAAAAGTTTATATTTTATACATAATTTTAAACTACAAAAACTTGCAATTTAAATAATGATAGGCCAAAAACGTATTGACCTCTTGTGATGAATTAATTGATTAATTAGCCAAGTTTATTAATTAATCAAATTAACATGCAAACGTATGGTAGCACAAACAAATCACCAATTAAACTAAGTGCAGTGAAAATTAAATTGACACGGTGATTTGTTTATGAATAGGAAAAACCAACACGGCAAAAACGAGTAGTGATTTGTTTAAGGTCACCACTCCCGAAATTTCACTATTATCACAACAAGCGATTGCAAGTAAATGAATCTTAGTACCTTATACCAACCTACAATTGAACCCTTACCCCAATATCTAATTGGACTTGTTCTGTAGTGACAATTTCTCCTTTTGATGCACTATTTCCAGTACATGACTAACCAATTACGCGGATTCCAGTACGCGACTTCAATCACCAACTAGAGAAGGTTATTAGCTGCAAAGTTCTTCAGTTCATCCCAACGATGAAGATCAAGAAGATGCTTGGTCACAAAACCCTACGGTACACAAAACACGACAACTTCTTCACAAGAACGATGAACTAAGGCAAATTCTGTCTCCGGTTACAACTTGCTTGAACAAACTTTACTCAACACTTGTGTAACTTGTGTCCACTTTGACAACCCTTAAAATAATCATTTTATATGTCTAGGATTGTGAGAAAAGAAAAGCCAAATACATAATCTCGGATTGGAGTCAAAACAGAATAGAGTCAAAACAGAATTGAAATTCTATTTTTCATAAACCTCAACAGATGCCTATCTGTCGAGTAGCTGTCGAGCCACGGGGCTAGAACAGTTCTTCAAGCTCGATAGATAACTAGCTATTGAGTTAGTTATTGAGTTTTAATGAACTTGCACTTTTCAGCTTGAATCTTGGACAGACTTGCATGGTTTCAACACTTGATCTTAAAACACAGTTTCTTGAAGTATTAAACACATCCTAGATCTACCTAAATACAAGTAAATTGCGTTTTGTCAAAGGATTAACCAATTACATAAAATAGTAATATATGTTCCTAACAAGTGAATCACATATGTCCTAACAAATAATTTATTGATGACATAGTTATTAATTTTTAATTTTCTAGAAATTTTGCAAGTATGAAGGATATAAGAAGAAAATGTAATCTAATGATAGATTTGTCAAAATTCATTTCCAATAAAGAGATGTTGAATAAGGTTGTAACCTAATGTTACGACTAATTTTGTAGCTAAATTTTGTCTATTTAATAATTCATGTATATTATTTAAATAAGTCAATGGCTCATTCAAGAAGTCATGTGACTAAAATTACACGTGAATGGTCTTTTCAACTACCACAAAATGGGTCGGAAGAAGATAGTATCAAACTAGTTTGAAGGTAAGCTTTTTCCTATTATTATTTGCTCATAATGGAAGGAAGGCATTAGGGTAGCTTGGTTTAAACAAGTGACATAGGAATTGAAAATTTGAAGGGATGAGTAGGAGGGTGCTACTTAGGCTACAAGGGGACAAAGTTTGGCTGATAAACAAGGTTATAGCTAATAGTTACAACTCCTACTAAAACATTAACATGACTATATATTTTTTGAAAATCTAGCTGTTGGATTGCGTAATTTTTTACTACAAAAATTTGAAATTTAAATATTTGATTGTTGACATAACTATTGATTTTTGATCTTATGGAAATTTTGCAAGCATGAAAAATATAAGAAGAAAATGTAATTTAATAGTGAATTTGTCAAAATTCTCATTTAATAAAAAGATATTTAATAAAGTTGTAGACATTCATTACAATCAAGTTTATAATCAAATTTTGTCCAGTTACAAGCCTATTGGTGAAATGGGGATTTGGAACATATAGCAATGAATCTACTACATTATCTTAGTCAACTCTGAACACATTTCACATACAAAACCAAAAGAAAAAATTATTGTCCAAAAACAATTAATTAAATGAGATATTTTGTGTATGATTTTTCAAATCTCTACACTTCTATTTTATTTTATTTTATTTTTTTATAGAGAAATACAAATAATTTCTTCTAAGTTGAATTCGGAAATGCTAAATAGTTTGTTTTGCTTGTATCATATACCTAAGCCCATATTGAACATCCAAAACGTAGGAAAGGAAATATTTCAATTATTGATATTCTTTCTCATTAGTTAAAGAAAATTTCTAACTTGATAAAATTTAAATATATAGTACAAGCAAAAAAGAAAATAAAAGGAAGAAGATAAAATTTAGTTATTATGAAAGTGTTTACTAAACAATTTGTACCACAACTCTAAAGTATACTTTGCAAATATAGCTAAGCTACTCCCTAAAAACCCAAGGATATAGTTCAAACATCATGCATAGACATGGAAAGAATCTTATGCATGATAGGGCGTGCTTTACACATGGCTTCCAATGGTATGACTTTTGGCATGGTTATTCCATTACCTTCAGTCATGTCAACTTTTTCATTAGTAACTCTTTCCCACTCAAAGCACTGAATCAGTGATCCCAATGTCAAGCTTATTGTACGTTGGGCAAGGCCAGTCCCAGGACAGGCCTTCCTCCCCAATCCAAAAGGCATTAACTTATATGGGTCGCATTCACCAATTTCAAACCTTTCAGGTTTAAAACTAGAAGTATCTTCCCACAATTCAGGATCTCTATGTATGGCCCATGCATTGACCAATAAAATTGTGTCACGTGGTATATCATATCCTCCGATGGTACAATCATTAGAAGAGAAATGAGGTACTAACAAGGGGGCAGCAGGGTACAATCGAAAGGTCTCTGAGATGATACATTGAAGATAGTGTAATTTAGAAACATCTAGTTCGTCTATTAATTTCTCTTGTCCAATTTGATTGTCCAAGTCTACCCTAGCCTTCTTCAACACATTAGGATGATTAATCAAATTGGACATTACCCATTCTAATATAACTGCTGATGTGTCAGTTCCTGCAAGTATCAAGACCTACACAAAATGTGTTTAAAAGAATAAAAAAAAAATGAAATAAACAAAGGATTGATTCGATACTCAACGAAAAAAAATCACTTTCTTAGAGATATATAATCTTACCCGAAAGAAAGGAAAAATTGGGGAAGTTTTCTAACAATTAGCTATAATCAAGTTAATTTTAAGTGATCGTCCATCGATAATCATATCTTTTGTGATGTCTCATGTCTATGATTCGAGCCCACCTCCCCACTCTCCTATTATCTACCCATAAAAATGCTATATTAACTTAATTATATTTAAGGGTTTTCAAGTAGTAGCCATGTGATAATAAGATTGTTTGTGGTATCCTATTTCTATGTTTTGACCTCAATTTCCCTCTTATCTACCTATCAAAATCATTCAACTATGTGTAACATGTAAATCTTTTATAAGAAATCTAAAATATAAAGAAACATCTAAGAACAAATGTGTAACTTGTTAAAGAATGATATGATTTTAGGATCATTAAACCCCTCCATTATTTACCAAAAAAATAAAAACTTGCCATCAAAATATAAATCATAAAGCCACACTATAAAGTATATATCAACAATTCTCTCTCTCTCTCTCTCTCTCTCTCTCTCTCTCTCTCTCTAAAAAGGGTAAAACTATATATATGTAGAAGAGGCATGGCTCATGGATTTTTATTTTTACTTTTTTTCCCTCTCCTTGAATAAAAAAGGTCATACATGAATTTCATGTGATTTTTTTTAATAGTGTAAGAACTTCTAAACTTATTAAGAAACTTTAAAAAACTTTAATTATTGAGAACACAATTCACTTTAAAAATCTATCTAAAATGATCTTGAAATTATTATTTTTGGATATAGGATTTTAATTGTGCTTTTCTTATAAATAGAATTTCATTTTTTAATATATAATTCTTCATTTAAAATTATATTTCATATATTTTTAATCTAGTACGGCTAAGTTTTTTCCAACACACACACATATTCAATAAGTCTAGAACCACCATAATTAATAAAGTATTTCAAAACTCCTAAGGACAAATTGACAATGATAGATGATAAAGTTATTTTAATCGTGAATTCAAATGAGAATCAATTAAAATTTGTTAGCTTTATTGTTAAGGAAAATATTATGAAAATCGTTGTGTCTATAATATTATGGACAAAATTTAGTTACAAAATTGGTTATAGCCTTACTCAATATCTTTTTATTGGAGGTGAATTTTGACAAATCTACCATTGGATTACATTTTCTTTTTATATCCCTGATGCTTGCAAAATTTTTAGTAAATTAAAGATCAATAGCTATGTTATCAATAAATTTTTTAAATTGCAAGTTTTTGTAGTTTAAAATTATGTATAAAATATAAACTTATAGATTATTTAGTAAATAATATCTAATTGGTACAGAATTTGACATGTGTATTAAAATCGTAAAGAACATGTAATTTAATTGTTAGATTTTCAAAACATGTAGTAATATTAATATTTAAAAAAAAAAAGTTATAGTTTTAAGCTACAATTAATTTTATAACTAAATTTTATTCTAATATCGATCTGTATATTAATATATCACGATTAATAGATCATGTAACACTTTTTATATGCCACTTTCTTCTTTTTTCATTAAATACATGACATACCATAATTAGTAAACATAAAATAAAACATAAAAACCGGTACAGAGGACTTACATTCCGGCAAATAGGATCCAATAATTCACACTGCATGTATCACATTATTAGTAGAGGCGTCTACACCCTCGTTTATAACGTACTTGTGTGAGAGATAGATATATATATATATATATATATATTTATATAGTGTAAAACCTATTACACACACACAAAAGTGTGCAATAAACATCGCAAAAAATATAAAATAAATAACACAAGTACGTTATGTCCTATACATACAAATGAGATGAATTCCTCCCAAATAATAGAGTAGTCATTTGCGTGTAGACCACTTGGCCTAACAACCGCCCATGTGGCAAGATATATGCCATACATAAGATAGCAACACAAGATTAAATTATAGCGTCTACTAGTGCCACGTTTCCGACTCCAATGACACTCATTTTTCTTCGAGATCTTATATGATCACACAATTATCCATACACTTTTGTTAAAATTTGCATTAATATTAACATGTGAATGGATTATATATATATATATATATATATGGTACCCTAATAGTACTTTGTGAAAACAATAATCCAACCACTGCTTATTACATGTCTAAATTGTGAAAATATGCGCCCAAGAGCAATCACATTAAAGACTGCAAAATTGTGCAAAATACAAAAGTTAAAGTGGTTAATTTTACGCATTTTAATCCAAAAAACACTTACTTTAGTGCTTGCAAAATTGTGCATATATACAAGCTTTGCATTTGATATTTTACTATTTGTTTCTCTCTCTTATAATTTATTTTCACTTTTGCATCATTGAAGGAAATAATAAAAAAATGTAAAAGAATGAATATTTTATTGAATAAATTATTAGAATAAATAAATTGACGTGAATTGTTTTTGTAAAAGTGAGGGTGTAAAATAGAAAAAATATATATATTTTTTTGGCAAAATAAACAATATTTTACTATCGTTTGATGCGGTTGCTCTAAGTCTGTAATCTAGATATTTTACTTTTGTTCAGAGAAAGATGTAGTATGGGTCAGAATGAAGAGAGAAATTAATGAAGTGTAGCATTTACCATCATAAGCCCTTTGATAATTTGGTCGGTGTAGTATTCCGGTTGTGATTTTTGCAATGAAAGAAGATGATCGATCAAGTTGTTCCCTTCCTCTTCCTTATTCCTCACTTCATCAATTAGACTTTGCAAGAACACATCCGTTCTCTTGGCAAGTCCCTTCAACTTTTTCTCCAAACCCCCATGATCAATCCACCGCAACACCGCCACAAACTCTCCTGGATTCGACGCCCCGGCTAACTTTACTATCTCATTCATTATCTCCCTGAACTGCCTTGCTTCTTCCACGTCTTTCACATCTTCCCCATAGTACCTCTTCCCTCCCACCATTCTCATTATAATGTTAAATGTCAGCTCCGAGAACATAGATTTCAACTCTACCTTAGCGAAACCTTGGGTCGAGTTGTTTGACAGTTTGCGTAGCAAGTGCTTGATCTCGTCCCTTCGAATGCCTAAGAACATGTTGAGACGATTTGTTGAAAAGATTTCTAAGGCACTGATGCGGCGAAGGTTGCGCCAATGGTCTCCATAAGGGGCTGATACCATAGTGGTGTAGTTGTAGCCTAAGTGCCTGCCCACTGAGAAACGAGGACGGTTGGCTAAAACAATGTCGTTTTTGGTGAAACATTCTTCAACTGCAGATGGGGATGATATGATGACCACAAGTTTGGAACCAAATCGAAGAGAGAAAACGTGACCGTATTTTTGTGATAGGCGGTGCAAAGTGCGGTGAAGAGGTTTCTTAAGGAGATGGAGATGACCTAAAATTGGTAGAGAAGGTGGGCTGGGTGGAAGGTGTTTGCGTTGTGTTCTTGTTTGAAGGAAAATTTTGAAAGCAATGAAGAGGAGGAGAAGCGAGCTCAAAGATGAGTAGAGCAAGATGTCTTCCATACCACATATGTTTTTTTTTTTTTTTTTTTTTTTTTTTTTTTTTTTTTTTTTTGGGTATGTGAAAAGATTATGATGAATATATATATATATATATATATATGAATATATATATATATATATATGAATATATATATATATATATATATATATGTGGTATACATAAGGGGGCTACGTGTAAGAGTTTAATCCAAGAAATGAACTAACATAAAAATGCTAACTTAGTTAATAGATTAGACACAATACTTTTCCTTTTATTTGTTCACAATTATTGATATAATCAATTGTAATGAGTTTACGTATAATTAAAAAAAAAAAGTGTATCAATAATAAAATGTGAAATAATTCGTTGATGACAAATTATATTATTAATTTATTAAAATAAATATTGTGAAATATAAAAATGTTAGGTAGTTTTTTTTTTGGAAAAAGGACACAAAGATTCACTTTTATTTGCACGAATTCATATATTTATCTTTATCTTTAAGGTTTGTATTCTAAATTAGTCAAGTCAATTAAGGATAGGTTCCTTCTTCTTCTTCTTCTTCTTCTTCTTCTTTTTTTTTTTTTTTTGGGGGGGGGGGGGGGGGGGGTGATACTAGCACAGGATTCAGGTATTGAACGGACCAATTGAACCAACATTTATTATATAAATAATCTGACTGAATTGATTTGAAAAAGGCAGTTTATAAGAAATTTCATTGAAATTTATTTATCTATTTATTCCTACGAAAATGTGGTTGCGAAGCTGATTTCTCAATTGCAATTCTTAATTATAAGCGTTTTTAAAAAAAAAGAGAGAGAACATGCAAATCTAACTTACAGAAACTAAAGGAATAGAAACAAAAATACAAAAATCAAAACTCTCATACACAAATCCAAAATAGTTTTTAATTGATATTTATAATATTATAAAAGAATTCACTTAAATAAACAATTTAAATTTACTTAAAAAATTACCCAAACATGATCTCTAAGCACGTGACACAATGATCCATCTTGTTGTGTTACTTTCACTTGCATCTTTTTTTTTTTTTTTGATATGCAAACTTCAGATAACTTCATTTAACTAGGACAAAAGTCTGAAACAGTTACATCTTTGATCAATTGACCTTCAATGATGGGTGGAGTGTCCTCGACCCAAACTACACTATCATTCACAAATTTGGCATTTCTAGCCATCAGATGGGCAGTAATATTGCCTGTCCTACATAACTAACCCTCCATGCGTGGACATTGAGCTTCCACCTCTGGAAGCCTTCTATGATCATTTGAATCGAGCTTAGGGGGGAGCTGCTACCTGCCAGTGCATCTGTCACTACTTTCACGTCTCCTTCCAATACAATATCCTTTAACCCGAGATCTCTAGCCAACAAAATTCCTTCCTCAAAGGCCTTTGCTTCCACTTCCAAAGCTCCCAAAGCTATATCCATCTTCTTGCTCATCACAACCATGAGTGGATCCTTTTTGTTTCTGATAACAATCCCTATTCCACAGCTGCCCGACCCTTTAAACATCACTCCATTGACATTTACTTTGTACCAACCTTCACGTGGAGGGGTCCAACCTTCTATTCTCGGTGGAGCACTTTGTCTTGGGGCAACGAGCTGCTCCTTAAATTCCTCAACAAGGGCATTTGCTTCAGACACTATCACCTTCGTTTGTTTGGTCTTTCCTTCGAACTTTGCTGCATTTTTGCTCTTCCAAATGCACCACATTGTGCACGCCAGACGCTCCAACTCAATTTCCTTCCGGTCCTCCCAAATTTTCCATAACACGTCAATAAATTTGTGATGAGGGTGACTTAACCTGGGCAATAACAACTTTGTTTCCTTCCACACAGCCTCTACCATCCAACCATCCCACAAAGCATGTCCCGATGATTCAATCTTCCCACACAGCACACATTCTTCAACCATGGACACCTTTCGACACCTAAGGAAATAATTTGTAGGGAGTATGTTTTTACAGGTCCTCCACATGAAAGCTTTGACTTTGCCTGGGCAGTTTAAGTCCCAAATAGCCTTCCAAATTATTTTTTCCTTCTTGGGTTTGACTCCTCAACCCCTGCGCCTCTTCCTCTGTCTTCGGTCAGCCACTTACATGCTACTTGATATGCACTTTTCATCAAGAAGTCACCTTTTCTCATCCAAGCCCAATCAATGCATCCTACGAAAAACTAGGACTGATTGGAATGCTCAAGATAACCGCCACTTCATAAGGTAAGAAAACACTCTTTACTGCACTAATATCCCAACCACAAGATTCACAGTCTAGTAGGGTCTCCACTGGTTCACCTTCAAAAATATGGGGCCTAGGACTTGCTACCATGAATGAATTTGGGATTGGGATCCACCTATCTACCCTAATCCTCGTTCTTCACCTATTCCCTATATTCCATCTCAAGCCTTGCCAGAGAACTTCCTTTGCAGCCATCAAGCTCCTCCATGTATATGATGGTTTCTTACCTAATTGAGCCTCCAAAAAATTGGACTTCGGGAAATACCTAGCTTTTAGCACTGTATGGGCAAGGGAGTCTGTGTTTTGAGTGAACCACCACCTCTGTTTTGCATGCAGCGCTAAATTAAAGGCTTTGAGATCATTGAAGCCCATCCCCCCTTCAACTTTTGGTGTGCACATCTTCTCCCATGCTATCCATGCTAGTTTTCTTTCCTTTTCTCGTTGACCCCACCAAAAATTCCTAATCAAAGAGTTCAGCTCATTACACAAAGAATCTGGGAGTTTGAAGCAATTCATTGAATACATAGGGGTTGCTTGGGCAACAGCCTTTATGAGGATTTCCCGACCAGCCGTTGTCAACAACTTTCCTTTCCAACTCGCCACTTTTCAGCCAACCTGATCCAAGATACGGTGAAAAGCTTTCTTTTTCCCCCTCCCCACCAAAAGGGGCAGCCCCAGATATCGCTCATGCTGGTGTATGATCTAGGCCCTAAACATGTCTCTCACTTCTTTTTTAACCTCCTCGTTCGTGTTCTTGCTGAAAAAGAGAGAAGTCTTCTCTTTGTTTAGCTTCTGCCCTAACTCCCTTTCGTAATTCTCAAGGATTTTTGTAATTCTAACTCATTCCTCCTTTGAAGCATTGCAAAAGAGTATATAGTCATTTGCAAATAACAAATGAGAGACCATTGGAGCTCGTCTACACACCGATATGCTTCTTGGAATTGACCCATTTTCACCCATACTAAGCATGGCTGAGAGGCCTTCAGCACACAACAAGAAGAGATACAGTGAGATCGGGTCTCCTTGCCTAAGCCCTCAAGTTGGAAAAATCCTACCCTTTGTCTCCCGACTCATGAGCACTGAGTATAAAACTGTGTTCACACACATCATCATCAAGGAGATCCACCTTTCTTAAAAACCCAATCTGCGCATAATCACCTCCAAATAAGCCTATTCTACCTGGTTGTAAGACTTACTCATGTCCAGCTTAATTGCCATCAAACCCTTTTTTCCCTTCCTTCTCTGATTTATACAATGCATAATTTTGAAGGCCACCAAGACGTTGTCTGTAATCTGTCTCCCTAGTACAAATGCGCTTTGGGCATCGCTAACGACTTTTGGAAGGACTTTGTTTAACCTGTTAGCCAACACTTTTGATACCATTTTATATATAACATCAGACAAACTAATTGGACGAAAGTCCGTATCTTTTTAGGGCAATTAACTTTGGGGATCAGACATATAGATGTGTCATTTAAACCGTTTGGCATAACACCTATTTTAAGAGTCTTAAGTAAACACTTCACAACCTAAGGGCCCATAACATCCTAATATTTTTGAAAGAATATAGGAGACATACCATCTAGGCCTAGAGATTTTGTTGGATGCATTTGCTTCAAGGCATACCATACCTCCTCTTCTCTAAATTCTTTTAGGAGAACGTCATTCATTTCATCTGAGACCCTCCTATCTACTGCTCCAAGGCTAATTCCAAAATCAGCTGGGTAGTTTGTATTATATATTTCCTTGAAATACTCCAAGATTGTACCTTCCACTTCTTCCCGGTCCTCCCTCCACTTGCCTTCATTGTCATACAAGCCATTAATCCTATTTTTCCTGCGTTTGTTGCTTGCTGTTTCATGAAAAAAAATTTCGTGTTTCGATCACCACACTTAACCCACAGTGCCCTAGATCTCTGGTTCCACATCATTTCTTCCTGAAGCATTACTTCGTTTATCTCATTTTTTAGTGCTTGAATTTCCTCTGCTGGTTCGTGTAGTAAATCCATCGATTCTAGTTGTTGTAAACGATTCTGCTTCAGCTTCAAAACTTTATTTACATTGCCAAATGTCCTATTATTCCAAGTTTACAAGTTAGCTTGGCAGCACTTTAGTCTATCTTGGACTTGCAATTCCGAGTTATAGTTCAATGGGTCCTAGGCCTCTTTAATCACCTTTCTACAACCCTCCTTCCTAGTCCACAATGCTTTAAACATGAACCATTTCCTTCCTCCCCTTCTACTTGCCCACTGCCTTAGAGACAGACTAAGCAAACAATGGTCTGACGCCGCCATTGCTCTATGATACACTTTAGCCTCCATAAACATATTCAACCACCTCTCATTAGCCACAATCCTATCTAATCTCACCAGAGTGCGTTGCTCCCCAATTCTACCATTACACCAAGTATAGCCTTGCCCCACAAATCCTAAATCAATAAGACCACAATCAGTCAAGCATTCTCTAAACGCCTCTATTTGTCTAGCATCCCTATCTAACCACCCTAACTTATCATTTGATTGATCAATTTTGTTAAAATCCCCAAAAACAACACACGGCAAAGCACACAGCCTCTTAAGTGATTTAAATAAACTCCAAGAAGTGAATCTCATACCTGCATCAAGATGACCATAAAATCCTGTTGCCCACCACGGTTAAGCTCCCTTTCCCTCACATACCATGTCAATATGTGAATTAGAGTAACTTTTGAAGCACACCTCACCCCCTTCTTTCCACAGCATCGCTAGCCCTCCACTTTGACCGTTGCTTGGCATCGTGATTCCCTGGGTTAGATTAAGCTTCCTTTGAAGGCCTTTCATTCTATTTTGCTTTGCCTTGGTCTCTGCTAAGAACACCAAGATTGGGTCGGTCTCTTTCACTTCATCGGTGAGTGAACGCACCGTAGAAGTTGACCTAAGGCCTTGGCAGTTCCATGCCAAAAGGCCCATTGGGCTCAGCAGTGCTGCCTAGTAGCAATCGCCACACTGCCACACTGCCAACCTTCTCATTTTCTTTTTCAGCATCACCGCCTCCCTGCTTTTCCACCTTTCTTCATATACTCACCTGCACATTCTAGTCTAACATGCCTAATGGGGTTAAAACACCTCTTTTCTTTTGAATTGGGCTAGCTTCCTTCTCTTTTCCTTTTGCCTGGCTTGCACAGGCACTTCTTTTCCAATGGCCACTAGTTAGGCCTATTGTCTCCACAACCCAGCCCATATCCATCTGTTAAGTCATAGCCACTGGGCCCTTCCCTTTACTTGTCCCTACTAACCTATCCTTTGAGGCGGGCTCAAATTTAAATTTTGGGGCCTCAGTATTTCCTGTCTTCATCGCCCTATGCCTACATCCTCCTTTCATGTTGTTAGCCTACTCTCTGTCCTCACAGTCTTTTACTAAAATTGCTAAGGTTTCTTTTGGGAGTTCTCTGAGGTTGCTAACCAAGGCATTTTCTTGATTTTCCACCTTGTTACTCTCACAACCTTTGGAATCCTTATTGTGTTCTCCACAGTACTTTCCCCGAGGAACTGCACAACTGGCGTTCTATTGTCAGGCACCACCGCTATGCTCCTTGACATCTGGACCTTCGGACCCTTGTCAGCACCGTTGGGCACTTTTCCTCGCATGTCTACCCCCTCGTTCCTCTTTGCGTAGTGAGGTTCCCATCCCGTTCTTTTCACTGGTTCTCCTCTTATCCATGCCCCATATTGGAGGTCCCCTCTTTCACCGTTTCTATCTTCTCCCTTGCTCTATAGGCAATCTTTTAGGTCATGCTCCAAAAGTCCATAGCAATAACAGAAGTTTGAGAGGTGCTCATATTTGAAGAGCACCTAACGATGCACCTCATCTTCAACCTTTATTTTTCTACCCTGTATTAACTTTCTTGCAACGTCTATATTGACCCGAACTTGGAGGCATTTCCCCCATTATACCCCCGTGTCTGCCACATCCACCTCTAAAACCTCCCCGAGGCTAGCCCCAATGGCCATCCCTGTTTCCTTTGTCCTATGTTTGAGGGGTAGGTTGTACATTTGAACCCAAAAAGGAGACCACTTGAATACCATGTCCTTTGGATCTTGATCCCCTTCGAAATCCTATAGCAGCACCAGTTGTTTCTCATAGTGCCATGAGCTTATTTCCATTACTCTCCTCTTATCCCGTTCATCGTCAAACTCCACTAGGTACATCTCCTCTTCTATTATCGAGATTTGAATACTTTTATTGGCTTCCATAACATCCTAATGTTTTTCCTTAGGACATCAAACATAATACCTTTGTGATAGAGCACCTTCATAACTAGATAGTTTTCCCCCTTTCTTTTGTTGCCCTCGTGCATTCTCTTCCTAGGTTGACATTTACTTCCTCCTTATCTGTGACCTTTAACTTCTGCCAGAGTATTTCCAGCTCCTTTGCCATGTTTCAAAACCTCACCTGACCTCACCACCCAAAGATGGGGAAATGTCACTTTAATCCTACAAGCACAACACTGTGGGACTCACACTGCTTCTACGTGCCTACGGCGCAAGTGCACATTTACATTCAAAGTTTCAAATGCAATACTCACTTGCATCTATTCAGGGAAAGTGAAATAACTTTCAACCTTTTTTTTTTTTTTTTTTTTTTGAGAATCAACTTCTGAATTTAGATAGAAAGAGGTCAGAGGTCAATATAAAGGGTACCGATATATGCCAGAAGAAGGGAAATATTGATATTGTATTATTTAGAGAGCCTCTCCCTAAAAAACTCTACATTTTCTAGTTTAGCTATCTATTGTTGTTAAATAAACTCCAAGTGAGATCTAAATACAATAAAATTTAATATATTAGTTTATTTCAAAAAATTTTAGATCTAAATGATTTTTATTTTTATTTTTTTTTAATTTAAGAAGAATAAATTTGTACTTTTGTTGTTTGGCTTACTGCTCCACCCATATTTCAGGTGAAATTAGTTTGGTGTTGTGTGTGTGTGTGTTTTTTATTTATTTATTTTTAAAGACTAAGATATTGTCAAGATAATCATAATCAAGTTCATTTCAGCTAGGCTTTAAAAAAATTTAGGTTTAGGGGGGTTCAAAATTTTATTTTAGGAGGGTCAAGAAATAAATTTAAAAAGTATATAAATTTTTTTTTTTTTTTTTTTTTTGACAATGAACCCACTAAATTGTTCATAGAGCTGCCCATAGTTGAACACAAACCAACCACTTGACCCATAAGCGTGCTAATGTGTCTTTTAACAACAACTTTAAAAATCCATGATTTGGGTTACACGCTGACATGGTAGGTGCTTATATTCATGAACAAATGCATATAATGGAAGAAAACATACTATTAGGCCCAGGCGCATGGTTTGATCAGTAGTCTTCAGTGGATCATTATGATTTGCAGAACAAGGGCAAATATTCCAAGTTAATTTTTTTAGAAATTTCAAGAGTCTGTATAAATTATAGTATTACTCACCATGTTATGAAAGTGTTTGCAAATATAGCTAAGTTACTCACTAAAAACCCAAGGACACAGTTCAAACATCATGCATAGATTCGGAAAGAACCTTATGCATGAGAGGGCGCGCTTTACACATGGCTTCCAATGGGACGGCTTTTGGCATGGTGAGTCCATTACCTTCAGTCATGTCAACTTTTTCTTTAGTAACCCTTTCCCACTCAAAGCATTGAATCAACGATCCCAAAGTCAAGCTCATCGTACGTTGGGCAAGGCCTGCCCCAGGACAAGCCCTCCTCCCTAATCCAAAAGGCATTAACTTATGTGGGTCAACCTCACCAATTTCAAACCTCTCAGGTTTAAAACTAGTAGTATCTTCCCACAACTCAGGATCTCTATGTATGACCCATGCATTGACTAGTAACATTGTGTCACGTGGTATATCATATCCTCCGATAGTACAATCATTAGAAGACGAATGAGGTACTAACAAAGGGCCAGGAGGGTTCAATCGAAATGTCTCTAAGATGATACATTGGAGGTAGTGTAATTTGGAAACATCTTGTTCATCTATCCATTTATCTTGCTCAATTTGAGTGTCCAACTCTGCTTTAGCCTTCTTCAACACTTTAGGATGATTAATCAAATTAGACATTGCCCATTCTAATGTCACCGCTGATGTGTCAGTTCCTGCAAGTATCAAGACCTGCCAATATGTGTTTAGAAAAATAAGAAGAATGAAAAAAAAAAAAAAAAAAGAATTGATTTGATACACTATGAAAAAATCTTTTTTGTTTTTTGTTTTTTTTTTTTTGTTTTTCATATCAATAGAATCTTACCCAAAAGAAAGAAAAAGATTTGGGAGGTCTTCTAACAATTAGCTATAATTAAGTTTGAAGTGATAGTCTAATAGTAATAGCATGTGGTGTCCCATCTTAGTGATTCAAACACACCTCTTCCCTCCTCCATTATCTACCCATATAAGAGTAACATTAAAAAAATAAAAATAAAAACAAAAACTATGTGTAACATCAATGGCGGCTTCAAAATTATTTTTAGAGTGGTTACTAAGAAACTTAAATTATACAAAATTTAATAAAGAGATAACTTGGATATATCAATATCACCAAAAAAAAAAAAAAACTTACGAAAATACATGAAGTGCATGTTACCATGTTGTTTTCCACTAACAAAGAGAAAAGTTAACAAAAAAAAAAAGAAAAAAAAAAAGATTGATAAGAGATAAATTGGGAATTGAGAATGACGAGATTAGAGTAATTAAGTAAGAGAATTGAAATGACAGTAGAGAATCAAAAGAAAAAGGATGATGTTTTCTACAACTATGAGATGAGTTGCTAAAGAAGCAAAATTATTGTCACTACAAAGCCAAAAAGAGAAAAATTGCCGACACTGTTAAGGAGAACTTAGGACTACAATATTTTTCTTGAAGAGCCAAAATTATTTTTGGAATAATGCTTCATCTACAATATATATATATATATATATTAAAAAAAAAACCTTATACAACAATTTTTTATTAGTGTTATAAAAAGTGATGTCAGTATTGGCGCCAAATTAGAATTAATAAACGATTTCCGCTTATCATATAAGATTTGTTATGAAATTATCGTAAAAATTTTGTTAATGTAGTATTATTCTTATTTTTATTGAATTGAAATTCTTGTAATTCTCAAATTAGGATGGTCTATATTTTTATTAGAGTGGTTAAAATAGGTTAGTTTAGTGTGTGTATACATTTTTTAACAAATCAAGATGGTCTTGTGACCACCCTGCAATACATGTATAGTGGCCCTGTGTAACATGTAAAAGAACGATATGATTTTGGGCTTGTTAATCCCCTCCATTAATTACCCAATATATATATATATATATATATATATCAAACATTTGCCATCAAAATATAAATCATAAACTCAAGTTATAAAATATCAACACTTCACATGGAAAGGGTAAAGCTATATATATATATATATATACAGAGAGAGAGAGAGAGAGAGAGAGAGAGAGAGAGAGAGAGAGAGAGAGAGAGAGAGAGAGAGAGAGAGAGAGAGAGAGAGAGAGAGAGAGAACTTGCCAATTTTTATTGATTTTTTATTTTTTTCCCTCTCCTAAATAGCAGTAGCTCTACTTTTTTTTTTTTTTTTTTGGGTAGTCATTAAAAAAATTTAAATTGTACAAAATGTAACATAAATATTAAAAAAAAAAAAACTATATACATGAAGTTTTACAATTGCTTCTAGTTAAAAAATTAAAAGGAAAAAATAGACTGCTAAGAGATAAAGTGATAATTGAAAATGCTGAGAGGAGAAAATAAAGTGAGAGAGAGTTTGAAATGATGAGATAGAGAGAGAGAGAGAGAGAAATGGATAATACATGTTGCAATTGCAAGCCAAAGCATTGAAGAGAGTAGAGCTACCACAACTATAAAGTCAAGAAGAGCATTGTTGCTAGCACGACAAAGGAAAACTTAGAATCATATTATATCTCGTGGTTCCATTTTTTAGGATAAATGAAATTATAAATTATTTTTTTATGTAATGGAATGGATAAGTTATGATTCTGAAATATTAGGGATTTTATCTTTTGTTTTTGAATGAGTGTTTTTGTTGAATATTTTGTTTATTTGTTGTTATTTGGATGGCCTATATTTGCTATTATTATTTGAGGTTTAATTTTATTATTATTTAAGGAGTTAAGGACTATGTTTGGTGGATCAAGATTATTTTTGTGGTTAATGCTAGTGATACAATAAAATGACAAAAAAAAAAAAATAACACATTCCTAAATTAGAATTCAAAAAAAGAAAAAAGAAAAAAAATAATTAAAGATTGTGGTGGGCTTATCTATGAGTTGGCAAGCTAATTTAAGAATGTTGTGATATTTTGTTATATCCATAACATTACTTTTATTTTTGTTAAACTCAAATTCTTGGGATTCTTAAGTTAAGATGTTCAATATATTTTTTTTAGAGTAGAAAAAATAGATATAATTATGTGTGTATATATATATATATATATATTTTATTAATAATTCTTAAGTTCTATGTAGAGTTGTCCCTGACTCTACTTGTATAAAAAATATCATACATGAAATTTCATTTTTTTCAAAAAATAAGTATAAGAACATCTAAAAAAATTATGAAAATTTAAATATTGAAAAAAAGATTCACTTTAATTATTTAAAAATATTTTGAATGAATATTTAAAAAAAAGGATTTTAATTGATTTTTTTTTAAAGGAAGTATTTCAATTCTAGTTTTCAATATGTAATTCTTCATTTAAAATTAAATTTTAAATATACAATATATTTTTAACACATGATTGGATCACACCACTTATATATGGTACACCAATAATACTTATCGAAACATAATCTAATTATCACTTTGTCAAATGTCTAAATTGTGACAAAATGTGTAAGTGTGTCATCTAGAATTTTTATTTTTTTTCACCCAAAGGAAAGGAAGAGTGGAGCCAAGAGAGAGATGTAGTATGGGTTAGAATGAAGAGAGAAATTAAAGCAGTGTGGCACTTACCAACATAAGCCCTTTGATAATTTGGTCGGTGTAGTATTCCGGTTGTGATTTTTGCAAAGAAAGCAGATGATTGATCATGGTTTTTTCCCCTTCCTCGTCCTTATTCCTAGCCTCGTCAATTAGTCCTTGCAAGAACACATCTGTTCTCTTGGCAAATCCCTTCAACTTCTTCTGCAAACCCCCATAATCAATCCACCGCAAAAGCGCCACAAATTCTCCTGGATTCGATGCCCCGGACATCTTTATTACCTCACTCACTAGCTCCCTGAATTCCCTTGCTTCTTCCACGTCTTTCACATCTTCCCCATAGTACCTCTTCCCTGCCACCATTCTCATTATAATGTTAAATGTCAACTCCGAGAACATAGATTTCAACTCTACCTTAGCAAAACCTCGGCACGAGTTTTTTGATAGTTTGCGTAGCAAGCACTTGACCTCATCTCTTCGAATTGCTAAGAACATGTTGAGACGATTTGTTGAAAAGATTTCTAAGGTACTGATGCGGCGAAGGTTGCGCCAATGGTCTCCATAAGGAGCTGATACCAGAGTGGTGTAGTTGTAGCCTAAGTGCCTGCCCACTGATAAGCGAGGACGGTTCGCTAAAACAATGTCGTTCTTGGTGAAACATTCTTCGACTGCAGATGGGGATGATATGATGACCACAAGTTTGGAACCGAATCGAAGAGAGAAAACATGACCGTATTTTTGTGATAGGCGGTGAAAAGTACGGTGAAGAGGTTTTTTAACGAGATGAAGATGACCTAGAATTGGTAGAGAAGGTGGGCTGGGCGGAAGGTGTTTGTGTTGTGTTCTTGTTTGAAGGAAAAGTTTGAAAGCAATGAAGACAAGGAGAAATGATAGAGATGAGTAGAGAAAGATGTCTTCCATATCACTTATGTTTTGTTTGTTTGTATGTGATAAAAGATGATGAATATACGTGGCCTGTATAGGGGGTTATGCGAAACAGTTTAACCCAAGAAATGAACTACTAAATGCTAATTCAGTGTCAGTTTGGCTTGAGTTTATAAACTCAGTTTTTAACTTTTGCTTTTATATACCATGTTTTAAACTTCGTTTTTTCTCTTTTTTTTAACATATAAATATAATTTAGCACATTTTCAACCAAAAAACTAGATAAGTTATTGCTAAATATACACTTAGTCAACAAACCCTAGAAGTTACTGAAATTAGTACGTTTCAGTTGTTCTGCAACCATTCATGAGCCTCTCTATCCTTTAAAGCAGGACAAAAAAAGATCTTAGTCAAACTAACCTGGATATAATAACTATTTTTATCCCTGAAGGTTCTTAGTCTTTTTGTTCCAATCACTTACATCTATTCTTATAACTATTTTTATCATACAAGGTTCTTACATAAGGTGCTTAGTGCTTCTATTTCAACCATTTACATCTATTCTTATAACTATTTTTATCATATAAGGTGCTTCGTATTTCTGTAATTATATGTTACTAACCTACACAACTTGATAAAAAAATATTTATATATAATACAAAATGGATTAATAAGCATTAATACAAAAAATTGAAATTTGTGAATTTGTAAAAAAATGTCCTTGCTAAGTTAATTTGAAGTTATAAAAAAATAAATAAATAAATAAAACTCCTTTTAAATATACAATAGATTTTTAACCTATAACGTTCATTTTATAATAAATTTTGTTTATTATTAAACCAAAATATCAGCTGTTTTTTTCATGTATTTGAAGTTTGAATTCTAAATCTCTTATTTATTGACAAGAGAGTTTACCAAAGGAAAAACTAAAATCCAAAATTTAGTTGAAAGTTGTTTAGAGAATATTAAACCTATTTTAATATTTTAAAAAAATTAGCGCTGGGTTGTCTTACATAAAAAGTGGAAACAGTGAACTGTGATTGGAAATATATGAGTTTTCAAAAGCTCATATGAGTTATGACAAATTAGAAGTTCGCACCAAAAAAAAAAAAAAAATCAAGATTTTCATTCTATATATTATAGATTGATATGGCTATATTTAATTTTTAAAATGATTTTTTTAATATTTTTAAAAAGAAGTTACATGTATCAAAAGTGGCCAAGTGCAGTTTAATTTTTATATATCTATATAATTCCTAAGTAATTTTGGCCCAAAAAAAAAAAAATCCTAAGTAATTTCGCAATTGAATTTTCACGCAATTCGAGCCGCAACCCGAGCTTTTTCATCGACAAATCCACTGTTTAAAACCAATCTTTGAAGATAGGACATGAAAGGAAATTTTTGAAGATAATAGTATAATACAGCTAACCTGGATCATCAATTAAAATATTTGAAAAGTTGGATCATGATCGATTGTATATGCACTACTTAATTTGTCAATGTATTGTGAAACCTCATTCTGAGTCCAAAAATAAACATCATGAATGCAATCTAGATGAATACAAGAATGAAATGTATTGAATAGTTGTATTGTATAGATTGTATATTGTACAGTGCTCGTTACTTGTAGTTTTGTATATAGAAGTAAACTACAATAGCATAACAGTAGCATAGCTTAGTTGGTCATGAAACGGTTGTCGTTTACAGTGTATAATGTTAGTTACAAGTTAGTTACAGGATCATTACACGTGTTCAATTTGTACTGGTTAGTTGATACTCTGTTCTCACTATATAAAGAACAGAGTATGATAAGCTGAGTAATTAATTCATTCTTTACACAAGTTTCAGATTGTTCTATTTCTCTACTTCTCTCTCAGTGAGTTTACGTTCCTCCATTGATGAATCTCTCGGAGCTTGTGTGAAGTTCAACAAAATGTATGTGCTAATATTTTATTTATTAGAGCAGTATTTACTAAGTAATTAGTACTAAAATATTCCTATTTCATAAATAAAGCTTCAAAGTTGAAAGAAAAATTATTGTTCAATACAAGCTGAGTAATGCTATCTATATAGATACAGAGAATCAAATATACGTGCTAAGGACATTGTTCAAACATCATGTTTAGATTCGGAAAGAACCTTATGCACAATAGGGTGTGCTTTACACATAGCCTCCAATGGCACAGCTTTAGGCAGGGTGGTTCCATTACCTTCTGCCATGTCAACTTCTTCCTCACTAACCCTTTTCCACTCAAAACATTGAATCAACGATGCCAAAGTCAAGCCTATTGTACGATGGGCAAGTCCCTCCCCAGGACATGCTCTCCTTCCCAATCCAAATGACATTAACTTGTGTGTTTTACCCTCGCCACCTTCAAACCTCTCAGGTTTGAAACTTTCTGGATCATCCCACACCTTTGGGTCTCTATGCAGGGCCCATGCATTGACCAATAACATTGTATCAGGTGGTATATCATATCCTTCAACAGTGCAATCATTGGAGGACATGTGAGGAACTAGCATTGGGGCAGCGGGGTATAAGCGAAGAGTCTCTGAGATGATACCTTGAAGGTATTGTAATTTAGAAATATCTAGTTCATCAATCAATTTCTCTTGCCCAATTTCATTGTCCAACACTATTCTAGCCCTCTTCATTACATTAGGATGATTGAGCAAAGAAGACATTGCCCATTCTAATGTTACTGCTGATGTGTCAGTCCCAGCAGATAACAACACCTGCACAATGTTTAGTATGAAATCAAAAGAGAATGGAATTGATTATTGGTAGTAGAAGTGTCTTTTAGATCTTGTTGTAAGATGATTACGGGATTCTATAAACTGATAAAAGTAACGTGAGAATAGAATAAGACTGTAATATATTACAAATTATGTGAATTGGATTGAATACATGTGTATTTTATATATGTATATTGAGTCCCACATCAGCTATATAGTATTTTGAAATTTGAACTTTGACTTAACTAGTCCTTTTCAGTTATATATATATATATATATATATATACACATATTACTAACCTTTTCATTCGGTTTAAAATTAAAGAGATTGTAATATCTTAATTAGTGTAAGTTTTGCAGCTAACGAAGTCCGATTGTATGGAAACGTAGGCCTCTGATAATTTGTACGTTTTTTCTTTTCCTTTTTATTTTTTATTATAAACAAACGAGCAAAGGCCGCCATACACGGTTGTTTCAAAACTATTTAGAAACTTTTCGAACTCAAGTCTATATATATATTGAAAAGGAGAGATACAGTGAACTTTACCCGTATTAGTCCTTTGATAATTTGGTCTGTGTAATATTCAGGTTGAGATCTTTGCAAAGAAAGCAGATGATCGATCATAGTATTCCCCTCCTTTCCTCTCTTCTCATCAATCAAACCTTGCATGAACTCATCCATCCTCTTCGAAAGTCCCATCATCCTCTTCTCTAAACCCCCATAATCAATCCACCGCAACATAGGCAAAAATTGTCCTGGATTTGACTCCCCAGCAATGGCTACACTCTCTTTCATTATTTCCCTGAATTGCCTCGCTTCTTTCTCGCCCTTCACCACCTCTCCATACCCATAGTACCTCTTCCCTGCCACCATTCTCATTATGATGTTAAAAGTCAGCTCTGAGAACAAAGATTTCAACTCAACCTTGGCAAAATCTTGGCTAGAGTTGCGTGATAGTTTGCGTAGCAAGTGCTTGACCTCGTCTCTTCGGATGCTTGTGAACATGTTGAGACGATTTGCTGACAAGATTTCGAGGGCACTGATGCGCCGGAGGTTACGCCAGTGATCACCATACGGAGCTGATACCACGGTGGTGTGGTTGTAACCAAAGTACTTGCCTGCTAGGGACCTAGGACGGTTTGCAAAAATCACGTCATTTTTTGTGAAACATTCTTCGACCGCGGATGGGGATGATACCACAACCACGAGACGGGAACCGAATCGAAGAGAGAAAACCTGACCGTATGTTTGTGAAAGGCGGTGGAAATAGCGATGGAGGGGTCTCTTTACAAGATGGAGATGGCCTAGAATTGGCAAAGAAGGCGGGCTTGGTGGGAGGTGTTTGTGTCGTGGTTTTCTTTGGAGGAAAAGCTTGAAAGCTACAAGGAGGAGAAGAAGAGAGAGGGATGAGTATAGTAACATGTCTTCCATGTTTGATTGTTTTGATTTTATTTTTCAAATATGGATGTGGTAATATATGGGGGCTGCATCTGAATGTGTAAGAGCAAGAAATCAACAATATATATAACTACGAAATCCCAACTCGTTTTCAACTTGCTCACGTCCTCTGACTCTCAAGAAAAATCAAGGTTGTGCAGACATTTATAAATTTAAACTTTCAGAATATTATTTCTCTTATCTTATTCTAGTATTTCACTATTTCTTTGATGACTAATTTATACTTTGCAACTTTTATTAAGCAGGATTGAGTTCTGCACCGGATGTAATTGAATCCAATTGGATCAAAATAGTTAAAACGTTAAACATAAAAACATTTTTTCCTCTGTCATTGGATTCAATTGCGCTAGGCGCGGTACCTCCAAACCTCAAACCCTTAAAGCTTAATAATTTTTTATTTATTTTATAATTTATATAAAATTCTTTTCGCACCTATTCATGAATTAGCATATGTGGTTGACTTTAAAAATGAATTGTGGATGTAACTTTTTGTTCTGAAAATAAAAAAGGAGCAGATGATGACGTGACTGCAAATATCATTTCCAAAAAAGTTTAGCCCAATAGACAAGAGAGTATACATAGGGTCCAGTGTGAAAATTATTCAATCTTCTAAGGATAATATTTCCTCTTTCTTCTATTGAATAATTATTCCACAATGATTTTCACAACTAATTCCCCCTCTACCCATTTTTTTTTCTCAGCAAAAAAAAAAAAAAAAAAAAAATTCACTACTATCTGTAAAATCAAGGCCCGTCCTGAGGCAATTTAAGACCGTGACAATTTTGAGTGAGTTTATTTTATTTTATTTTATTATATATATATATTATTTATTTTCTTTTTATATTGGAATGTTTTTTTCCTTGCTTTTGATATGCAAAATTACTAATTCTGTTTTAAAATATAAGTTTTTATAATATCTACTTTTTATTTTTTAAATGCATTTTTTGATAATTTAATAATTGAGATGGGAGGATTTAAATGCCGAATGTCTCTTTTGAAAACGCTAAGAGATACCAGTAGTAAAGAGAAATAATTTAATATATGGTCACGTGAGAGATTGGATAGCTAATATAAGCAATTTACCGCGTGGGTCTCAAAGCAGGACTTATAAAAATTGAAAACGGAAGTCGTTATGGGAAATTTATCATTAATGATAATTTGATACACTCAATTTTATTCTTTTTAGACAATTTAGGATTGAAAAAGAGTGATTTTTACTACCAAAAGGAACTCACCTTCTTCTTCTTCTTTTCCTTTTTTTTTTTATTTATTTTTTTTATTTTTTTTAATATTTAAATACACTAATAATTAATTTATAATATTTGAAGTTTATTTTCTATTTGGGACCCTAGGCAATGCCTAAGTGACCATACATATGAAGTCATTATACTTTAAGAGTGTGCTTGTTTGGATGTGAAATAGGGTGGATAGAAAACTTTGAAGAGAAAATGAGAAGAAAAACCTTTTTGGAGTGTGTTTGGTTAAGTGAGGAGGCAGAAAAATAAATGGTAGGGTCCAGGTGTTTTCTCCCCGGACCCACCAAAATTTTTTTTCCCCAAAATGGAGAGAAAACTAAAAGAAGAAAATGAGACTATTTAATGGACAAAATACCCTTGTGCACTTGCACATGAGCTTTGTTCATACAGTTGCTCTTCTTCACATTTTTTTCCTTCCTCTTGGACGTTGCCTCTTCTCCTTTTATTTTTTTATTTTTTTATTTATTTGATTTTGATTTATGTGTACATTGCTCATATATATATATATATATATATATTTTTTTTTTTTCGTTTTGCTTTCTTTTGTGTTTTTTTTTTTTTTTTTTGGTTGTTTGTCACTTTTTTGGTTTTAATTGGACATCATTTTTAACAAAGGTACATAAGTAAATTTATACAAATTCACTTTTTCCATCTTTCACTTTTTCATTCTCAACCAAACGAAAAGGAGGGAAATAAAAACCTTTTCTATCCTCCCACTTTTCCATCCCTCCCACTATTTTCCATCCTCCCACTTTTTCAGTCCTTCAACCAAACTACCCAAAGAGTACCTAATATTTAGCCGAATAAGAGAGGTATTTAAGAATTAAATGTAACATATATAATATTTAAAATGAAATAAATATTACGTGTTGTGCACTAGACTTATTAGGATAATGAAACATGACAAAAATTAACGTAAGTCACCATCCTAATGAGTCCAATTTCAATGCACTTGACTTATGTCAAGTCCGTTAATTAATGCTCATGCCTTGCTTCTCTGTAATTTGATCATCAAATCCTTGACACCCTAGGTTCCCTGCCAGGGGTGGTGCCATGTTGAGGCCAAGGTCATTACAAGACCACCCGACCCGGAAAAAAAATTATATATAATAATTTAAAATTTTTATATTTGTCTACCCTTAAAAAAAATTGTGACCATCCAAAATTTTTTTTTAAGCTCAATAAAATTAAACTTTGATCCATAATTTAGTCCTCTTAACAATATAATACACTCTTTCAGGCAAAAAGAAAAAGGCCAAAAAATTATTGAACTCATAAAATTTGATAAAAAAAATTATAATGATAGCAAGCCCAATAAAAACCTCAAATAGATTTGAAATCTTAGAAGAAAAAGCCCAAGTCCTCACTCAGACAGATTTTTAAATTAACAAAATAATAATAATAATAATAATAATAATAATAATTAAATTGCTATAAACTAAATATCTAATCAAATTTTAAACCACAAAAATATCGTAACCTAAAAGGGAAACAAAAACCTCCACGCCAGAGCCACCGTCCCAGTCCATATTAGCGAGATTGCGCCTTGTTCAGTCTTGGATAGGGATCATCTTGCCACAACCGTCGTTGACTCACTGATCCTGACCCAGCCTTCATTGCCTAGCCAATGGTCTCAACCTCTCTCTCTCTCTCTGGAATTGAATAATCTAAACTAAATATTGAGTAGCAGAATAGGATTATAGGAACGTGTATGTGATATCCCTTTGCTTTATTTGACTTTGTCCTTTTGTGTTAATTGTTAATGTTATTATATTTCTTTGACTTGACCCACTATCCACTGACTTTGTGACTTGGGTTCTTAGTCTTTTGGCTTTTGTGTAAGTGTTATCGGGTTGTTTGCCTCTTGAGTGGGGGCCATGTGGGCATGTATTGGGCAATTGGGGTAATGGACTGGACTAGTGGATAGTAAAGTAAGTAAAAAAGAAATTATAAAAGACAAAGAAATTAAATTATGTAAAGACATAAGGCAATGGGAGTGTGCCGACGAGGTAGTATATTTTCAATCTTTACATTGTGTAAAGTAGGTATTGTTTGCTAGACTGCTAGTGGTCAATAAAGAAAAATAATGAAACAACTAAACAACAAAAATTTATGTTGAATTAAATCATTAATAGAGTCATGCTATGGACACAACAAGTATTTTCATGCTTATGTGAACTTGCTGAAAATTTAGTGAAGACATGGAAGCCTGACACTTATCCAATAGACTAATTGCTTGTGAAGTTAAAGAAGTTTTTCACTAATGAAATATATAAAGAATGAACTGCACAATCTAAGTAGAGATCAGTGGATGAATGGTTGCTTCACTGTGTACATTGAAAGAAATGTAACTTGCAGCATTGACAAAAAACTATCTTGCAACGATTTCAAAATATGAAAACTCGTAGATAGAAATTGTAAAACTTTATATATTTGTGTGTGTGTGTGTGTGTGTTTTTTTTTTTTTTTTGGTCAATATATGAATTTCTTTTTCATTAGATTGTGTAATTTAAGTTTTTTAAGAACCACCTTGGAAAAAATTTCTAGAGCCACCACTGTTCCCTACCTCTCGCAGTACAAATTTGTTTAATTTTAAGTTCTCTTACACTTGTGAAAGCAGGAGATATGATTAGTTTTCCTAAATATTAAATACTCATTATAGCAAGAAGAGCCCAATTTGTATACGTTTGTTTTTACAACTTGCGACTTACTAAGGTGTGGTGTAGATGAAAATGGGATGATATTGACGCCTTATATTTCAACTAATTAATCACAATTTACTACCTTTGTAACTTATAAAAAGATTCTAAAAAAGAAAAGTCAATCCTTGTTATTGTTGTAATTAAAAAGACTTCAAATTGGAGCAATACCTAATACGAACTATATTAAACAAAACAATAATGGCCTGTTTTGCATTGCAACTTCCATCTCCCCCCACCCCTCCTCCCTTTTATTCATTTTTATTTCCTCTTTTTTTGTTTTTGTTTTTTTTCAAAAGTACCAATACTTACGGCCATAAATAAACATATTTATTATTAATAACTTGTGTTCAGCTAGATAAAAGCCATTTTGTTTGTCTTCTTAACAAATGATCCAAACTTATTCATAACTCTAAGTTTGACTGTTAAACAAGTCAAGCTCGAGCATAGTAATGTGTTAATAAACAAGTTTATATATAGGAGACTCAATGTGTGTATGTGTGTGTTAGGAACCCCTAATATAGGCAAATAGATAATAATGTTGTAATGTTGAATTTAGTAGGTTAGCAAGTTAGAATTCCTAGGATTCAATCAAATTTAATAAATGTTGGAATTATTAGTGCATATGGGGAATAATAGAACCTATAGGATAAGGCCATATGGCAATAGAGTAGTTTTATGGTCTATAAATACCTAATTGTAATCACATTTAGAGATCATTGGAATAATATTGCAAATTTTTGCCATAAGTGCATTTTCTCTTGCTTAATTTCTCTTAATAATTCTAATAGAGGGCCACTGCCTCAAATCTAGCCAAATCGCATACAATTTTAAATCAACTTTTCATAAGTTCCTAAATGAATGTCATTTTATCTAATTAAATCAAATAACCATTTCCCTTTCAAAGCACTAAATCAATGGTCCTAGAGTTAGGTTCACTCTAAGTTGGGTGAGGAAGTACAAGTCATTCTCTTGATACCAAATGGCATTAACATATGTGCTTCATTCTCCCCATATTTATACCTCTTGGGTTTGAAACTAGTTACATCATTTCATACCTTAGGATCTATATATGGCCCATGCATTGACCAATAACAAGAACATATAGGGTCCTAGTCGGCCATAAGATATATTAATCGAAGGGTTTCTAAAATAATACTTTAAAGGTAGTGTAATTTGGAGACATTTGATTCCTCAATCAATTTCTCTTGTCCAATTTGATTGTCTACCTCATCTCTAGTGTTCTTCAATATATTAGGATGGTTTAGTAGATTAATCATTGCCCACTCTAATGTGACTATCAATGTTTCAGTCCTCGCAAGTAACATTACTATGTATTGAAGTTGACAAGAATAAGCTTGATTGGTATTTTCTTCTTTAACAAAAAAAATTCTCATTTATTTGCTTTAGAATATAATTGTAAATAACGAAATATGCAACTAAATCTAATATAAAATCTAATTCAATTAAAGATACATATAATTAAAAAGGGAAAAATAAAAAACTTTATTCCAAAATGTCTCAAATTTCTAGAGTTCAATCTCACTAATTTAGTCAATAAACCAAAACAAAAAACAGGCGTTTTCTTTGAATACCGCTTGATATATTTGCATCCTATACCAAAATATCCTAAGTTAACCTGAAAAATTACGAAAGGAAATAGTGCAATTATCCAAGTCTTTTCTTATTCCTTAAACATAGATATAAATTACTATTCAATAAAAAAATGTAAATAAATAAAGATATAACATTTTTATAATTAAAACAATTCAATTTTCAAATTAAAAATGTGATTCTTATAACTTTGTTTATTAATTGATTAATATTTTTTGCAAATACCTAAGAGTCACTCCAAGAAAATGTTCAAACATTCACCGTCTCAGAAAGAACTTTATGGATGATTAGTCGTACTTTACACATAGCCACCAACGGCATAGCTTTAGGCATGATGAGCCCATTACCTTTAGTCATGTCTACTTCTTCCTCAGTAACCCTTTCCCAATCGAAACACTAAATCAACGACCCTAAAGCCAAGCTCATTGTATGTAGGGCAAGGTCCACTCTAGGACATGTCCTCCTCCCGATCCCAAATGGCATGAATTTATATGCTTCACTCTCACCATTTCCAAACCTTTCTGGCTTAAAACTAGTTGCATCATCCCACATCTTAGGATCTCTATGTATGGCTCATGCATTGACCAATAACATTGTTCCACGTGGTACATCATATCCTCCAATAATGCAATCAATAGAAGACATATGAGGTACTGGAAGTGGTCCAAGAGGATACAATCGAAGGGTTTCTGAGATTATACATTGAAGGTATTGTAATTTGGAGACATCTGATTCCTCGATCAATTTCTCTTGTCTAATTTGACTGTCAATCTCATCTCTAACTTTCTTCAATATATTAGGACAATTTAGTAGATTAGACATTGCCTACTCTAATGCGACAGCAAATGTATCAGTCCCCGCAAGTAGCATTACCTGTATATTAATTATACACAAGATGTTTAGAAAACAACAAGAGGTCTTGATCCCCATAATAGAATAATGATATATATTAAAAGAAAGGTTTGCTTAAAGGTACTTGTGAGAGACCGCCAAAGGTGCCTCTCAAAAAAGAGAGATTTTCTAAGTACTTTTTAGGGCACCTCTCTTTTTGGTAAGTGGTGTGGAGTCGCCACTTATTTTTTATACAAAGAGAGAGAGAGAGAGAGAGAGAAAAAAAAACTAAATACAAAAATACATGACTAAATTGTTTCCTTTCATTGATTGAATAAAAAAAAAATACATGTTTGAAAAATTGAAAATTACATGGCTTTGGGTCCTAGTTACAAACTACCAAATAATTACATGCCTTTTTGTCCTAGTTACAATCTACCCAAAATAAAACAAAGATAAGGCCAGATCTACCTATCCAAAAGACCTAAATTCGGAGGCTAGGTTACGGAATGGGAAGGTGTTAGGCACCCATTCCGCCCAGACAGAATTTGGTCTTCTAGACTCTTGTGACCAACGTACCCCTTTTATGCATACTATGAATGATATGTTGTACATGTGAATAAAACTAAATCACATAAATTTATTTATGAATGCATCATCTTCTTTGTTTAAAAAAAATCAAATTTGTTGTTGTGAGTAGAAAAAATTGAATTTGGTTTATGAAAAATCAAATTTGTTTTTACAAAATGAAATATTTTGATTTGAAAAAAAATATCAGATCTGTTTTTGAAAACTTAGAAAAAATGGTTTTGGTTTTGTAAAAGATTAGATCTTTTTTTGTGATAAAAAAATTTGCGTATATAAAAAAAATTAGATCTGTTTTTGTATGTTCAAAAAGTATGAAAAATAATTTCTTTTTCATGAGAAGAGAATTTCATTCATGAAATAAATTCATGCTACATGTAACACAATCATGCACGATCTTTTTCTTTATTTCGAAATCTGCATATGTAAAAAAGAATTATATCTGTCTCTGATGAAGATACTAATCAGTTTGTATTTTTTTTTTTAAAAAAACTTCAGATCTGCATCTAAGGAAGATGTAGATCAGTTTTTAATTTGAGGAAAATATAGATCTACCTCTAAGGAAGATGTAGATCCGTTTTTGTTTTGAAGAAAAAAAATTTTAACGTGCAGTTTTTTGAAAATAAGAAAGAGATCACAACAATAATAAAGGAATTAAGAACATGCTTTGACAAAATAAATCAACAATTCATGTTATAGATACTTGAAACAGCTAAACTAAAAAAATAAACAAATACATCATCACAATAAGAGAAGCATTAAGAAAAGAAAAGGGTGATCAAAAACAACCTCTTGCATGGAGCACTTCTTCTTATTGAGAGGATGTTTTAGGGTTAAATAAATTTATTCAATTATCTTTGAAACCTAAAAACCCTAGTTTAAGAGAGAATACCAGAAAAGAGGTGTGAGAAATTTGAGAGTGTGAAAAGGTGTCTCTCCAAGAACATAAAATAATGTGCTGAATTTTGGGATCCAATCCCTATTTATAGAGAATGGAATGCTTAAAAAATAAGCAACCACGAGTAGAATGCAAATTGGGACGCATCTTTCTGCGAAAAAGTCGAAAAGGGTGTGTCTTATCAGCACCCGAAGAGAATTGGGCCAAAGCCCAAAATAGTGCAATTCGGCACTTTTAAAGTGACGTTCGGCACTCCAAAAGTGCCAAATGGTACTATTGGGTGTCGATTGCACTTTCGTGTTCGGGTGCGTTTTGGACTCCTTTTTTCGGTTTTCTTGAGCCAGTCCTTGCACTTGGACGTGTTTTCAATCCATATTCTAAGATTTTTTTCTCTTTTCTGGATAATTCAAGTCTTTTCAGGAACAATTATCTTGAAGATAAATATCCTAAAATAAATTTTGATAAAGTTCAGATTATCCACAATTTTATTATTATCAAATTATCCATTTTATTCCTATGCAAGCAATCTTATTTTAGACACTAATTGTCAACCAATCAAAAAATTATTTAATTAATTTTAATTTTTTAACCAATTAGAATTAATTTAAATCAATCATGCGTGGTCGACTCTACCTAGACACAATGCATGTTGACCGTGTAAAGTTGATCATGTGATATCTTTCGATCCGACGGTTCGATTTGGAAACCGAACACACCGTTGTGACCGTTATAATCTCAAGATCATTTTTATGACATGCAATAAAGGAATTAATGCACGTAATGCAATCATGATTTTTTGGGTACATGGATGGTCATTCTAGTTATCTTCCTTGATTAAATCATGGGTGCAAAATCGAGTGTATATAGAATGCCCCTCATTGACAGATCTTGGAAAGTGAAAGTCAATGTAAAACAAAGACAATGATTTTAGTGGTCATGATTTAATTAAGGTTGAATTTTCAAAGATTTCTCATCCTTTTGTTAGGACATATGTGGAACTTATTAGAACATATGTCATGTAAAATTGGCTAATTTTTTGACAAAACACACTTTACTTGAAATTGGGTAAATTTAAGATGTGTTTAATACTTTAAGGAACAAGTATTCAAGTCTAGTATTGAAACCATGCAAGTCTGTCCAAGAAACAAGTGAAGAAGTCTTGTTCATTAAAGCTCGACAAATAAATCTATTGAGATTTAATGTATAATTCTCAACAACTTTCAATGGGAAACTGTATCTATCGAGAATTACGAAATTCAAATTTTTAGATCTGTTTTTCAAACATATCCAAGTTATTTGTGTGGGGTTTCTTTTCTCACAATCCTAGATATATATAAGCATTATTTTAAGGGCCGTAAAAGGTGATGCAAGGTGATGCAACTTGGTGCAAAGTGATTATTCACTCAAATTGTGATTGGAGACAATTTTCCCTAGTTCATCTTTCTCTTGTAGAAGCTGCTGCATCTTTGCACCAAGTTGTAACGAAGGAGTTTCTTGATCTTCATCATTTGGATGAACTAAAGAACTTTGAAGCTAACATCCTTCTCAAGTTGGTGTGTTAGTCATGTACCTAGATCCGTGCATCAATTGTGTATTGGGGTAAGGGTTCAACTGTAGGTTGGTATTAGGTACTAGGAATTCTTTTATTTGTAACCGCTTGTTTTGATAATAGTAGATTCTCGGGAGTGGTGACCTTAAATTCACCTGGTGGGGTTTTACTTCGGTGGTTTTCCCTATTCATAAATAAATCACTTGTGTAAAATTTATTTTTTGCTGTATATTAACTTAGTTGGTTATTTGTTTATGCTACCACACTTATTGCATGTAATTGAACATAATTAATTCACTTGACTAATTAATTTGTTAATTTACCAAAGGGATCAATATATTCTTGGCCTATCACCTTCGAACCTAAAACTTTAGAATATAGAACTAGTGCCTTACCTTTTGACAAAAATGAAAATACTTGACCTAACTGATAGCTAATGAATTTTGGAAATGATTCTTGACAATTTATGTGACCAAGAGGCTTTTCCATCCTAATCTTGATAATGGAGTTGTCTGCAACAAGGGAGCTTTTCAACCTCGATCTTGACGAAGGAACTATCTGCGACTGCGATCTTGATGAAGAAACTGTTTGCGACCTCGATCTTGACGAAAGAAATGTCAACGACCTCGAACTTAACGAAAGGCAATGTCTGTGACCTCGATCTTGACGAAAGGTAATGTCTGCGACCTTGATTTTAATGAAGAAATTTTTTGTGATCTCAATCTTAACGAAGGAATGTTTGTGACCAAAGGACTTGATCTTGACAAAAAAAATGTTTGCAACCAAAGGATCTTGATCTTGACTAAGGAAGTGTCTGCGACCACGATCTTGATCTTGACTAAGGAAATGTCTGCGACTAAAGGATCTTGATCATGACTAAGGAAATGTCTGTGACCACGATCTTGATTTTGATTAAGGAAATGTCTGCGACCACGATATTGATCTTGTATAAGGAAATGTCTGTGACCAAAAGATCTTGACCTTGACTAAGGAAATCAAGGGCTTCTCATCCTTGAAACCTAGTTGTTGCCTGCAAATGTCAAAATTTGGAATTAGTCTTTAATTGATGAGTGTTTTGTTGTTCCTTTGCATTTTTGAAATGTGTGATTTTCATTTTTCTCTTCTTGATTTGAACTTTTTTCATTTTCATCAAGAAAACTTTGATTGTTTCTTGATGGTTCTTTGAAAAAGATTTTTTTCTTGCTTTGAAAAAGATTTGATTTTTGAAGCTTGGAATTGGACACTGGAAATTTTGAAAATAAAATTGGAAATTTTGGAGACTTAAGATTTTGGAGAATTAAGATTTGGAATTTGAAACCTTGAGATTTTGAAATTTTAAACTTGAGATTTTGAAAATTTTGAAATTAAAAATTTTGAGACTTAAGGCTTGGGTTTTGAAACTTGAAATTTTGAAAAATTGAAACTTGGAATTTTGGAAATTTGTGATTTGAAATTTTGAACATGAAATCTTTCTTGATGGTTCTTTGAAAAATATTTTTTTTCTTGCTTTGAAAAAGATTTGAGTTTTGAAGCTTGGAATTGGACATTGGAAATTTTGAAATTAAAATTTGAAATTTTGGAGACTTAAGATTTAGAATTTGAAACCTTGAGATTTTGAAAATTTTGAGACTTAAGGCTTGGGTTTTGAGACTTGAAATTTTGAAAAATTGAAACTTGGAATTTTGGAAATCTATGATTTGAAATTTTGAACACGAAATATGAGGTTTGAAATTTTTGCAACTTGAAATTTTGGGGATTTTGAATTTAAAAATTGGGCATTTAGAATGTGAAATTTTTAAACTTGGGAATGAAAATTTTGAATTGAAAATTTCGGATTTGGAGTTTAAAAAAACTTGAAAATTTGGAACTTGAAGTTTTATCCTTAATCCATTCCAAAAAATTTTCATCCTTTCCCTCTTTTTTTTTTTTTTTTTTTTTTTTTCTAGGAATGGAAAAGAAAAGGAAAAAAAAAAGATTTTTTTTTTCGGGAGTTGACTGAGTCAACTCAATTTGATTGAGTTGACTCAACAACTCAGCTGTAACTTTAATGTGGGGACCGAATTTTGGCCCCCCATTCATCTTGTCTCTCTTTTCTTCTTTTTTGCTTCTTCTTTCATCACCTTCTCTTCCTCCATTAACACTATTCACCTTCTTCTTCCACTTGATTTTTTTTCTTCATCTTACCATTTCTTCTAAAAATTATAAATAAATAAAAATAAAAATAAAAACTTTTCTAAGCTTCTCAACCTTCCCTCATCCATCTCCCTCAATATTTCTTTAGATCCTTGTGTTTTTGGGCACTTTTGCCACACACCCAGTTTTGGTGGAACCCATTTTCAAACCCATTTTTCTTTGCATCAAAATGTCTTCCTCTTCCAATAGATCCTATTTTCTTACTTTTCATGATAAGAAATATGATACAACATTTGATTGGCATGATGAGGATGGGATCCTTCAAGATCCCAAGACCCATGCTTCATATTCTCACATGGATATCAAGGTGAGTTTTTCTTTGGGTTTATTTGCTTGGAAAAATGTTGTTTCATGCTTCATTGAAAATTTGATGGTGAGACATTGTCATTTTGTTGTGTGTTCTTGTTGGAAATTGGGGTATTGTATGATTGATCATGTTGTAATGTTGGTTTTGGAGCATTTTTGAAGTGTTCATTTTTTTATCATGGTGTAACTTGGACAATGTTGGTGGCTTATGGAATTTTGACAATGTTGGTAGTTTGTGATGTTGTTGGATGAATTTTGGCATGAATTTTGGGAGCATTGGCATTGTGAAAAATTTGTGTTGTGGGCTTGTATGAATATGCTCATGATGTATGTGGAAAAGTTTGTCGGCATGTGTAAACTTTGTTTTATGAACATGGAAAAATTTTGTGGGTATGTGCATGGATAAATTTGTGGGTATGGACAAATTTTGTGGGCATGAAACTTTGACTTATGAAAAAATTTTGTTGGGTATGTGGTGTTGGTTCATGGAAAATTTTTGTGGTTATGATTTTGGCTATGTGAGAATTTACTTCTTGTGCATGGACATGTAGGAAATTATTTGTTGGCTATCTTGGTCATGTAGAAGTTTTTGTGCATGGTTATGGAAAAAAATTTGGTACTTGTGTATGGACATGAAAAATTTTGATTGTGGTGAAATTTTTAGTGGGACATTTTGTTGTGGTGGGGCATTGACCTTATGACTTCTCTATTATTACCGATCTAAGGTTGGGTGGTGAAAGAATTTGTGTCAATGACTTCCTTACTTCAATTGAAATCAAGAAACTTCTAGGTGTTGTGCCTTCCAGAATGAAGAGTAAAAATATTCCTTTGTCTTGGCCATGTGAGAATATTCCCCAATGTGATACTATGGCAAAGGGTGCTCACATGTTCATGCTTCTTTTTATTGGGACTTTCTTGTGTCTGGATTTAGGCAGTATAGTGAATCTGCATTACTTGTGGAGTTCGAGAAAAATTAAGCGAATCCGGAATTATGACTAGGGTGGTATGACTTATGCTACTCTGTTGCATTTCATGGGTTCCTTTGTGATTTTTTCAGATGTCTTTAGATCCTTGAGCTAGATATGAAGGGTATGCAGAGTGTGAACGGGCTTTGGAGCTGAATGGCCGTCAGGTATTGTTTGAATGTGGGCATGGAAGGTATTGATATCTTGGTGATCGGGTGTTGCCCCAAGTTCAACATGAGTATCCATTTACAACAATTCCAATTCCTCCTTGTCCCTCTGTCTGGTTGGCTGACTTTCTGACTGATGAAGAGGTTGCTCGGGCTCGTGATGGTTATATCTTTGCAAGAGTATAAGGGGATTATTCTGAATTCATTCAAGTTCATTTGCAAGGTTTCTTGGTTGGCATAACGGTACTTCTCTTCCCTTCTGAAGTCAAATTTTCATCTCACAAATTCTTTTTCCATATTTCTGCTTAGTAACAAAATTTGCATGTTGGATTTTTAGCCTCCATCTTCTAAAGAGGAAGAGGAAAAGATTCCCTCTCCTCACCATATTGGTAGCTCTTCTAGTTCCTTCATGGAGACTTATCCCCGTTTTCCGGTATGGCAATATGATGTGATGAATTCTGATGAAATGTATAGTTCCATGCCTTTGAATAAGCCAGAGCACACACCAAACATTCCTTGACCCGATCCGGTATGTTCTTGCATTTTTATTTCTTCTTGGCTTATTGAATGGCTCATGATCTAGTAGATTTGTGCTTTGGGTTGATGTGGATCTTATGGAGGAAAGTATGCAAATGATTGGAGGCTTGCAATCATTGGCTCGTACTTAGTCCTCCCAATATGTGCTCAATGAGGCGAGCTGGGTATGCAATGATACTTTTTGAGTATCTTTGGCTTAGACTTTTCTTAATGATAGATTAAACACTTGATTTTACTGAATTTTCAGGAAAATCGAATGGAAGCTACTGATTCCACCAAAAGGACTTTGGAGGAGAGGATCAGAAGTCTCGAACTTGAAAATCGTTAGTATGATTGTCAATTTTTCACGAGTCAAGAAGGAAACACTGAAGGTGGCTCCTCTAGAGATGGGTCAGGGAGATCCTCATGCAAGCAGACTCAGAGACCCAATGATGTTTGACTTGAATTTTTAATTTTTCCTGAAAAAAAAAAAAAAAAAAAAAAAAAAAAAAAAAAAAAAAAAAAAAAAAAAAGGTGTTCCTTAAACAATCTTGTATTAATTTCCATGTTTAGCCCTTTGTCCTTGGAATCGCTTTGGATCATGTAGAAACTTTAACTAAGACAAGTTTAGAATTCACCTAATGAGATCCTATAGTACTAATTTAAACTTATCCTGATTTGCTCTGATGAAATCTGCACTTACTTGAATGACCCTAGTTTAAAATGAACATATGAATTTTTGGAATCTCAATGATTTTTTTTTTTTGGTTGAAAATGAATGAGACATGGGCGAATGTCCCTAGTTTGGAACATGAATTCATGAGTCTTAAAAAAATCTTGATTTGATCAATTTTTGAAAACAATTATGGAAGTGATGATTTTTGAAAACAAGTGAGTTAGGCACGTTGGAATGCCCCAGTTTAACCCCAAAAAAAAAAAAAAAAATCTTTTTGAGTGCTAAATGATTCTAAAAAAAATGTTCGAGAACACAAAATTGCATGGATGTACGATGGAGGGGCTGCGTGCCACTTGGCACATGAGGAGTGCCATTTGGCACTTGGTCACACCATGATGCTTACGTTGTGGTGGGCCGACTCCTTACACTTTCCCAATGCGTGTTTCATGTTTTAGTGTTTTTTGAAAAATATTTTCTTTATTTGTCATCATGAAACACTCTCCTACTCAGCTACAAACTCTTTGAAACCTATTTAAACCTGATTTAGGAGCTGATGTAGCTTATATTGATGATTTCTCCTGCGACAAATCTCTGCATCAAGGTTAGTGAAGCACAATAATCACAAGAAAAAGTCATTCATGGCTAGCAATCATAATTTTTCTCATTCAACAATTCATGATATCAACAGATGGGTTCGTAACTTTGATTTCAGTACCAAGACCAATTTTACAGCCTATAAACTAGAAGGAATCAAGGCTCTGAGGAATGTTAAAATCAAGTGGGATTTTCTTCATGCTACTGTGAAGTTTTGGGATCCCAAAGATCATGTGTTCCAGTTTAAAACCGCTGAACTCTGTCCCACAATTGAAGAATTTTTTGCCATCTTGGGCTATGATCTAGGCAGGAAATCTGTAGCTGTTTCTTGTGATCCCAAGCATAAGGAATCTTTGTTTGATGCTTTTGGTCTTCCTACTTCCATTACCAGTAGTATAATTGAAGGGCATATGGTGAATCTTCGTGCAATTGTTTCCAAGCTAATTGACAAACGCACCTATGGAGTGACCGACAATATGTAGAAAAGCTTTGGCTTAGCCCTATGCTTCATGGGAGAATTTTTGCTTTGCTCTGGAAGGCACGGTTATGTGGATGCTCGAGCCATAAGTGTTATGAGTCAAATTAAGGATGGTGATAACCTTGTTTCTTTCATCTTGGCAGAAACTCTTCTAGGACTGGATTCTATATTTCATGGTGGAGAATCTCAAAACTTCCTAGGGAGTTCCTTAACTTTGCATATATGGCTAATGGAGCAACTGGATATGATTGCCAAGCCTATAACTATTAATTATGGGCCTAGTAGTTTTCTTAGCAGGACTGTAATTAAAACTGAGTGCCAAACTGAAAGTGATTGGGTAAAGTTCTTGAGCAAGAAATCCAGTACTTTAATCCAATGGAACTGTTATTGGTGGAAGTGCCCACCCCCTCTATTGTGGTCTCCAAGATCAGATCACATCTTCATTGTTAGGTTCCAGAGGGCAACCTTCCATAAGGCAGATAGACTCCTGAGGCAATTCCAGTATGAGCAAGGAATTCCCGGTGGAAAAAGAAGAAGAACTTTCACTCTTGTTCACACAAATCCTATTTCTATAAAGAACATGCTCTCGGGCTTAGAGATGGCTGACTAACTGGACCAGTCTTTTACCAAAGTCCACTTTCACTGAATGACTACAGAATACTCTAATTGCTTGGTTAACAAGATTGTTGACAAGGAAGCTGAGATGGTTGCTATGAGAAAACAATTTCTCAGAGATAACCAAGAAAGACACGATGAAAATAACTATGAATTCAAAAGAAGGGACAAGGATGACAAAGCACCTAACACAGAAGAAATCAATGATTAACCTAAAAGGAAAAGAAAGAAGACAAATGACCTTATTCTTTGGCTTTGAACATGTTTATTTAAAAGTTGATGTAAAAACTCTTGTATTTAGGAATTAGTTAGGATTTTCAGGTTAAGGGTTCTATTTAAAGTGTAGGCTTTCGGGGTTTTTTATTTATTTATTTATTATTTTTTTTATGGTTTGGTTTTGGGTTTGGGTTCTTAAGTTTTGGTTTGGTTGCAGGTTTGATTTAGGGTTTTGTGTAATGACATGGTTTAATGGAATGGTTGAATTTTTGAAAATTTGTGGTTAATGGGCAAATGGTGGTTTTGGAAAATCATGACTGGACTAATGCATGGTTGCCTATGTACCCCCTCGGTAGAAGGATTAGGTCATCAAGTAGTTTATTGATTTTTTATTTGCCTTAATTTTTGCCTAGGCCGCCTTTTCAGGTTTTCAGCCTAGCAGGCTCTTTCACTCTCTTTTTTACTATCCTTTTGCATAGATCACCTTTTCAGGTTTTCAACTTACATTTTTTTTTTTTTGGTCAAGCCTAGGAAGGGAAATAGCAAAATCTACAACCACTTCAGACGTGGTGCTTTCATACTACCACCTCAAACGTGGTATTTTTTCAATTTATCCATGTTGGTTAGGTCAGTGAAAGGGTTTGCATCTAAATCCATCAACCTTACTGCTCCCCCAGAGTATATCTACTTGATAATGTATGGGCTTACCCAATTTTGCTTGAACTTCCCGTTTGCAGCTTGAACCGGGGCTCAGATTTCTTTCAACACTAAATCCCCCAACTTCAAATCTCTAGTTCTTACTTTCTTGTCAAAAGCTTTCCTAAGCCTTCTTTGGTAACCTGGAATATGATACAAGGCCTTGAGTCTCTTCTCATCCAACATGCATAGTTGGTCATATCTGCTTTGCAACCAATCTACTTCAGGGATTTAACTTTCCAATACTGTCCTTAGTGAACGGACACCCATTTCAATGGGAAGGACTGCTTCCATCCCATACACCAATGAATAAGGAATAGCTCCTATGGAAGATCGAATTAATGTTCTATACCCCCAGAGTGCATAGGGCAACTGTAGGTGCTAGTCCTTGTAGTTCTTTGTGCTCTTCTTCAAGATTCGCCCTATATTTTTATTAGTAGCCTCAAATGCTCCATTGGTTTGAGGACGATAAGGTGAAGACTTGTAATGTTGAATATTGAATTGTCGTAGTAGCTTCTCTATTTCTCCCTTGAAATGTTGCCCATTATCAGAGATAATTTTATGTGGTACCCCATATCTGTAGATGATATTGGTTTGGATGAATTAAGCCACTTTCTTTGAATTCAGAACCTTGTGTGAGATAGCCTCTACTCATTTGGTGAAGTAATCAAGGGCTACAAGTATGAATTCATGGCCATTGGATGCTGTTTGGTGAATTTTCCCAATAATGTCTATTCCCCATGTAGAGAATGGCTAGGGTGATGTCATGGTGTGTAGTGGCATGGGTGGCATGTGCTTTAGATCTCCATAGACTTGGCATTAATAGCATTTTCGAACATGAGCCGCATAGTTGACTTCTATAGTAGTCCAATAATATCCTTGTCTCATTATTTTCCTTGACAGCATGTATGCATTCATATGTGGCCCATAACTTGACTCATGAACCACTTCAATTATTTGTTGTGCTTCCTTGGCGGTTACACAAAGGAGATGAATTCCATCATATGATCTTCTATATAGCCTTTCACCACAAATAATGTAATTAGTAGACAACCTCCGGATGGTTAATTGATCATTCTTGTCTGTAAACTTTGGGTATGTTCCATCCTTGAGGTATTGTAGGATGTTTGAATACCATTCACCTTCCCTGTTCTTTCCCTCATCCTTTTCTATTGCCATGCAATAGGCTAGTTCTTCTTTTTGTTCCAACACTATTGGTCTAACTTCATCTTCTTTTGGCCCATCTATTATGGATGTCATGGTTGCTAAAGCAAATGCAATTTGGTTTTGCATCCTTGGCAGATATTTATATTGAATCTTGCTGGATTTTGATGCCTACTTCTGAAGACATTCATGATAAGGCATTAGCCTTTCTTCTTTGATCTTCCATTTAATCTGAATTTGAGAGATTATCAAAGCTGAGTCTTCGTATACCTCAAACTCTTTCACTCCTAGGCCTAAAGCTGCTTGTAGGCCCATAATGCAAGCTTCATATTCAGTAACATTGTTGGTGGCAGGAAAGTTAAGTCTGCCAGAAAATGGAATGTGTGTCCCTTTTGGAGAAATTAAGAGGACTCCAATTCCACTTCCATTTTGATTTGTGGCTCCGTCAAAGTACATCTTCCATGATCCTACTTCAATCCCCATGATGTCTTTATCTGGAAAGTCTTCTTGAATTTCTTCAGCTTCTTCTAGTGAACAATGGGCTAAATGATTAGTCATTACTCTCCCTTTCATAGATTTCTAAGCCACATACTTAATATCAAATTCTGACAAAAGCAATATCCATTTAGCAGTTTTCCCATCTTGCACAGGCTTTTCCTTTAAGTACTTCAAAGGATCCATTCTTGCAATCAACAAGACCTTGTAAGCAAGCATATAATGTCTAAGCTTATGGGTTGCCTATACAAGTGCTACACATGTCTTCTCTAGTGGTGAATACTTTTCTTCATAAGGCACATTTTCTTGCTGATGTAGTATATTGCATTCTCCTTTCTAGTCTCTTCTAGGTATTGAGCAAGTAGATCTCCTATTGCTGTATTTGTAGTGGTGAGATACAACAACAATGGCTTTTTAGGTATCGGTGGAACAAGTATTGGTGGGTTCATCAGATAGTTCTTGATCTTTTCGAAGGCTTCTTGGCATTGTTCATTCCATATTGTAGGAATCTCCTTCTTAAGCAGTTGGAAGATTGGTTCACATGTCATCGTGAGCTGAGCTATGAAACTGCTGATGTACTATATCCTCCATAGAAATCCTCAGATTTTTTTAGTTTTTGGAGGCTTCATCTCTACTATTGCCTTGATTTTTTCTGGATCAACTTCAATTCCCCTCTGGCTTACAATAAACCCTAACAGCTTTTCAAATGTGACCCCAAAAGTGCACTTTTTTGGATTCAATCATAACTTGTAGAACCGGATTCTTTCAAATAACTTCCTCAAAGCCGGTATATGCCCCTCACAGTCCTTGGACTTGACTATCATATCATCAACATAAACCTCTACTTCTTTGTGGATCAAGTCATGTAGCAAAGTGGTAGTTGCATGTTGGTAAGTAGCACTAGCATTTTTAAGGTCAAATGGCATGGCCTTGTAAGAATATGTCCCCCATGGAGTAATAAATGAGGTTTTCTCCATATCTTCTAGAGCCATCTTAATCTGATTATACCCTGAAAATCCACCTATAAACGATAGCAAAGCATGACCTGCTGTATTGTCAATCAGGATGTCTATATGAGGCAAAGGAAAGTTGTCTTTTGGGCTGGCCTTATTAAGATCTTGAAAATCTACACACATTCTGACTTCCCATCCTTCTTTGGTATCGAAACCACATTAACTAACCATTCTTGATAGTTGACCACCCTCAAGAATCCTGCATTATACTGTTTCTCTACTTCTTCCTTAATCTTGAAAGTCCATTTTGGCTTCATTCTTCTCAACTTCTAGTTGATTGGCTTCATGGTTAGACTTGTTGGAATGCAATGTTGTACTATATATGTATCAATTCTGGGCGTGTCTTCATATGACCAAACAAAGACCTCTTTGAACTTTGTTAGGAGTGCCACTAATGCGTCTTTCTCTGAAATGGTTAGAGTATTGCCCACTTGTATCATTTTAGGTTCATCATCAGTTCCTAGGTTAATGAGTTGGGTTTCTTCTTTTATGGGTTCTAGGTGTCCATGTTTTAATTCCTTATTATTAAGAGTTTCTTTACCAATTTTAGAAATAAAAACATTCAAATCGAACAAATAAGTAGAATCAGAAATCATATTATAAGGAAAATAGTTCTTAACAAACTCAATAGACTTAACTAAATCAGACTTAACTGGAAAACTATCACAAACGGACATAACAGGAATAAAAATACTAGTAGAAATAGACTCAATAGGGACAGAAACAATGTTCTTGGCGGGAGTGACTGCCTCGATGGTATTGATCTTCTTGGCAAGATTGACTAACTTGACGGTCTTGATCTTCTTCACGGAATCCTCCACGGGGTGGGTGGCTCCCTCCCATGCCTAGTTCTTCAACTCAATCGTGGCTTCAACGATGGTAGGTGACTCCCAGTACGTTCCTTCTTCCCTCAGCATCCGTACCAAAGGGTCTTCATCCATATAATCTATGCTTTCACTATCAATCTCCATATTGTTGGGCTTTGTGGAGCCTAGTTGTGTTTGATCTAGTTGATGATTCGACCCGACCCGAATAATATTGCACAGTTTTTAATGGGAGATTTTCTGAAGGTGTAGAAAACGCAGTTTTGGTGATTAGGGTTTGTCATTGTCGTTTTTGAGAGAGAGAAAAATTGTACGGTCACACTTTGTATTTTTCCCTGATAAGAGTGAAAGCCTTGCAACTTTGTAGACGTATGCAAATTGCCGAACTACGTAAATATTGTCTTATCTTGTGATTATTTTTTCTTTGGCATGTGTTTTCTCTAATTTTTGTTTCTCACAAGTTGGGAATTTTGTGTTAATTCTCTACACATATTTGTGGGCTTGTTAGTCTCCAAATGTGGGGGCTTGAAGTGTCTCCCCCCTAATGATGTGGGCAATTTTTGTTGGGTTGTTCAGGTCGGTGTCTTGGGGTTCGAAGTGTCTCTCCCCATTTGTGGATGTTGGGCCATTTGATTGGGGTTCGAAGTGTCTCCCCCCATTTGTAGGTATTGGGTTGCTTGATTGGGGTTCAAAGTATCTTGTAGGTTGAATATGGGATTGTGATGTTGTAGCGATGGAGTGTCTTCTATGCTCATGGGCTTCAGTATCGTGATGGGAGTGATGGGCTTAGAATTGGAGCTACTGGCTTGAGTGTTAGCCTTAGGTTCTCTTTGCAGCCCTCCTTCAGATCTTGACCAAATTCTCCCCTAATGACAGGCTTGGTCGGGTTAATCATAGCTAAGTCCCCATCCACATCAATCAATCAACTAAACAAACACATACAACATGTAATGCAATTTTAATCGGGACCGACCTAAGGGTAGGTTCTAAGTCATTATGTTGTAGGGTGGGTTTGTTGTTTTATTGTTTCCCATAGCTAGGACATTACACCTCCCAACTTGTAATATAATGAAGATTGTGTTGGTCCGAACAGCATGGTCTGTCCTTTACAGTCAACAAGAAATGATCTAGTGACTTTAGGCTATGATTTGGTGAGTTCACCACTGGGAACCCAAATCTAATGAAGACCGGTGATCCATGGTTACTACCACCATTCCGTCCAGACAGAGTCTGGTCTTCTAGACTCTTGTGAGCAATGGAGTCGCCACTGTGAGAGACTGCGAAAAGGTGCCTCTAAAAAAAGAGAGATTTTTTAAGTGCTTTTTAGGGCACCTCTCTTTTTGGGTAAATGGTGTGGAGTTGCCACTTATTTTTTATACCAAAAAAAAAAAAAAAACTAAATACAAAAATACATGACTGAATTGTTTCCTTTCATTGATTGAATAAAAAAAAAAATACATGTTTGAAAAATTGGAAATTTCATGACTTTGGGTCCTAGTTACAAACTACCAAATAATTACATGGCCTTTTGTCCTAGTTAAAATCTACCAAAAATAAAACAAAGATAAGGCTAGATCTACCTATCCAAAAGACCTAAATTCGGAGGCTAGGTTACGGAATGGGAAGGAGTTAGGCACCCATTCCGCCCAGATAGAGTCTGGTCTTCTAGACTCTTGTGACCAGTGTACCCTTTATGCATGCTATGAATGATATGTTGTACATGTGAATAAAACTAAATCACACAAATTTATTTATGAATGCATCCTCTTCTTTGTTTAAAAATTTTAGATCTGTTGTTGTTAGTAAAAAAAAATTGAATTTGGTTTATAAAAAATCAAATCTGTTTTTGAGACCTAAAAAAAACTGGTTTGTTAATGAAAGAAAAATCAAATTTGTTTTTACAAAAAAAAAATCTTTTGATTTAAAAAAATATATATATCAGATCTATTTTTGAAAACTTAGAAAAAATGGTTTTGGTTTTGTAAAAGATTAGATCTGTTTGTGTGATAAAAAAATTGTATGTATATAAAAAATCAGATCTGTTTTTGTATATTCAAAAAATATGAAAAGGTTTTTTTTTTTTCTTGAGAAGAGAATCTCATTCATGAAATAAATTCATGCTACATGTAACACAATCATACATGATCTTTTTCTTTATTTCAAAATCCGCATATGTCCAAAAAAAATCAGATTTGTATCTGATGAAGATACAGATCAATTTGTATTTTTTAAAAATATTTCAGATCTGCATTTAAGGAAGATGCAGATCAGTTTTTAATTTGAGGAAAATGTAGATTTACTTCTAAGGAAGATGCAGATCCATTTTTGTTTTAAGAAAAATTCAGATCTACATCTAAGGAAGATGTAGATTCGTTTTTGTTTGAAGAAAAATTTAGATCTACATCTAAGGAAGACGTAGATTCATTTTTTTTTTGAAGAAAAAAAAATGTTAACATGCATGATAGGCCAAGAATGTATTGACCACTTTGGTAACTTAATCAATTAATTTAGCCAAGTGAAATTAATTAGATTCAATTACATACAATGAGCGTGGTAGCACAAACAAATCACCAAATAACTAAATGCAACAGAAATTCAATTGACACAGGTGATTTGTTTACGAATGAGGAAAACCACCGAGGCAAAACCCTACCGGATGAATTTAAGGTCACCACTCTCGAGAATCCACTATTATCAAAATAAGCAATTACAAGTAAAGGAATCCTAGTACCCTATACCAACCTACAATTGAACCCTTACCCCAATATACAATTGGACTTGTAATGTAATGACAATCTCTCCTTTTAATGCACGGCTCCCAGTATGTGACTAACCAATTGATGCATAGATTCAAGTATGTGACTAACACACCAACTTAAGAAAGATGTTGGCTGCAAAGTTTTTCAATTCATCCACACAATGAAGATCCAGAAGCTCCATGGTTACAAAACCCTTTACGCACAAACACAGCAGCTTCTTCAAGAGAAAGATGAACTAGGGCAAATTGTCTTTGGTCACAATTTGAGTGAATAATCACTTTGCATCAAGTTGCATCATCTTTGATGGCCCTTAAAATAATCCTTATATATGTCTAGGGTTGTGAGAAAAGAAACCTTACACAAATAGCTTGGACATGCGTGAAAAACAGATTTGGAAATATGAATTTCGTAGTTCTCGATGGATATAACTTCTGTTGAGAGCTGTCGAGAATTAAATATTAAACCTCGATAGATTTATCTGTTGAGATATCTATCTAGCTTTAATGAACAATACTTCACTTGATTCTTAGATAGACTTGTATGGCTTCAATACTAGACTTGAACTCTTATTCCTTGAAATATAAAACGCATCCTAGATCTACTCAAATACAAGTAAGTGTGTTTTGTCAAAGGATTAGCCAATTTTATATGACATATGTTCTAAAATGTTCTACATATGTCCCAACAATGCATAATTTTGAAAATAAGAAAGAGATCACAACAATAATAAAGGAATTAAGAACATGCTTTGACAAAATAAATCAGCAATTCATGTTATGGATACTTGAAACAACTAAACTAAAAAAATAAACAAACATACATCATCACAATAAGAGAAGCATTAAGAAAAGAAAGGGGTAATTAGAAACAACCTCTTGCATGGAGCACTTCTTCTTCTTGAGAGGATGTTTTAAGGTTCGAAGAAATTTATTCAATTATATTTAAAACCTAAAAACCCTAGTTTAAGAAAGAATACCAGAAAAGAAGGGTGAGAAATTTGAGAGTGTGAAAAGGTGTCTTTCCTAGAGCGTAAAAGAATGTGTTGAATTTTGGAATCTAGACCCTATTTATAGAGATCGGAATGCTTAAAAAATAAGCAACCACGGGTAAAATACGAATCGAGATGCATCTTTCTGCAAAAAAGTCGAAAAGGATATGCCTTATTGGCACTCGAAGATAATTGGACCAAAACCCAAAAGAGTGCAATTCGGCACTCCAAAAGTGCTGAATGGTACTCTTGGGTGCTGATCGCACTTTCGTGTTCGGGTGCATTTTAGACTCATTTTTTAGGTTTTCTTGAGCCGGTCCTTGCACTTAGACGTGTTTTCAATCCGTATTCTAAGAGTTTTATCTCTTTTCTAGATAGTTCAGGTCTTTCAAGAACAATTATCTTGTAGATAAATATCCTAAAATAAACTTTGATAAAGTTTAGATTATCCACAATTTTTATTGTTATCCAATTATCTCTTTTATTCTTATGCAAGCAATCCTATTTTAGACACTAATTGTCAACCAATCACAAAATTATTTAATTAATTTTAATTGTTTAACCAATCAGAATTAATTTAAATCAATCATGTGTGGTCGACTCTACCTAGACACAATGCATGCTGACCATGCAAAGTTAATCATGTGATATCTTTTGATCCGATCGTCCAATTTCCTCGATTTGGAAACCGAACATACCATTGTGACTGTAAGAATCTCAAGATCATTTTTATGACATGCAATGAATGAATTAATGCATGTAACACAATCATGATTTTTTGGGTACATGGATGGTCATTCCAGTTATCTTCCTTGATTAAATCATGGGTGCAAAATCGAGTGTCTACAGTACTATGAATATGTTGCTGCTTAATTATTTAATGACCAAGTCTGTTAGGTTCTAAAAATTTAGAATAATTGGCAAACCATGAATACAAACTTGTCTAGATATAGATTTTAGAGTCTATGAAGTCATATTAGACAATGTTCAAAGTGTTGCAAGTCAAAATTCAAAGAACATTCAAGTTGCAGATTTAGAAAGTCAAAATCACACTAGTTCGATCAATCAGGAGAATTTTTTGATAGATCGGGAGAATTTTTTGATCAATCAGGAGAATTTTTTGATCAATCAGGAGAATTTTTTGATCGATCGAAAGTCGCAGATTAGCAAAATTTAGCAAACGTAAAAAGCCCAAAACTTGTCCATTTGAAACCCAAATTGCGATCCATTTTTTGCAGTAATTAAAGAACATTATAGGCAAACCCTAGAGGGGGTTTTTAGAGGTTTTTAGAGAGAGAAGAATGCATCTTACACCTTCGATTGTAGATCTAGGTTTTTTATACCCAAAACTCTCTTACATCTTCTACCAACAATATTCTTTGAAGAAACTCAAGATCCGGTATTGTAGAAGTTGTTGCAAATAAGATTAACAACTATTGGTGACTTGAAACCTTTGAGTGAGATCTCAAAATCACAAACGTGGGTGTTTGTGTGCAACAGATTCAAGATAGAAGAGTCCGTGGATTCGAAGCTACCCGTGGTCGTGTGAGCAAGTACTATAAGAGGTAGCAGTAGATTTAGGGTTAAGTCTATTGTAAAATCTTCCATTCTATCATAGTGAATCTTTTTACCTTGAGAATAGTTAGGTCAAATCCTCTTTAGGTTCTTACTTTGAAACGGTCCGTTTCATTGATTTTCCCGGGTGATCATATCTGTGTGTTATTTACTTTTCCGTTGTCGTGCATGATATGATTTTCACTGTTTAACCTAAATCTCATAATTAATCTAAGTAAACACTTTGCTAATTCATTAGGTTAAACTAATTTATTTTATGAGGGTCTAACTCTAATATTACTGTCATTGTTTTTATTTTTTGTTAAGAATGTCATCGTTTCGCACTAGGCAGCAATTCCCATGAAGCTACTATAGAATACTGATAATTGCATGAATCAAACAAAACCCATTTCCTAGTTTTCTCAACAAATTTGTTCAATTTTTAAACAACAGAGAAGGTGTACTGACTGCACTTACCAATATAAGACCCTTAATGATTTGGTTGGTGTAGTATTCTGGCTGTGAGTTTTGCAACGAAAGCAGATGGTCAATCATAGTGTTACTCTCTTCCTCCTTGCACCTATGCTCATCAACGAGTCCTTGCAAGAAAGCATCGGTCCTCGTGGACAAATTCTTCAACCTCTTCTCCACACCTCCATAATCCATTCACCGCAAGATTGGCACAAACTCTGTTGGATTCGCCGCTCCTCCACTTGAAATAACTTCTCTCATTATCTCCCTGAACTATATTGCTTCTTCCTTATTGTTCACATCCTCCCCGTACCCATAATACCTCTTCCCTGCCACCATTTTCATGATGTCGTTAAGGGTCATCTCCAAAAGCATTGATTGAAGCTCGACCTTGGTGAAACTGTATAACGAGTTGCGTGACAAGTTTCGTAGCAAATGCTTGACCTCGTCACTTCGAATGCCTAAGTACTTGTTGAGGCGAGTATTTGAGAAGATCTCAAGGGCACTGATTCGGCCAAGGTTGCGCCAGTGGTCACCATATGGGGATTTTACCAAGTCAGTGTTGTTTTAGCTGAGGTGCTTGCCCGATAGGAAGGGAGGACGGTTGGCTAATACCATGTCATTCTTTGTGAAGCATTCTTCCACTGCTGATGGGGATGACACAATGACCACAAGTTGTGAACCAAATTTGAGTGAGAATATTTGACCATATTTTTGTGAGAGGGCATGTAAAGTACAGTGGAGTGGTTTTTTAATGAGATGGAGATGACCTTTGATTGGAAGAGAAGGTGGGCTAGGTGGGAGGTGCTTGGCTTTTGTTCTTATTTGGTGGATGAGCTTGAGAGCAACAAGGAGAACAGTGAGGGATGAGTATAGTAAGATGTATTCCATGTTTGTTTGTTTCGAAATTGTGATACTGATAATTGTAGGTACTTATAGTACTTGTTTGAGAGGTAAAAATCTCGCGTTGACACACGATTCTCTACATCAAATGAGTAAGATCATTTTGCGTTGGCATCCTACATCTTGTGAGATAGCTAGAGGCTTGTTTGAGTGACTGCGTATATTTTTGTCTCTTTCATTTGATTTTGCGTCACAGAGTGCGTGATGGCAATTGGCAATAGCTAGGCTTTGCATGAATGACATACTTTGCAAAACATAAAAAAAACATGTGAAATCTACTTTTTCTTCTTTGTATTTTCTTTTAATTTCAGAACCCATCATAAAATTTTTTTTTAAAAATTTATTTTTTAAAAGGGAAATACAAATCAATTACTGGTATATCATTGAATCTGTGACCTTTACCCACCACACTATATCAAAAGATTCATAATCCAAAAATACATGCTTAGGCATCCCTGACAATGAACACCTCTCTATCATGCTGTGATAAAATCAAGCCTGCTTCATTTAGTAAAAGTTGAAATTTCCGATTAGCATAGATGTTTCTACAATCCCATCCCATGACAGTTTATAATCCAACCTAGATTGCTTAATGTGCAGGTCATGCTTTTAGACTCAAACTCATTATGTGGGGTTGATTCTAATGCCAAAACCCATATCCCCAATCCTATAATAAAATTTGATATATTGAAAGGAACCAAAATTGAGGGATTTCCTATATTAGGGATTTGAGTATTGATAAAACCCAATTCTAAATCAAAACAAAATTTGAACCAATTTCTTAAATCTTAAACACCCAAAATTAATATAAAATATTTTACCTGTAGCCGTTCCAGTAGTCTAATGTTAGGTTTACTTTCACTTTCTTCGATTGAAGCTTACCATTGGAGGAGAAGAGAGAAAGCTCTGCGTCTAGATTTTCCGTTTTTGGGTTCCTGCGTTATAGGTTTTGCAATTTTGGTTGGGCTGAGTTTGGGTTTTTGTATCGGGTTTTGTTTAGGAGTTGAAGAGAGTAAATTTTATCGGGTTTGTTTTGGGGAGAAATAGTTAAGGATTTTAGGTTTTTTTTTTTTTTTTCAATAATTTTTTTAAAAAAATAATGTTGATGTGTAAAAATGTGGAAGCTTCAAAAGTTTCAATTATATATATATATATATATATATAGATGTTTGGGCCACAGTTGAAGAGTTGAAGGTATATCGTGGCAGGTTTGAAATGGAAGAAGAAAAAAAAAAAAAAGGAATTAAGATTCAATTGCGAACTTATTTGGTGTCAAAAAATAATAAAAAAATTGCGAAATTATTTGCTCTTGTAATGGCATAGGTGGTAGATGGGAAGTCAATATGGCAAATTCTCTCTAATCTCTAGACCAGTCTCAACTGCACTGGTAGAGGTAATGTATAAGTTTTATTAAATTTTTGTGTTGAATTTTAAATACAAAATAAAAATAAAGCAATTTATAAATATATTTATTGTGTTATGTATACCACCCACCAATAATATTAATTATAACGTTAGATTGTAATATTTTTTGTAATAAAATTAACAACAATTTATACCACCCACCAATAATATTAATTATAACGTTAGATTGTAATATTTTTTGTAATAAAATTAACAACAATTTATACCACCCACCAATAATATTAATTATAACGTTAGATTGTAATATTTTTGTAATAAAATTAACAACAATTTTATTATTTTCCTTTATCTGAATGTTAGGCAAAATTTGTGAAATAATATACTTTTAATAATTATTATTTTAATTGTGAAAAGAGATAGGCTTCATGAAGTTGACTTTTCATTTATTTCTTATTTTTTCCTGTATAAGTTTCATGGAGTTCTCCACAATCGTATTCATTGACAAGTTTCAAAGAAAATTGGTCCCAATCTTAACATTAACGTTAATAGCAAAAGGGAAACAATCCATAAATTGTTTTTAAATTTTCCTTAAAAAAGAAAGAAAAAGAAATTGAGCGGTCAACGAGGACATGCTGATTTTGTTTAAAAGGTAAACCACAAAATCATTTTGGTGTTAGCTACTTAGCAAGCTATTTTCTTTTCCTAATTTGAAAGGTAAACCACAAAATCGAAGGCTGCGCGTATTTGCTTTCTTTTCTTTGTTATTTCGTCGTCAAGTACGTGATTGTGTTAGCTAAGAAAGAGTTTAAAGAATTAGGATCCAATTGCCTAATTATTTGCTTGAACAATGGCATACGTAGGTGGGAGATGCCGCAAGACATCTCTACGCTTTTTCCACTCTAATTTGATCATCATATCCTTTACAGCATAGGTTCCCTGCCTCTTGCGGTAAAAAACTGTTTGATTTTAAGACCTCTTACTCATCAACATTGGCAGAAGCAGGAAATAAGGTGTGTTGAATACTAAAATAATACATTTGATGTTGGGTGTATTATAAATTGAGTTGTTAAAATAAATAAAGTGACTTTTTGAGTTACTAAAGGCTATATTTTTTACATGTTTTACTATGAATACTCTAAATACAAGTAAATTTATGTACAATATTTGTTTTACACATTTTTTTTACAACTTGCTATTTCAACAAGGTGTGATTGATAGATGACAATGTGATGATATTAGTGGCCTATATTGCCACTAATCACAACTTACTGCTTTAGTAACTTGAAAAAAGATTATATAAAAAAATATATGTATGTATCCCCATTATTGTTGTCATGAAAAACTTTAAATTACGGGCAATGTGTAAGAGCACCCACATCAATGCTTGCATAATAAAAAAAGTATAACATTTTAGCTAACCAAGCCTAAAATTCATTCACAATAGTCTTTATAATGTTTTGTAAAAATACATTATTGCTACAGTAACTCTATAAATTTACACAAACATTATTCTTTTTTTTTTCTGTCTTTTTTTTTTATTTTTTTTTATTTTAACGTTGTAGAAGGAAAAAAATTAATTAATCCAATTACAATATGCCAAGTCAAAATTTAATGAGATATTCCAAATTTATGTGTCATTAAATTAATTAAATCAAATGAAGACATGTGAAATCCAAGATGATATCACATTGGCAAATGAAAATTTTCCACATGTCTTTAGCCCACAAAATAAAGTTAAATTTCTTATTTAGAATTAATGGATAATTATCTTTACTATAAAAAAATAGAGACAATTATCTACAAGTAATAAATCCTAGTGGGACTCTTTGTTTGATTATTCTATTTATCAAAATAAATTTTTAAAAATAGAGATAATTATCTACATGCAACAAGTCCTAGGGGTCTCTTTGACTTTGGGACAATCAAAATCCACAACTTATCCTCAAGTAGATCAATTTAAAGTGGAATTCGTTCTCTGAAGACACTATAAATAGAGGGCACTCCCTCATAAATGTCCACCAACTTTTTTAGACATCAAAATTCTAGAGAAATTCTGCCTTAAAAACACTTAAAACATTCAAAGAAATTCATTCAAATCACTCTTCCAAGACTCAGAGTTCTATAGGAATCGAACTCAAAAGCCTCCACAAACTTCAAAAAGCCCTAAATCATTGAAGCTCAATGGATCAAGCCTCCAAAGCTCCAAAGAATTTCCATCCAAAAGCCTTTGTGTTCGAAAAATCTTCAAAGAACACTTGAAGAACAACAAATCTCTAACAAGCTCAAAACCAAAGATTTATTGTGAAGACCACTCAGTCTATCTATCTATCTTCCAACCAAAGTGAAGAAGTTCTCACGACCGAACCAAGATTAAAAGAAGATAGACTCAGATGATTATTCTATTGTATTAGAATCCAAATACATAAAATTGTACTTACAAATTCATCAATGAACATTACATTTGTGAAACGATTTCAATTGTTTGATTTCCAAACTTGATAATTTTGGGTTCACATACGTATCTGGAGGATAAAGGAAAATAATTTAAAAAATGAAAAAGAAAAATTGGTAATATGGACAATCCATGATATGTATAATATAAATTTTAACAATTAATATTTGTGAATCTAATTTTTAAAAGTTCATAAATTAATGTCATTTTTTTCTAATTTGATGATTAGTTTGAGCTTGCCAAGTGTTTGAAATAAAGTTAAATGAACAATACTAAACTTTTAACACTTCGCTAGCCTTATAGGAAAATTCAGCTAACAAGCCCTACTATCACACTACAAACTCAGTATATACCCCAACTATGTATTCTTTTGTCCTCTATTACACTGCACATCCATCAAACCTGTTCTTTTGTCATTTATAAATTTTGCGATAAAATATTTCTTTTGTTTTGTTTTTTTTATAAATGATACGCATCTTGAATTTGACTTTTATATTAGATTCAATTGTGTCTTTCCTTATTTACAATAATATTATCCAAAGCAAATAAATGAGAAAGATTTTTTATATTTTTAAAGGAAAGGCAATGGGAAAGAAGAAGAAAACTACCAATCGAGCTTATTCTAGTCAACTTTTATCTGTGGTCAATCTTCTCTCTTGTCCCTTCTCTCTCTGTTTCTCTCTCATGGAGAGATTGTGACTACTAAGTGCAAAAACAAGAGAACAACTCTATTATTACACAAACCCTTGCTCCATAGAGGATTGTAACCCTTACACATGAATTCAAGTGTACCAAGTCCAACAACAAAAATAATCACAAACCAATAAGTGAGTTATTTGGTCTATTTTCTTTATTTATTAAAAACTCAAACTTCTTCAATATTATTTGATAAATGTAAATAATTAAGGATTAAGGTAAATAATAAAGCCACTAAACATCCCTGCAATCTTTCTACTTGTCCCATTGAATAAAATTGAGAGGTTTATTACTCCATATGCCAAGATCAAAAGGGTGTTGGATATCTATTGAAACCACAAAGCTTTCATCCTAATTTTCATGTTTTTCTTTTTAAAAATAAAAATTGTGAATAACCTATGTTTCCCAAGTGGGAGAGACTGATTTTTAACTTAATGTTAGGCAACATAATCCTTAATTATTTGCGTTTGTAATATAATATCAGAGTAGTTTCAATGTTTAAAAGATAAAGAGAGAAAACCAAATAACCCACTTATTGATTTGTAATTATTTTCTTCATTGGGCTTGGTACACCTCATTTCACGTGCATGGGTTACACTCTTGTATATATATAGGGAGGTAATTTTTGTGTAAAAACATAGTTTTTCTCCTTCTTTTTTGTTACAGAGAGAGAGAGAGCTTAGCCAAAAAAAAAAAGGGATAGCAGAGAAGACAGGCCCACACATAAAAGTTGACTGGAATAAGCTTGACCGATAGTTTTCTTCTTCTTCACCATTGTCTTTCCCTTTAAAAAAAAAAATCTTTCTCAATTATTTTCTTTTGATAATATTACTTTCAAATTTTAGAAGACTTGTTCTATTTATATCCTATAACAAAAGATCCTAATTTAACATAAAAATTTGGAAGGGAAAAGTAAAATCATCCAAATCCATTCTTATTCCTTAAACAAATATAAAAATCACCATCCAGTACAAGCCAAAAACAACAACACTACACCCCCCCCCCCCCCAAAAAAAAAAAACCAAAAAAGGATACAACTTTATATAGATACAATAATTCAATTTTCAAATTTAATATGTAATGGTTTATTTTAGGTTATTAAGTGATTAAAATTATCAACAAACAACAAAGCAAGTCTCTGAAAAGTAACTCAAGGAGATTGTTCAAACATCATCTGTTGTTGACTTAGAAAGAAGCTTATGCATGATTGGGCGTGCTTTACACATGGCCTCCAGTGGCATGGCTTTAGGCATAGTGAGCCCACTACCTTCATGTACATCAACTTCTTCTGTGGTAACCCTTTCCCACTCAAAACTTTGAATCAACGAACCCAACGTCAAGCTCACTGTACGTTAGGCGAGGCCTGCCCCAGGACAAGTCCTCCTCCCAATCCCAAATGGCATTAGCTTATGTCCTTCACTCTCACTATTTTCAAACCTCTCAGGTTTAAAACTAGTTGCATCATCCCACACCTTAGGATCTCTATGTATGGCCCATGCAATGACCAATAACATTGTGCCACTCGGTACATCATATCCTACAATGGTGCAATCAGCGGAGGACATATGGGGTACTAACAATGGTGCTGCTGGATACAATCGAAGTGTTTCTGAGATAATATTCTGAAGGTAGTATAATTTGGAAATATCTGATTCCTCAATCAATTTCTCTTCTCCAATTTGACTATCTATCTCATCTCTAGCTTTCTTCAATATATCCGGATGATTAAGTAGATTAGTCATTGCCCACTCTAATGTGATTGCTGATGTATCAGTTCTAGCAAGTAATAATCCCTGTGCATTATATACGAGGTGTTTAGAATAGAACAGCAATATATTAAATAAAAATGGTTTGTTCATATGTACTGCAACATTCAACAAAGATGATGATGATATGTAACTAATTAGTCTAATGTTACTGTGGATTTTTTTTTCCTGGGACTAAGAATATCACTTTTTCGCACAAGATAGCAATTCCGATGAAGCTATTAAAGAAAAATGAAACAGATAATTGTTTAACTGCTTTTTAAAATGTAAGAATCAAACAAAACCATGATTTCCTAGTTTTCTCAATAAGAGATAAAGAATTATTGAGTGCACTTACCTATATAAGCCCCTTGATGATTTGGTCCGTGTAGTACTCTGGCTGTGATTTTTGCAAAGAAAGCATATGGTCAATCATAGTGTTACCCTCTTCCTCCTTACACCTTTTCTCATCAATGAGTGCTTGCAAGTACTCATCCGTCCTCTTGGAGAGACTCTTCAACTTCTTCTCCAAACCTCCATAATCAATCCACCGCAAGATGGGCACAAACTCTGCTAGATTTGATGCCCCTCCGAACCTTGTTAACTCTTTAATTATCCGCCTAAACTATCTCGCCTCTTCCTCGTCCTTCATGTCCTCACCGTACCTGTAGTACCGTTTCCCTGCCACCATTCTCATTATGTTGTTAAATGTCATCTCCGAGAGCATTGATTGTAGCTCCACCTTGGCGAAACTGTGGCAAGAGTTACGGGACAGGTTTCGTAACAAGTGCTTGATCTCGTCCTTTCGGATGCCTAAGAACTTGTTGAGGCGATTGTTTGAGAAGATTTCGAGGGTACTAATGCGGCGGAGGTTGCGCCAGTGATCGCCATATGGGGATTGTACTAAGGTGGTGTTGTTGTAGGCAACGTGCTTGCCTAATAGGAAGGGAGGACGGTTGGCTAATACTATGTCATTCTTTGTGAAGCATTCTTCAACTGCTGATGGGGATGAAACAATGACCACAAGTTATGAACCAAATTTGAGTGAGAATATTTGACCATATTTTTGTGAGAGCGCATGGAAAGTACGGTGTAATGGTTTTTTAATGATATAGAGATGACCTATAATTGGAAGGGAAGGTGGGCTAGGTGGGAGGTGTTTTGGTCGAGTAGTTCTTGTTTTGAGGAGGAGCTTGAAAGCAACAAGAAAACTGAGAAGAGTGAAACACAAATATAGTAAGATGGCATCCATGTCTATTTTTATGATATTTTGATACTGAAATGATTTCTGATGCTCTGTGATTGAAGATGCATGTGATCACTGCATATTTAGAGGGACTAGGTAGTTAGTGTTAGAATATCATTTGCTTTAAAGGTAAATCACACGTTGACACACGACACTCTTCAAATGAGCAGAAATCAATTTTTTGTACACCGCATAGGTGATCACGTTTTCAATGACAGTGATGACCAGTGCCTCACGTCACTGACTGCGTATATTTGTTTCTCTTATTTGATTTGCGTCACCGAGTGCATAATCGCATTTAGCTTTGCATGCGTCATAAGATATATAATGTGTGGATAAGAGGCAATAATAGTTGACGAGAAAAGGACAGGACTACTGTGGCAGGTTAGAAATGGAAAGAAGAGTCAGGAATTAAAAGAGAGATGATTCAATTGCTTATTTTCTCGCCCAATGTCTTAGGTGGCTGTTGGGAAGGCAACGTGTCAAACTCTCTAGTCTCTAAACTCTCTAGGATCTCACACATGTAATCTTCCTAACACGCATGATATCCACCTCTATGTCAAAGGGAGAAAATATACCTCCAATATATTGTGTATTTTCTCCACTTTTTAGAGGTATAAGTCATTTGAACTATACATTTACAATACATATATTGTTTTACAAAGACATTACAAGATTGACATTTTATGTTATAAAGTGAAGCTTATGGTTAATATAAATTTTATTATATAAGTTTTATAAATTTATATGTTGAATTTCAAATATAAAACTTTAAAAAATACATTTAAAAAATGTTTTTATCTTGTTATTGATGCATAACATCCATCAAATATATTTATTATCATGTCAATTTGTAAGATGTTTTAAAATAAAATTAATATAAATTTTAGTATTTTCCTTTATATAAATGTTATCACAAGTCAAGAGTTGTATAACTCAACTGATTGACAATTCAGTGTTCCCAAATAGAAATTATTGGGTTCTAAATTGACCGCAGTTAGTTAATCCAATTACACAAATTGATTAATTAGTCAAATTACATGTAAATCAAATTAACATACGATCAAATCACCAAACTAAACAGATTGTAGTGGAAAATAAGTTTTTTAGACACTCAATTTTGCACCCATAATTTAATCTTGGAAGATGACTGAAATGACCATTCTAAATACCCAAAAATCATAATTGTATTTCATGCATTAAATCATTCATCACATATCATAAAAATGATCTTGAGACTCCGACGATTGCGACAATATGCCCAGTTCCCAAATCTGACCGTCAGATTGAAAAATATCACAAAATTAAGTTTTTACGATCTACATGCATCATATGAAGCTAGTCACGTGTGATTAATTGAAATTAATTCCAATTGGTCAACAATTAAAATTAATTAAGTAATTTATGTGATTGGCTGTTGGATTTGATCAAAGTTGCATAGGAATAAAATAGATAATCATATAATAAGGGAGTTGTTGATAATTGAGTTTTTTAAAATAATTATCTTACAGATAATAATTATTTTAAGGACCTGATTATCAAATTAGAAGGGATATATTTTAGAATGCAAGTTTAAAATACATCCAAGTACAATTACTGACTCAGAAAATCCCTAAAAAAGAGTCCAAGTCGAACCAAAAGAGGGGAATGGGCCTAACACTCAAGAGTGCCAATCAACACTCTAGAAGTGCCAATCAGGACATGGCGAAGTGCCAATTGGCACTTCCACAGTGCTGATTGGCACAACCTCAAGGCTCAGTTTAGAAACTTTTAGATTAGGCTAAAACAGATTAGATTTTATTTTTTAGGCATAAAATTCAACCTAACTTGGGCCTATTGATTTATTAAGCAATCCTAGCATATTTTTTAAGCACAACACCTCTATAAATATAGAATTAAAATCAGAAATCAACAGCCCTCTACTTTTAACGTAAAATAAAATCTGGAAGTTCAACTTTAGGACTTTCTTTTCTGTTAAGTACAATCTCTTTAAGACTTAGAGAGACTCACCCTCTCTCTAACTCTAAAGCAATTTCCACATTCCCTTGCAAAATTCATTGATGCATGTAAGTTTCCATCTTTTGATTTTTTTTCTTTCTAGAGATTACATGATGAATGTATGTTTATGTGTATGTGTTTTGTTCATGTAGTTAGGTAATGCATATGATTAAATCTTAGATCTATTTCTTTATATAAAACAAAATCAAATCTAAATTTAGTTTTTCAAAACCTGTTTCCTTATGTAAGACAAAATCAGACTTGAATTTATTTTCAAAAACCTTATTCTTTTCTTAAAACAAAAATCAGATCTGAATTTTCTTTCAAAACTCCATTCTTTTTCTAAAACAAAGTCATATCTGAATAAATTTTCAAAAACCTTATTGTTTTCCTAAATCAAAAATTAGATTTGAATTAATTTTCAAAACCTTAATGTTTTTCTAAAACAAAAATCAAATCTGAATTTATTTTTAAAATCTCCATTATTTTCGGAACCAAAAAATCATATCTTAATTGATGTTTAAAACCTCTTCTATTTTCTGAAATTTTATTTTAAAAATTCATTCTTTCTTATTTGGAAAAATCAGATCTACAATTTCTTTTAAAACTCATTCTGTTTCTTAATTAAATAATCAGATTAAAATTTTTCTCTTGGAGGTTCATTCTATTATTTAATTACGAAATCAGGTTTGAGAACTCTTTTTAAAAATCCATTCTTGCTATTTAAAAAATCAAATCCGAAATTTTTTATCAAAAATTCATTTTGTTTGTTAATAGATTTGTAACTTCTCTTAAAACATCTTTTTTAGATGTGATTTCTCCTTGCATATATGTAATAGATCTAGCATTTTGCAAATTAACCAACCATAGATCTAGAAATATTGACACAATCATTTTTTTAATGGGTATTTAAAAGGTCATTTAAAAGTCTAGAAGACTCGACTTTGTTTGGGTAGGATGGATGTCTAACACCTTCCCCTCTCGTAATCTATCCCCCAGATTTGAGATTTTTATCGTTGAAGAGTGTCTTATTTTCTTTTGGGTAGATTGTCAACAGGAAACAAGGCCTTGTATACTTTTTTTTTACTAGATTGTAACTAGAAAATAAAGCCATGTATATTTCTTTTTATCAAGTTGTATTTATTTTAAATTAATGAGAATGTGTATTATTCAAAACATTTTGTAAACTTTTGTATAGTTTTCTTATTTTACATATAAAATAAGTGGCAACTCCATATGATCCTGAAAAGGGAAGGTGTCGATGCCAAAACCCTTTTCTGAGAGCTAGTCTAGTCTCTCACAGTGGTGACTCTATTAGGGACATTGAGGGCTAAACTTCACATAAGACTTTAAATGACTGATTAAATACCCTTGTGTTTGTACGATATTTTTTGCTTGTATGATATTGTTTGAAATGCCATGTTGGTCGTTTATAGCTTTCCCTAATTGTCATTGTGTATGTCATGAAACAAAAATTATGCATGAATCCATCTCAGAATCTGGTACCTAGTGGTGAACTCACCAACTTATGGCCTAAAGTCGCTGGATCATTTTTTGTTGACTTAAAAGGATAAACCCTGCTGTTTGGACCTACATAACGTTCATTATGTTACAAGTTGGGAGGTGTAATGTTCTAGCTAATGGAAATATGAGTGTATGCAATGGAAAAATTAAAAATAACGGGTCTACTTCATTCGCAATTGATAACATGTACTATGTAAGTTTCAAAATTCAAGAATAAGAGAGTGTACCTTAGTATGGTAAATTTCAAAACCAAAGATCAGAAGTTCTTGAGAATACTTTCAATCTTCACTTCAATTCCACTTATGCCCAAGAAGTGTAGTCTCTCAATTAGTTTGTTCTATGGAGAATGAGAAAAGTGTCTAACACTCTCATACAAACCTTTTCATGTGTTATATAAATTCTGTATGTTTCTCTCCTTATAACTGATTATCTAATTGAGCTAGCCTTTTGGGCCTTCCTAATTGGGCTTTAGTATGTGGCTTGAAGTGAGACCAAAAGGGAAAAAATAAGACACTAGCTCCAATGGATCTTGGGGTTTTCTGTCAACTCTTAACAAGTCTAAAGTTACCATTAATTATATTTAATATTACTATATAAATATAATTGCACTCTAGGCTTTATTAATAAATTATATTCTAAGACTTTATTATATATGCAACCCCTTCATAAAATATTTGTAGTAATACAAAGTCATAAAAGTAAACTGCCACTTTATAAATTACTACATCTTAATCCTTGAGTACTCGATTTAATCTATTAAGTTATTCATCATATATTTATGAAATCTAACTTCTTAAATATATACTTTAGTAACTATTTACTAAAGTAGATAGGCCTAACATTCTGAATAACAAACCCATTAAACTTATCTCAAGGGAATATTTTGTATCTCCGTTAAGAGACTATGAATTTCATCTTGAGAATATATGTTCTATCAACACTAAATGTAGCTGCCCAACATACTAAGGTTTTGACCATTAATTTAGATCTCACTCCTAATATATCAAAGCAACTTACACTTCATGATCAGGTCCATTATTCCCTCAGGATTAAGAGTTCATGTAAAAGGAAGTAGTGAGATTTATTATTCATTTGACAGTCGTTAGGAGAATAATAAATCTTACAGCGGTCCAGTTCAATATGTTTTAACTCTTAAAACATATCAACATGTTAACTAGAAGTTTCCACTTCCATGATCAAGACAAATCATCATAATTGATATGTTATAGTCTTCGTAGATGAAATGTCCAATTTTATTACCGACTACAAACTAAAATTCTGAGTTTACAAAAAACCTGTGATTTATATCTTCTGTGACTTTTCACATAAATCACATACTATACATCTCATGGACTATATGATAATGTCTAGGTATTCATGTTGCCATCATTTTAGATAATAATAAAGCAATTTTATTAATCACAACATTAAATCATACATAATGTCATACATAATAAAATACATAGCATCATACAATAGGATTTTAGGACACTAATCCTAACAATTTCCCATTTGCCCTAAAGACTATTGTGCACTAATCTAACTCTCATTCCCTTCAAATGTGACTCGAAAGTCTTTTGAGGCAAGGCTTTGGCAAAGGGATCTACCAGATTATTTGCACTTTCAATCTTTAATACCCCTACATCTCGACGAGCAATGATGTCTCGAATGATGTGGTATTTTCTCTTAATGTGCTTTCCTTTCTTGTGATTCCTTGGATCTTTGGACTGCGCAACTGCTCCACTATTGTCACAAAACAATGCAATGGGAACTAGCTCCACTCTTACTACACCAAGATTAGAAAGGAATTTCTTGAACCATACAACTTCCTTTGCTGCTTCACAAGCAGCAACATACTCAGCTTCCATGGTGGAGTCTGCAATACAAGATTGCTTAACACTCCTCCAACTTATAACTCCACCTCCCAAGGTGAATACACATCCTGAAGTGGATTTTTTGAAATCTTGATCCGATTGAAAGTCTGAATCTGTATAGCCAATGGGAATCAAATCCTCACACCGATAAACAAGCATATAATCTCTCGTTCTCCGTAGATACTTGAGAATATGCTTTACAGCTTGCCAATGTTTTGGCCTTGGATTTGATTGATACTAGCTAACCATGCCAACTGAATAACAGATATCTGGTCTAGTACAAAACATGACATACATGAGACTTCCTACTGCTAAAGCATAAGGAACTTGTCTCATCATATTTTCTTCCTCTTGAGTCTTAAGCCTTTGGTCATCAGATAGAGGAACTCCATGTTTGAAAGGAAGTAATCATTTCTTGGAGTTTTGCATGCTAAACCGTTCTAGAACCTTATCTATATACCCAGCTTGTGATAAGCTTAACACCTTATTCTTGCGATCTCGCCAAAGCTTGATCCCTAGAATAAAGTTAGCCTCACCTAAGTCCTTCATATCAAATTGGCATGACAACCAAACCTTTACTAATGACAATACCCCTACATCATTCCCAATAAGTAGAATATCATCAACATAAAGCACTAGGAACATTACTACTTTGTCTTGATGTCTTTTGTACACACATGGTTCATCAAGATTTTGTTCAAAACCAAATGACTTGATTGCTTGATCAAATCTGATGTTCCATGACCTAGATGCTTGCTTAAGTCCATAAATGGACCTTTTCAATTTGCATACCATATGCTCTTTGTTCTTAGCTATGAAACCTTCCGGTTGCATCATATAGATTTCTTCTTCAATATTGCCATTAAGAAATGCAGTCTTGACATCCACTTGCCAAATCTCATAATCATAATGAGCAGTAATGGATAAGAGAATTTTGATAGATTTAAGCATTGCTACTAGTGAAAAGGTTTCTTTATAATCAATACCTTCTTTTTGTGTATACCCTTTTGCCACTAGCCTTGCTTTAAAAGTTTCAATCTTTCCATCTATCCCTCTCTTCCTCTCGTAAACCCATTTGCAACCAATAGGTTTAATGCCGTTAGGCACCTTTACAAGATCCCAATCAAAGTACACAATTTAAGGCGAGGAGAAGCTTGTCCACTCAATTTGTATCACACCAGACGAGTATGAGCCAATCCAGTCCAAGTGCACCACCTTAGGCCCCGACAGGATCATCCAATCCATTTTAGGCCAGCAAAAGCTCATTCATTCAAGCTTGTACAACTCCAAGACTAAAGAGGAAAAGGGTGGTCACATTAGAGACTCTAAATGCTCCCAAGAATGCATCTAGATACATGGAAGCAATTAGATTTGCTGGGATCTAGTCATCAGTGCATGGTCCAAAGAAATGAATAAAGGCTGAACAATTCTATCCAAGCCAATCACTTTTGTATGGCCTGTGTTTTTCTTTTTTTGATGAATGGCTTGTGTTTTGTATAATTATAGCCAAGCTAGTCACTATTGTAGTTGAACAATGCCCTTTTATTGATTTAAACATAAATCTATTGTCCTGCTTTCGTATTGATAATTATTAAGATGTTTTAGTAGAGCATATGTTTTGTTTTGGTTAATCCTACTTTGGTATTCCCAGCAATGACAACCTGTTAATGAAGATGCTGAATTTTTTATTTCCTTCTAACTTGTTATATACATTGATGCATTGTTTGAATCTTGGAAATATGTTACCTACTTGACTTTGAAATATGTTATCTGTTAATACTAGGTTTCCTTGAAATATTTTTGTTGGTCCTCAAATCATGTGGGACATTGGGTTGCTATCTTACATGGGTATTGATTGACTTTAATAAGGCATATTCATCCATGTGGGACATTCAAACTTCATTGTGATAGGAAGTGTAGAAATTTGAGACATATTTTGGGATAAAATATTTCTTTTTGTTTTGTTTTTTTTATAAATTATACGCATCTTGAATTTGACCTTTTTTTTTAGATTCAGTTGCGTCTTTCCTTATTTACAATAATATTATCCAAAGCAAATAAATGAGAAAGATTTATATTTTTTTTTTAAAGGAAAGGCAATGGTGAAGAAGAAGAAAACTACCAATCGAGCTTATTCTAGTCCACTTTTATTTGTGGTCAGTTTTCTCTCTTGTCCCTTCTCTCTCTGTTTCTCTCTCATGGAGAGATTGTGACTACTAAGTGCAAAAACAGGAGAATAACTCTATTATTACACAAACCATTGCTCCATATAGGATTGTAACCCTTACACTTGAATTCAAGTGTACCAAGTCCAACAACAAAAATAATCACAAACCAATATGTGAGTTATTTGGTCTTTTTTCTTTATTTATTAAAAATTCAAACTCCTTCGATATTATATTACAAATGTAAGTAATTAAGGATTAAGGTAAATAATAAAGCCACTGAACATCCCTGCAATCTTTCTACCTGTCCCATTGAATAAAATTGAGAGGTTTATTACTCCATATACCAAGATCAAAAGGGTGTTGGATATCTATTGAAACCACACAGCTTTCATCCTAATTATCATGTTTTTCCTTTTAAAAATAAAAATTGTGAATAACCTATGTTTCCCAAGTGGGAGAGACTATGATTTTTAGCTTAAGGTCAAGGAATATAATCCTTAATTATTTGCATTTGTAATATAATATTGGAGTAGTTTGAATGTTTACAAGATAAAGAGAGAAGACCAAATAACCCACTTATTGATTTGTGATTATTTTCTTCATTGGGCTTGGTAAACCTCATTTCATGTGTATGGGTTACACTCCTGTATATATGGAGGAAGGCTTTGTGTAAAAACATAGTTTTTCTACTTTTTTTTTTTTTTTACACTTAGTAGTCACACAATCCCTCCATGAGAGAGAGAGAGAGAGAGATTAGCCACAAAAAAAAGGGATAGCAGAGAAGACAGGCCCACACATAAAAGTTAACTGGAATAAGCTCGACTAGTAGTTTTCTTCTTCTTCACTGGTCTTTCCCTTTTAAAAAAAAAAAAATCTTAGTTATTTTATTTTGATAATATTATTGTAAATAAGGAAAGATGCAACTAAATATATATATATATATATATCTCAAATTTCTAGACATTCATCTTATCAATTTAGTAGATGAACAAGCGTTTTTGCAGTTTACTTTCAAATTTTAGACGATTTGTTTTATTTAAATCCTATAACAAAACATCTTAATTTAACATAAAAATTTGGAAGGGAAAAGTAAAATTATCCAAATCCTTTCTTATTCCTTAAACAAGTATACAAATCACCATCCAATACAAGCTAAAAACAACAACACCACACCTCACCCACCCCCCCCCCCCCCCAAAAAAAAAAAAAAAAAAACCAAAAAAGGATACAACTTTATGTAGATACAATAATTCAATTTTCAAATTGAATATGTAACGGTTTATTTTAGGTTATTAAGTGATTAAAATTATCAACAAATAACTAAGCAAGTCTCTGAAAAGTAACTCAAGGAGATTGTTCAAACATCATCTGTTGTTGACTTAGAAAGAAGCTTATGCATGATTGGGCGTGCTTTACACATGGCCTCCAATGGCATGGCTTTAGGCATAGTGATCCCACTACCTTCGTGTATATCAAGTTCTTCTATGGTAACCCTTTCCCACTCAAAACTTTGAATCAACGAACCCAAAGTCAAGCTCACTGTACGTTGGGCGAGGCCCGCCCCAGGACAGGTCCTCCTCCCAATCCCAAATGGCATTAGCTTATGTCCTTCACTCTCACCATTTTCAAACCTCTCGGGCTTAAAACTAGTTGCATCATCCCACACCTTAGGATCTCTATGTATGGCCCATGCATTGACCAATAACATTGTGCCACTTGGTACATCATATCCTCCAATGGTGCAATCAGCGGAGGACATATGGGGTACTAACAATGGTGCTGCCGGATACAATCGAAGAGTTTCTGAGATAATACTCTGAAGGTAGTGTAATTTGGAAACATCTGATTCCTCAATCAGTTTCTCTTCTCCAATTTGACTATCTATCTCATCTCTAGCTTTCTTCAATATATTAGGATGATTAAGTAGATTAGTCATTGCCCACTCTAATGTGACTGCTGATGTATCAGTCCCAGCAAGTAACAATACCTGTGCATTATATACATGGTGTTAAGAATAGAGCAACAATATATTAAATAAAAATGGTTTGTTCATATGTTCTGCAACATTCAAGAACGATGATGATGATATGTAACTAGTTACTCTAATGTTACGGTGGATTTTTTTTCCCTGGGATTAAGAATGTCACTTTTTCGCACTAGATAGCAATGCCGATGAGGCTATTAAAGAAAAATAAAACAGATAATTGTGTAACTGCTTTTTAAGATGTAAGAATCAAACAAAACCATGATTTCCTAGTTTTCTCAATAAGAAATGAAGAATTATTGAGTGCACTTACCAATATAAGCCCCTTGATGATTTGGTCCGTGTAGTACTCTGGTTGTGATTTTTGCAAAGAAAGCATATGGTCAATCATAGTGTTACCCTCTTCCTCCTTATGCCTTTTCTCATCAATGAGTGCTTGCAAGAACTCATCTGTCCTCTTGGAGAGACTCTTCAACTTCTTCTCCAAACCTCCGTAATCCATCCACCGCAAGATGGACACAAACTCTGCTGGATTTGATGCCCCTCCGAACCTTGTTAACTCTTTAATTATCCGCCTAAACTGTCTCGCTTCTTCCTCATCCTTCACGTCCTCACCGTACCTGTAGTATCGTTTCCCTGCCACCATTCTCATTATGTTGTTAAATGTCATCTCCAATAGCATTGATTGTAGCTCCACCTTGGCGAAACCGTGGCAAGAGTTGCGTGACAAGTTTCGTAGCAAGTGCTTGATCTCGTCACGTCGAATGCCTAAGAACTTGTTGAGGCGGTTGTTTGAGAAGATTTCAAGGGTACTAATGCGGCGGAGGTTGCGCCAGTGATCGCCGTATGGAGATTGTACTAAGGTGGTATTGTTGTAGGCAAGATGCTTGCCTAATAGGAAGGGAGGACGGTTGGCTAATACTATGTCATTCTTTGTGAAGCATTCTTCAACTGCTGATGGGGATGAAACAATGACCACAAGTTGTGAACCAAATTTGAGTGAGAATATTTGACCATATTTTTGTGAGAGGGCATGGAAAGTACGGTGTAATGGTTTTTTAATGATATGGAGATGACCTATAATTGGAAGAGAAGGTGGGCTAGGTGGGAGGTGTTTTGGTCGAGTAGTTCTTGTTTTGAGGATGAGCTTGAAAGCAACAAGAAAACTGAGAAGAGTGAAACACATATATAGTAAGATGGCATCCATGTCTATTTTTATGATATTTTGATACTGAAATGATTTCTGATGCTCTGTGATTGAAGATGCATGTGATCACTGCATATATATAGGGACTAGGTAGTTAGTGTTAGAATATCATTTGTTTTAAAGGTAAATCACACGTTGAACACGACACTCTTCAAATGAGCAGAAATCAATTTTGTGTACACCACATTGGTGATCACGTTTTCAATGACAGTGATGACTATCCAGTGCCTCACGTCACTGACAGCGTATGTTTGTTTCTCTCATTTGATTTGCGTCACCGAGTGCATAATCGCATTTAGCTTTGCATGCGTCATAAGATATATAATGTGTGGATAAGGGGCAACAATAGTTGACGACAAAAGGACAGGACTACCGTGGCAGGTTAGAAATAGGAAAAAGAGTCAGGACTTAAAAGAGAGAAGATTCAATTGCATTCTTTATTTTCTCGCCCAGTGTCTTAGGTGACAGTTGGGAAGGCAACGTGTCAAACTCTCTAGTCTCTAAACTCTCTAGGATCTCACACATGTATTCTTCCTAACATGTGTGTGTGTCTTTTATTTGATTTGCGTCACTGAGTACGCGTTATCGCAATAGACTTTGCATGGATGATTATGTTTGGACAATAGCTGAAAAAGGAAGCACTTGTGAAGGTACTGTATATGTTTTACCATCATTTGAATTTCTCGGGGGGTTTAAAATAGAAAATAATGCTGATTTATTTGCTGGCGTAGTGGCGGCTAGGAATCCAAAATAAAGTGAAAGTCTCTAATCTGTAGACTAGTCTCAAGCGTAATGGCATAGGCGGTGGCTAGGAATCCAAAATAAAGTGAAAGTCTCTATAATCTCTAGACTAGTCTCAATATTATGAAGACTTTACAAACTCAGTAATTCTAGAGACACACAATTTTACAATAGACATGCAATTTTACAATTAATTAAACTGATTGATTGTAATAACAGGAAAAAAAAAATGATAAATTTAGGTAAAAGTAATTCAACTATTTAATTGAGTGATGCTTACAGTTATTTTAAATTATTTTTATTATATAAGTCTTATAAATTTATGTTTTGAATATCAAATACAAAATAAAATGAAAGTAATTTAGAAATATTTTATTATGTTATCAATGTATACTACCCACCAATCATATTTATTATCAAATTGTAAGATTTTTTGTAATAAAATTAATAACTGTTTTAGTATTTCTCTATTATATCAATGGTAGGAAAAATTTTCAAAATAATATACATTTAATTTTAATTATTTAAATTGACTTTGCTTCAAATTTATTTGAAAAACTAGCCTTTTAAAATTGTGGTTTAAGAACAAAATTTTGTAATTAAAAACCATGTTTTCAAAATAAGATTAATTCATTACTTTAATGTATTTTAGCTGTAAGCATTTTTTTAAAACATGATTGTAACACTTAAAACTAGGGTTGTCCAATTGGTCGGGTGACCCAACCAAACTGATCGGACTCACCCAACCCAAAGCCCAACAAACAGTTTTGGATAGCTAACTAAGTCAAATGTAGGTTTGTGCAATTTAAAAATTGAAAATTCTGGGTCAGTTGCCAATTTAGGGGGTTTGAAACTAGAAAACCCGAACCTACCGAGATATATACACTTAAAAGGGAGTTTTTCTTCACTCTAGACTCTAGATTTGTCAAACAAACTTCTTCAACCTTCAACCATCAATTCAGATGTTCATGTCATGTCGATTCAACCTTTAACTCTTCACTCTTCACTCTAGATCTACCATTACAAGACCACCATCTTGTCTTCGACACAGAATGCTCTCTCTCTCTCTCTCATAGATCTCTAAGTTTGTGCCATTTGATTTCATTTTCATCATTTCAACTCATTGGTCTTTTGGATTGTGTTGTTTCATTGCTTCTTCTTTATGTTCTCGACTTCTCTGAGTTTGTGGTTTTGTGGATCGATTTGTCATTCATTTCAGTGCTCTTTGATTTCTTTGTTTTTTGCCTCAAATATAAAATCATCTGAGGAATCCGACCCATTCAACCGATGACCCATGCCAACGAGTCTGGTCCGAATGATCGGTCAACAGCGAATTCCTAATCCATTCACCCGATCCAGTTGGGTCAGTTATGGTTTATCCCCAAACCCAATCTGACCTTTTGGACATGTCTGCCTAAAACAATTTTTGTACTACAAAAAATAATATTACTTTTCAATTTTTTTTTTCCGTGAATGGTACCATAACAATTAATTAATTGGTAAATTGCCATGTTTTAATTATTTTTTTTGAAAAAACAAAAAATAAAACCATCAACAACGTAAATCCTAACAATTGTTGTGTACATAACTCAGGTAGCGATGTGGCTCAAAGGCAGCAATACATGCCAAGTGTCATAAGGAGGTATCCACGAATACGTGATGATATAATACACCTTATAGGAAATGGCATGGAAAGAAATAGGCCTCATGATCTTTTCTTATTTTTTCCACTTATAATTTTCATGGAAACAGTCATATACTTTGACAAGTTTTGAAGAAGTGGAATGTGGGCTCCAACAGTGGTCTTAATTTCTAGCATGATAAATGGTTGATGGAAGCAGAGCTCTGGTCCTTGATCTCTGGACCTTTTCTTAAGGATGGGAACAAGCTGAAATTGAGTGACATGGTGCAAGGAGGAAGTTGGAACGTTAACCTACATTCTTTTCACTTTCCCCAGAAGATCCTCCTTTGCATCAAAGCTATCCCCACTCCCCGGACAGCAAATCACAAGGATTCCCTCAGTTGGGGATTATCACCCTTCAGGGAATTTGAAGGGAAATTTGCTTATAGCCTATCAAAAGGAAGGAGGAAGCCAAATTATAGGTTCTCAAGCCAATGGATTTGGAAAACTAACTCTTCCAAAAATTTGATGTTATGTATGAAAATACTTTCTACATAGCCTCCCAGTTAAAGACCTGCTGGTGAAAGAGTTATTACTGAGGATAGCACCTGTGATGTTTGTAATAGAGGAATCGAGACAGTCATTCATGTGCTTCATGATTGTGGTTTTGCAAAAATTTTCTAGATGGGATTAGGCAACTTTAAATGTGATGGGAGTTTCTTCAAGGTTGAACTCTACTCTTGGTTGAAAGATAATCTGCATCTTGACCTAAGTCCCCTGGAATGTATTCTTTGCTTTTGGTATCGGGGACTATGGAACCATAAAAATATAAGAATTTTCAAACAAACTGAACCTAATCTCAGGTTTTCCATGGAGGTATAGAATTTAGCCCTTAATTCCTTCTATGTAACTGGCAAATGCAAGACCAAAGCAAACCACAAACCAATTTGGTTAGATGGGCTAAACTTGAAGAGAATTGGCACAAACTCAACACAAATGAGTGTCTATGCTTAAACTTTGGTTCTTAGTTTAATATAATGTGTTAGGACATATGTGTTTCACATGTTAGGAACATATGTCACTATTTTATATAATTGGCTAATCCTTTGACAAAACGTATTTTACTTGTATTTGGATAGATTTAAGATGTGTTTAATGCTTCTTGAAATAAGGTTTCAAGTTCAAGCGCTAAAGCCATACAAGTCTGTCCAAAAACCAAGTTAGAAAGTGTTATTCATTAAAGCTCGACAGCTAGCTTGATAACTAGTATCTATCGAGGCTTAGAGAGCTATCTGAATCCCATGGCTTGATAGTTGCTCAACATATAGGGTATCTATCGAGGTTTATGAAAAACAAATTTTTCAATTCTGTTTTCATTCAATTCGTGGGTATATGTTTGGGCTTTCTTTTCTCACAACTCTAGACATATATAATGATTATTTTAAGAGCTGCCAAAGGTGACATAAGTTGCATAAGTGTGGAGCAAAGTTTTGTTCATGCAAATTGTGACCAGAGATAGAATTTTCCCTAGTTCATCTCTCTCTTGAAGAAGCTGCTGTGTTTGTACATCGCAGGGTTTTGTAACCAAGGATTTTCTTAATCTTCATCGTCTGGATGAACTGAAGAACTTTGTAACCAACATCCTTCTCTAGTTGGTGATTAAAGTCACGTACTGAGATCCGCGCAATTAGTTAGTCACATACTAGGAGCCGTGCATTGAAAATGAGAGATTGTCACTACAGAACAAATACAATTAGGTATTGGGGTAAGGGTTCAACTGTAGGTTGGTATAAGGTACTGGGATTCCTTTACTTGTAACCGCTTATTGTGATAATAGTGAATTCTCGGAAATGGTGACCTTAAAATAATCCAGTGGGTTTTTGCCGTATAGGTTTTCCCCCATTCGAAAAAAAAAAAACATCGTGTCATTTTAATTTCCGCTGCGTTTAGTTATTTGGTTATTTATTTGTGCTACCATGCGCTTTGCATGTTGAAAGTTCAAATATGTGTAAAAACACCCTTGAATGTTTAGACCCCCAATTTACAAATTAACCAATTCAAGCATTATGTCAAACAACTAGTGTGCGGAAAATGAACATAAGCTATAATATAGAATTGGAAAAACTATCTAAGCCAAATTAAAATCACAACTCACAGCAGATAATAAAAGGCAAAGATAAAAGGGAAGGAAGATGTAAACACAAAGACAACACGCGATGTGTTATCGAAGAGGAAATCGAAGCTCTCGACGTAAAACCTCTCCGCCGCCCTCCAAGCGGTAAATAATCCACTAGAAAATGTAGTTGGGATACATAGACAACAATAGACCCTCTAAGCCTAATCTACCCAGTGCACCTAAGCCCTCCAAGCTTCTTGCTCCAACGAGGTTATGTCGAACCTTTTTCTTTTCTAGCTTCCCGGATTCCACTACTAGACCGTAGCATCAACCAATGTAGATTGGTTCCTTCCTAACTGCTTCCCAGAACACCAAACAGCCCTCTCACAGTGATGAATATGGTAAGAATAAGGTTTTGGTAAAATGCCTCTCAAGGGTTTTACAATGGAGAGAAAGAGAGTTGAGAAATTTGAAGGGACTCTAATGTATAGATTATAGGTGAATCAATCTTGTTTTACTCTAGGGCTTCTCTCTCAAAATTCTCTCTAGAAGCTCTCTTTCATTTATGGGTATAAGGGGTATTTATACTGGAGTGAGAGAGGAATGTGAAACGTCAGGTTTTACAAAATAAGGGTGGCTCGCAGCTTGGCCTCACGACTTGACTAAGTCGCGAGACCCAGTCGCGAGATAACCGTATGGCCAATTATCCTGTTTTGTCCTGTAGTGCTCCAGCTAGCATAAACAGGACAACTGGCCATACGGTTATCTCGCGGCTTGGCCTCGCGACTTGACTAAGTCGCGACACCCAATCGCGAGATAACCGTATGGCCAGTTGTCCTGTTTTGTCCTATAGTGCTCCAGCTAGCATGACTATTCACCTTCTGGCATGCTTGACACGTGTGCTGCATCTGGTGGCTTGCAGCCGCGAGCCACCCGCGAGATCAAGCCGTGAGTCTCTGTTTTCTTGCACACTCTTGAGCAATCAACACTATATCTCACTCACTACCCTTACAACAAATCCACCTAAATACAGGGTTACTAAATGTTGAAATATAAGCAAATTTGGCATGGAATAAAGCCAATAAGATGGTTGATTAAATTCAACCTTACAATCTCCCCCTTTGGCTATTCCGTGACAAAACCCTAAAACAGACTTTAGACTTAACATGTGAGTTGGGAACAGTTGAACAAAACTCACTCACACCTAACTCTAGAAGCTGTGAAGCACTTGAATCATAAAAACATAAAACTCCTGAAACACAACAATACACCATGATCATTGTATGCAGAAAAGTATGAAATGCATATGAAACAGGCTTAAGGTGATCAAGCAATGATGAAGTGAAGAATCAAATCATGGCTTGATCAACCACGTAATCACCACAAGGTAGTGATCACAGTGTTCATTCACACTTGGAATGAACACTTGAACATACAAGTTAATCAAGAACAAAGCAAGTTACTTGTATGTCTAACACTCAACCAATGCATAATACACTAAGTATATGCATCTAGGAACAATCCTACAAGGGAACAAAAGTGACAGTACTTAAAACAAAATGCAAGACATTTAGATAGAAGTACTGATTTAAACAAAGCATAAAAGACTGCATAAAGCATGATACAAACCATAAAGCTTACAAATAAGCATAAAACATAACCCTACAAGCTTACATAAGCAACATGGGTACAAAACACAATATAACAACTTAAACTGACGAAAATATAGCAACTTAAACTGAAGAAGAATGCAGAAACACTCCCCCTTAGGTAATATCCTCCCTCTCTGATCAGGCTATCACTCCCCCTTTTTGTCATGGAATAGGCCATACATTCTCTTTTAGCCTTCTCTGAATCTGATCCAATTGAGTTTGAAGTGAGGTAAACTTCATATCCCATCGAGTGCTGTGATGGTGTAGAATAGATGTGAGTCCAGACATCTTTGTATTCAACTCGTGTACAGAGGATACAATGTGATCAAGTTTTTCATCAAAGGAGAGAGTGCTGAAATGAGAGCCACTGTGAGATGCGGAAGTTTCCGGTTTGGCTCTCTTCCGACTATGTCCAATGCTTACGTTGAATGTACGCATGTTGATTGGACTCGGTTTTGAGTGAGGAGATTCATCTGCCGTTGGATAAATTCCCTTGAGCTTCAAGATCCTTGAAATGAGACGGCAGAAAGGAATGCACATTCGGGACTCAGTTCGTAGAACCGTTTTGCGCAGAACATGAAAGATATGAGCACAGATGTCAATTTCTACATTAGAGATTAAATCATGAAGGAACAAAGCACATTCGAGGTTCATATACCCAGTGCTTGATAAGGGGTACAAATTGTGAAACATCACAATTGTAAGCACTCTCAGTTTTGGAGGAAGAGAGGAAACACTGACGGAGTTTCCGTTGGATGAGAATTCCAAGTCTTGTCCAAGACCCTCCTTGAGAAGTTCCTCATTAGGACAAAGATCATCATAAACCGGTGAGTGTCGAAGCATTGATCGGTTGATGTGAAGGATCTCTGCCAAATATGCAAGAGAGACTGAAAAACTCTTTTTCCTAACCCAGCACTTAAGTTTATCTTCTTCCACAATCACGTTGGCATAAAATTCCTTTACCAAATCTTTATACGCGTCATCCAGATCAGAGAGAAGGTAATTCCAATCCTTGTGAGCAAACCATTTCGGAATGTCAGTGTCATGAAGTGATGATTGATCAACAGGTCTTTCTAGTAATGGTGTAGCATTTCGGAAATAATTCTCATGAGACTGATAGGCAGCATAGGATCTGAACTTATTGGGATCGAATCTTTTTGATGAAGAACGAGTCCCTTTTGTTTGAGGTGAGTAGTCATCAACATCAATGACATGTTTCTTCCCTTTGGAACTGCCTCCTTTCACAGCTGCTTTCTTGAATGTTGACATTTCCAGTCTGAATCATGAATAGAGGAAAAGAAAGAACACAATCCAACAAACATTATTAGCAGTGGGTTAGTGTCAATTAAGGGATAATGAAGAAACCCTAAAAGCTAGATGGAAATGTCCAGAAAATAACAATGTGAGACAAAAATGACCCAAATGTAGCTACACAATAGAGTGGGTCAGATTAAAACCACACAAAAATGAGAACATCATACACTCAAGAGATCAAACACAGGTAAGAGAAATATGAACACCAAGGAGAACAAAAAAACATGAGGAAAAGGCAAAACAAAGAGTAGAGAACAAAACCCATACCTTTCCTTGAAGATAGATTGAATGGTAATAAGTTGTTGAAAGAATTTGAAGATTACCACAGTGATGATGCATAAGAGAAAGTAAGATTAGAAAATGAACAGACCCAGAGTTCAAGACAGGCAAATGAGAACCCCTTTTTGAGAAAAGTGTTGAAAATGGGCTCATTTTGCAGAACACGCGTTTTTCGCGACTGAAGTGAGTCGTCAACAAGGTCAAGCCGCCAAAACACTCAAAGACAAAATTTTGAAAAATTTACTATGTGTTTTTCACAGCTAGAAGGTCTACCCGCGAGGGAGTCGCAAGGGAGTTGCGAGCTGAGCCGCGAAAATCTTTGAGTAACCCTCGCAGTTGGACCTTTCACTTGCGAACAAGTCGCCAAAATTGACCCGCGAACTCGCGACTGAGGCCTGCGACTTGACTAACCCGCGACTAAGTCGCCAAAACAAGGCAAAAAAAAAATTGAAATTTTCAGATTTTAAGAACAAAATACTTTCCCAAAAACACCTAAAACATTCAAAAATCTTTTTATGCTTGACTCAACAAAGATTGAGCATGTGAAAACACATTTCATCAAGTACAATTACACAAATGAATATGGCATTTCTAGAACATAGACTTGTGTGTTGTGTGTGAATATCAACAATGAGATAGTCCTTAGTCTATTGTGAAGCTTCAATGATCAATTCAACCAAGGCATACACAATTAGCACTAGATCATGTGACCCATCTCAATTATAGAAATATGCATATATGACCTCCCACAAAACTTGATAACATATCTTGGAGTTTTACATTTGACTCCACATTCAATCATAACAATTGATCTTTTTGATCCTTTTGAGACAATCACCTCTCATTGTGAGAGTGATATTTGATATTTCACTTTAATGAACAAGCCTTTGGCTTTTTGAATAAACAATCACTTTAATTTTTGGTCGCTTTCCCTTTTTCCTAGTCAAATTCTAGTATGTGCGACAGGCTTTTGCAGCTCAATATCTCTTTTCATTTGGAGATTAACATTTGGTGAGCTCTTTTTAGCAAAAAAATAATAATAATAAAGAGTGGGAAGATATATAGACACAAGTCTATGCATGTCTCAAGATCATCATAACCATTCACTAATCATTCATGGCAAGTTTGAAGATCTATTTACAACAAACATATAGATTTCAAGATTTCTCCCACAATGATAAGAGTGCAAGGAAACAAGCCATACTTGAAAATGCACAAAGCCATTAGCACTAAGGTACAAGGCAAAACAAGTTTTGAGACAAAACTCAACTATGTCAATCAAACTTTTTGATTTTCTAATTTTTATGTGATTTTTGGATTTTTGACATAAAAGAAGAAAAATATTGATCAAAAATAAAAAAGGAGCAACAGTATGCACAAATAGACAAACATTCAATAATCATGCTACACAAAGAGCCAATAAAGTAGTGTGTGCCCCAACACAAACAAACTTATCATATTATAAATATGTGAAGCACACATCACACAAGAGAGTCAAGGAATTGTACCAACACCAATGGTCTTACGGAGTGATTCAAACCGTGGACCATCGAGAGGCTTGGTGAAGATGTCCGCCTTTTGATTGTCGGTGTGTATGAACTCAAGACACACAACTCTTTCCTCTACCAGATCACGAATGAAATGGTAACGTATCTCTATGTGTTTAGATTTTGAATGCTGGACAGGATTCTTGGAAAGATTGATGGCACTGGTGTTGTCACAGAAGACACACATCGTCTCTTGAGGAATTCCATAATCATGAAGTAATTTCTTCATCCAAAGAAGCTGAGTGCAGCAACTTCCAGCGGCGATGTATTTTGCTTCAATAGTAGATAGAGACACGGAATTTTGTTTCTTGCTCATCCACGAGACAAGATTGTTACCAAGGTAAAAGCAGCCTCCTGAAGTACTCTTTTGATCGTCTACACTACCAGCCCAGTTAGCATCTGAATACCAGACAAGACAAGCATTTGAGTCTTTTGAATACCACAAACCATTGTTTGAAGTTCCATTAACATATCGAATGATTCGCTTAACTACAGTCAGGTGAGATTCCTTTGGATTAGCTTGATATCTGGCACAAACACCAACACTGAATGCAATGTCTGGTCTACTAGCTGTAAGATAGAGTAAACTCCCAATGATACTCCTATATAAGGTAGGACTTACTTCTACTCTAGAAGAATCAACATTCAGTTTAGAAAATGAGCTCATGGGAGTGGAGGCATGTTTTTTGGAGTCTAGTCCAAACTTCTTGACAATGTTTCTAGCATACTTCTCTTGTGAAACAAATATACCCTCCTTCTGTTGTTTGACTTGAAGACCCAAGAAAAATGTGAGTTCCCCCACCATACTTATCTCAAATTCCTTCTTCATCTCCTCAGAAAATTCAATAGCACGATCTTCAATGGTTGCCCCAAACACTATGTCATCAACATAAACTTGTGCCACAAGGAGATAATCTTCATCATTTTTGACAAACAAAGTTCGGTCGGCATATCCCCTTTTGAATCCTCTATCTAGGAGGTAATGTGTAAGCCGATCATACCAGTTTCTAGGTGCTTGTTTTAAGCCATAAAGGGCTTTCTTCAATCTCAATACATGATCAGGAAAGTGAGGATCCTCAAATCCTTTTGGTTGCTCAACAAACACTTCTTCATTTAGGTATCCATTCAGAAATTCACATTTTACATCCATTTGATAAAATTTGAAATTCATAGTGCATGCAATGGACATGAGAATTCGAATGGATTCAAGTCTTGCCACAGGAGTGAAGGATTCATCAAAGTCTACTCCTTCTACTTGAGTGTATCCTTGAGTTACTAACCGAGATTTGTTTCGAATTATCTCTCCATCTTCATCGGTTTTTGAAAGTTCAAAAACGTGTACAAAACACCTTTAAACGTTTAGACCCCCAAAATACAACTTAACCAAATCAAGCAATATGTCAAACAACAAGTGTGCGGAAACTTAACACATGCTATAATATGAAATTGGTTAAACAACTATCTAAGCCATAACAAAATAAAACCACAGCAGATAAAATAAAGGCAAAGATAGAGAGGAAGGAAGATGCAAACACAAAGACAACACGCGATGTGTTACCGAAGAGGAAACCGAAGTCCTCGGCGAAAAACCTCTCCGCCGCCCTCCAAGCGGTAATCAATCCACTAGAAAATGTAGTTGGGATACATGAACAGCAATAGACCCTCCAAGCCTAATCTACCCAGTGCACCTAAGCCCTCCAAGCTTCTTGCTCCAACGAGGTTGCGTCGAACCTTTTTCTTTTCTAGCTTCCCGGATTCCGCTACTAGACCGTAGCATCAACCAATGAAGATTGGCTCCTTCCTAACTGCTTCCCAGAAATCCAAACGACTGTCTCACAAAGATGATAATGGTGAGAACCAGGTTTGGTATAATGCCTCTCAAGGATTTGACAATGGAGAGGAAGAGAGTTGAGGAATTTGAAGAGACTCTAAGGTAGAGATTGTGGGTGAAGCAATCTGGTTTTTCTTTAGGGTTTCTCTCTCAAAATTCTCTCTGGAAGCTCTCTTTCAATCGTGGGTTAAAGGGGTATTTATACTGGAGTGGGAGAGGAATGTGAAACGTCAGGTTTTACAAAACAGGGGTGGCTCGCGGCTTGACCTCGTGGCTTGACCAAGTCGCGAGATCCAGTCGCGAGTTAACCGTATGGCCAGTTGTCCTGTTTTGTCCTGTAGTGCTCCAGCTAGCATGACTGTTCATCTTCCAGCATGCTTGGCACATGTGCAGCTTCTGGCGGCTTGCAGCCGCGAGTCCACCAGCGAGTCGCAGCCGCGAGTCTCTGTTTTCTTGCACACTCTTGAGCAAACTTCACTCTATCTCACTCACTACCCTTACAACAAACCCACCTAAATACAGGGCTACTAAATGCTGAATTACAAGCAAATTTGGCACGGAATAAAGCCAATTAGATGGTTGAATAAATTCAACCTTACAGTTTTGCTTTTGAAAATCCATTTTGTGCCTATGACATGAACATTTTCAGGCCTTGGAGCAAGTTCCCACACATCATTCCTCATAAACTAATTCAGCTCTTCATGCATTGACTCAACCCAATTCTCATCTTGAAGGGCCTCTTCTACCCTTTTTGGCTCAAATTGAGTAAGGTAGCAATGATATGTTACATGATTGGCCAACAGGATGTTTCCTTTTCTGAGGCGAAGACCTTCATCTAGAGACCCTATGATGTTGCTTTCCGGATGGTTCTTAATTACTCTTGAAGATGGCTTCTTTGATGTGGAGACTTCATCACTTCGAGAGATGGGAGGATGGACTTCCGAAGAAGTAAGAGGACTTGATGTTCTAGACATCGATCTCGTTTCCATTCTTGGGTTGATGGGAGTCGATTCTTCTTCTGGTGTAGGTTCTTTAACTTCTATATCAAGAGCTTCGACCTCAACATCGGGTTCTTTGGTGCTCGGCCCTTCTCTATCATCAATCATCTCCACCTTAGATAAGGCATCATCAATCTTGACATTGATGGACTCCATCACTGTCTTAGTTCTCTTGTTAAAAACTCTATACACCGGACTCGTAGTAAAGTACCCAAGAAAAATACCCTCATCACTTCTCGCATCAAACTTCCCAAGATTCTCCCGATCATTTAGGATATAACATTTGCTTCCAAACACCCAGAAATACTTCACTCTAGGCTTCTTTCCATTCCAAATCTCATAGGCGATCTTCTTTGTTCCTACTCGAAAAAATATTCTATTGCCGATGTGACACGAGGTGTTGACAGCTTCTCCCCAAAACTTTTGAGGTATTTGCTTGTTAAGCAACATGACTCTCGCCATTTCCTGAATCACCCGATTTTTTCTCTCTACCACTCCATTTTGTTATGGAGTTTTGGGAGATGAAAATTCCCTTTTGATTCCATTCTTTTCACAGAAAGACTCGAATCTTGCATTCTCAAATTCCCTCCCATGATCACTTCTTATTTTGGCAATTGGGACCCCTCTCTCGTTTTGTAGTTTCTTGCACAGAATTTCCAACCTCTCACATGCTTCTGATTTTTCTCTAAGAAATTCAACCCAAGTGTATCTTGAGTAATCATCCACAATGACCATAATGTATCTCTTTCCTCCTAGGCTTTCAGTTCTGCTAGGCCCCATTAGATCAACATGAAGTAACTCCAAACACCGAGAAGTAGCAATCACATTCACGTTGTGATGACTTACCTTTGTTTGCTTTCCCATTTGGCATGCACCACAAATGGTCTTCTTCACATTTCCAAACTTAGGAAGTCCCTCAACTGCTTCAAGTTTGGACACTTTAGCTACTTGTTTGAAATTAGCATGCCCAAATCTGTGATGCCAAAGTTCCAACATATCAACACAAGCACTTCTACATGAAATGGGTGCCGTGGGAACTACTCCATAACAGTTGTTTGTTGTCCGATTTCCCTCCAAGACCTGAATTTCTTCTTCATTGATGATCAAGCATCCCTTCTTAGAGAATTGTACCAGGAAATCATCATCACAAATTTGAGTGATGCTCAGCAGATTTGCCTTCAGCCCTTTTATGTATAACACATCTTTCAACAGCGGTAGTCCAGGTATCTCGATAGTCCCTTTGCCTAAGACTTGAGCATGACTTCCATCACCAAAAGTCACATAGTCACCAACCTTTTCTTTGAGTGTCTTAAACAGTGACTTATCCCCTGTCATATGGCGAGAACAACCGCTGTCAAGACACCACAAGCATGCATTAAACACCTTCAATGAGGTATGCACAAATAAGCTCACATAAGACAAACATTCTTGACCTTCAAACAAAAACTCATCATCAGTTTTCATGCTTCTGTCAAATTGACCATTCATTTTCAGACTCTCAATCATCTCACACAACATTCTATTCCTTCTTTTATATTTCTTAATCAACGATTTAGATTTAGATATGCTACTGTGTAAGATATGATTCTGATTTTCAAAATATTCCAGCATGTGAACAAATATCCTAGCATGTTTCTTAGTTTTTAACAACTCTACAAGTTCATTGGCAAGACACCCTTCAAACATATGCATAGAGTCATTTTCACAAACACTTAAACTACAATTCAGTATGGTATTTTCCATAATAGCTACCACAACACAGGGGTTTAGGATCGCACTTAGGTAATAAAACCACAACAAGTGCACCCGTTCTGATACCAATTGAAAGTTCAAATATGTGTAAAAACACCCTTGAATGTTTAGACCCCCAATTTACAAATTAACCAATTCAAGCATTATGTCAAACAACTAGTGTGCGGAAAATGAACATAAGCTATAATATAGAATTGGAAAAACTATCTAAGCCAAATTAAAATCACAACCCACAGCAGATAATAAAAGGCAAAGATAAAAGGGAAGGAAGATGCAAACACAAAGACAACACGCGATGTGTTATCGAAGAGGAAACCGAAGCCCTCGGCATAAAACCTCTCCGCTGCCCTCCAAGCGGTAAATAATCCACTAGATAATGTAGTTGGGATACATAGACAGTAATAAACCCTCCAAGCCTAATTTACCCAGTGCACCTAAGCCCTCCAAGCTTCTTGCTCCAACGAGGTTGCGCCGAACCTTTTTCTTTTCTAGCTTCCCGGATTCCGCTACTAGACTGTAGTATCAACCAATGTAGATTGGTTCCTTCCTAACTACTTCCCAGAACACCAAACAGCCCTCTCACAGTGATGAATATGGTGAGAACAAGGTTTTGGTAAAATGCCTCTCAAGGGTTTTACAATGGAGAGAAAGAGAGTTGAGGAATTTGAAGAGACTCTAATGTATAGATTGTAGATGAATCAATCTTGTTTTACTCTAGAGTTTCTCTCTCAAAATTCTCTCTAGAAGCTCTCTTTCATTTGTGGGTTTAAGGGGTATTTATACTAAAGTGAGAGAGGAATGTGAAACGTCAGGTTTTACAAAATAGAGGTGGCTCGCGGCTTGGCCTCGCGAATTGACTAAGTCGCAAAACCCAGTTGCGAGATAACCGTATGGCCAGTTGTCTTGTTTTGTCCTGTAGTGCTTCAGCTAGCATGACTATTCACCTTCTGGCATGCTTGCCATGTGTGCTGCATCTGGCGGCTTGTAGCTGCGAGCCACCCGCGAGATCAAGCCGCGAGTCTCTGTTTTCTTACACACTCTTGAGCAATCAACACTCTATCTCACTCACTACCCTTACAACAAACCCACCTAAATACAGGGTTACTAAATGCTTAAATACAAGCAAATTTGGCACGAAATAAAGCCAATAAGATGGTTGATTAAATTCAACCTTACATATGTTAATTTGATTAATTAATAAACTTTGCTAATTAATCAATTAATTCATCACAAGGGGTCAATACATTTTTGGCCTATCATAATGACTTCCTACTACCAAAAAAAAAAAAAATTTGGTCCAAATCCTCCTCACTTGTCTGGTGGAGGTGACCAAGAAGAGGGACCACCACTGAAGAAGGGTTCTTCATTACAAAAAATTACAATAGTCAAGCTTACAATTTAAAAAAACATTAGTGTGGGTGCAAGCGCTGGCGACTTAGGTCATCCTTGAAAGCTCGAAAACGTGTTAAAAACACAAGAGATATTTAGACCCCCAAATTAAGGTTACGGCTCGATAGATTTGACACTAACTTAATTATAAGTGCGGAATAGTGTAAATGTGAACAGATAAACAAACAAGCTACTTTAACACATATTCATATAATCGCAGTAGTAAAATGAAATGTAAAAGAGCAGGGAAGAAGATTGCAAACATAGATAACATGCCGATGTGTTATCGAAGAGGAAACCGAAGAACTCAGCGAAAAACCTCTCCGCCGTCCTCCAAGCGATAATCGATCTACTAGACAATCAATTGGGATACATGGGTTAGCGAGAGACCCTTCAAGCCTAATCTACCCGCTGTACCTAAGCCCTCCAAGCTCCTACTCCAACAAGACTTCTCGGAACCGTGTCTTGTCTAGCTCTCCGGATCCCACAACAAGCTTGTAAGGTTGAATTTATTCAACCATCTAATTGGCTTTATTCCGTGCCAAATTTGCTTGTAATTCAGCATTTAGTAACCCTGTATTTAGGTGGGATTGTTGTAAGGGTAGTGAGTGAGATAGTGTGAAGATTGCTCAAGAGTGTGCAAGAAAACAGAGTGTCGCGGCTGGGACTCGCGACTGGACTCGCGGCTTCAACCCGCCAGAAGATGCACACGTGCCAAGCATGCTGGAAGATGAACAGTCATGCTAGCTGGAGCACTACAGGACAAAACAGGACAACTGGCCATACGGTTAACTCGCGACTGGAACTCGCGACTTAGTCAAGCCGCGAGGTCAAGCCGCGAGCCACCCCTGTTTTGGAAAAACCTGACGCTTCGCATTCCACTCCTCTTCAGTATAAATACCCTTTTAACCCACGATTGAAAGAGAGCTTCCAGAGAGAATTTTGAGAGAGAAACCCTAAAGAAAAACCAGATTGTTTCACCCACAATCTCTACCTTAGAGTCTCATCAAATTCCCTCACTCTCTTCCTCTCCATTGTCAAATCCTTGAGAGGCCATTATACCAAACCTGGTTCTCACCATTATCATCTCTGTGAGACAGTCGTTTGGAGTTCTGGGAAGCAGTTAGGAAGGAGCCAATCTTCATTGGTTGATGCTACGGTGTAGTAGCGGAATCCGGGAAGCTAGAAAAGAAAAAGGTTCGGCGCAACCTCGTTGGAGCAAGAAGCTTGGAGGGCTTAGGTGCACTGGGTAGATTAGGCTTGGAGGGTCTATTGCTGTCCTTGTATCCCAACTGTATTTTCTAGTGGATTGATTACCGCTTGGAGGGCGGCGGAGAGGTTTTTCGCCGAGGTCTTCGGTTTCCTCTTCGATAACATATCTGGTGTTATCGCTGTGTTTGCATCTTCCTTCCTCTCTATCTCTGCCTTTACATTATCTGCTGTGGTTTATTTTGTTGTGGCTTAGATAGTTGTTTAATCAATTCCATGTTATAGCATATGTTAAGTTTCCGCACACTAGTTGTTTAACATATTGCGTGTGTTGATTAAATTGGTTTTTGGGGGTCTAAACGTTCAAAAGTGTTTTTGTACACGTTTTTGAACTTTCAATTGGTATCAGAGCGGGTACACATCTGTTTGGTTTCATTACCATTGTGTGACCCTTGACTCCCTTTCTTTTTGAGATGGATAGGTCTCAATCACTTAATGCACCTCCATATTTTGATGGAAGTAATTATGCATTTTGGAAGGTTCGTATGAGAGCCTTTTTATGCTCTATTGATGAATCCGTGTGGGATGCTGTTGAGATGGGTTGGACCAAACCTGAAGCAGCCAAATCCACATGGGATAAGGCAGCACTTACTGCATCTAATGCTAACAGTAAAGCACTAAATGCTATTTACTGTGGTGTGTCTCCAGATGAATTTCACAGGATTTCACACATTATTATTGCCAAAGATGCATGGGAGATTCTGGAAACAACTTATGAAGGCACGAAGAAGGTGAAAGATACCAAGTTACAAATGCTGACCACTCGGTTTGAGGAACTCAAGATGAGTGAGGATGAGTCCTTCGACTCGTTCTATGGGAAGTTAAATGAAGTAGTTGTCAGCAAGTTTAACTTGGGGGAGAAGATGGAGGACTCTAAGATTGTAAGGAAGATCCTTCGATCATTGCCGGAAAGCTTCCGTGCTAAAGTGACAGCCATTGAAGAGAGCAAGGATCTTGACGACATCAAGGTGCAGGAGCTGGTTGGTTCTCTACAGACCTATGAAATGTCGCTGCCAAATCAACGGAAGGGTAAATCCATTGCTCTAAAGACCGTTAATGAGAAGGTGGAAGATCAAGGCTCTTCGGGAGAAGATATGGTGGACAAGGATGTAGCCTATCTTGTTAAAAATTTCAAGAAGTTTTTGAAATTCAAAAACAATGGAAAATTTGATGATAAGAGAAAATTCCAAAATTCTGGAAGGGAGAAGAGGGATTTCCAAAGGAAAGATGGAAAAGAATCCCAATCCACACAAGGTGTTACTTGTTTTGAATGCAACGGGCATGGACACTTCAAGAGGGAATGTCCTAACTATTTGAAATCAAAAGGCAAGGTGTATGCCACGACCTTGAGTGATTCAGACTCATCCGACTCAGAATCTGAAGAGAGCTGTGATGGAGAAGGGAACTATTCAGCTTTCATGACTATTGCTCATGTTGAGTCTTCGGATGAATTGAATTTGCTTGTTCAAGACCTTGGAGAACATAGTGAGGATGACTCACTAGAAATTGTTGAAGAATCGGAAGCTGAAGAAGAAGAAAGCACAGCTACTCTTCAAGAAAATTACAACTCACTTTTGGAGAAATCTGGTGAATACACAAGGGTGGCCAAGGCTGCTGTGAGAAAGATGAAGAAGGCTGAGGAGGACTACAAAAGTCTCCTAATCCGGTATAGGGAGGCCAAATGCGAGATTGAAACTTTGAATGGTGAGCTCTCCGAAGCTTACACTAAAGTTAGATTTCTTGAAAGTGAGGTTGTTCAAGCAAATGCAAAAATAGAGAGGGTCACCACCAAGAAGCTTGACGATGTTATATCTTCTCAAAAGAGCTTCTCAGACAAATCCGGACTGAGATATAGCGGAGGAAGTAGTTCAACTGGAAATGTCACCAAAGAAGTAAAGTTTGTCAAAGCCAAAGATCCAGTTGCAGCTGACCCTATTGATGAGAAGCTCGAGGTGGAGGAGAAGAAGAATGTGGTGGACCAACGGATGCTGAATCATCGTAATCAGTATGTGGGCAGGTCTGAGTCTCGTGCCAAGTCACGTCCTCGACCACAAAGAGGTCCTAGAGGAATGTATGTGTGCCATTATTGCGGACTTCAAGGGCACACTCGACCGAATTGTCAAAAGCTGAGAGCAAAGAACAGTGCTACTCCTCAAAGGTCAGGAGGACCAAGAACTGATAGGAGAACTTGGGCAGGGGATCAACCTAGAGAGCAAAATGGAGATCCCGGAATGATGGACGTGATGAAGATGATTGGTGCATTCACCAACTGCTTGGAAAGCTTCTCACGAAGGTTTGAAAGCCCTAACTCCCGTACCCAATCCTTTAAGGAAATCACCCCAAACGCAAGTGACGTGTGGGTGAAAAGGGGTACTCATGCATAAGCACTACAACATGTCCATGCATTAATTCTTCCTATGCTTTGTGACTATGTTTGTTCGGTATGCTTGTTGCTTTTGATTTTGTTTGTTTGTTTGTGAATTTTTCTTAATTGTGTTTTATCAATCTTTTTGTTTCTTGAGTCAAAAATCCAAAAATCACATAAAAATTTGAAAATCAAAAAGGCTTGATTGACTTTGTTGAGTTTTGTCTTAAAACTCGTTTTGCCTTGTACCTTTGTGCTAATGGCTTTGTGCATTTTCGAGCATTGCTTGTTTTCATGCACTCATATCACTATGGGAAAAATCTTGAAATCTATGTGATTGTTGTAAATAGATCTTCAAACTTGTCATGAATGATTAGTGAATGGTTATGTTGATCTTGAAACATGCATAGACTTGTGTCTATATCTCTTCCCATTTTTTATTTTTTTTGCTTAAAAGAGCTCACTAAATGTAAATCTCCAAATGAAAAGAGATATTGAGCTGCAAAAACCTGTCGCACATTCTAGTATTTGACTAGGAAAAAGGGTAAGCGACCTTATATCAAAAGTGAAATTTCTTTCAAAAAGGCCAAAGGCCTGTTCTTCAAAGAAAAATGTTGTCTATACCTCTCACAATGAGAGATGATTGCCTCAAAAGATCAAAGGTTATGGCTGAAAGTGGAGTCAAATGAAAGGCTCCAAGTTATGTTATCAAGTTGTGTGGGAAGTCATATATTCATATTTCTATAATTGAGATTGGTCACATGATCTAGTGCTAATTGTGTATGCCTTGGTTGAATTGATCATTGAAGCTTCACATTAGACAAAGGACTATTTCATTGTTGATATCCACACACAACACACAAGTTTATGTTTGATAAATGCCATATTCATTTGTGTGATTGTACTTGATAAAATGTGTTTTCACATGCTCAATCTTTGTTAATTCAAGCACAAAAAGATTTTTGAGTGTTCTAGGTGTTTTTGGAAAGTATTTTGCTGGAAAAATCTGAAAATTTCAAAAATACAAGTTTTGCCCTGTTTTGGCGACTCAGTCGCGGGTATGTCAAGTCGCGAGCCTCAGCCGCATCTTCGCTGGTCAGTTTTGGCGACTTATTCGCGAGTGGAAGGTCCAGTCGCGAGATTCACTCAGAGATTTTCGCGGCTCAGCTCGCGACTCACTCGCGGGTAGACCTTCCAGTCGCGAAAAACACTTAGAAAAATTTTTCAAAATTTTCCTCTTGTGTGCTTTGGCGGCTTGAGCTGGCGACTGTGTGGCGACTTGAACCAGTCGCGAAAATCGCGTGTTTTGCAGAAACAGGAGCAATTTTTAAACTTTTTCAGTTTTTCCCTCGAATTTTTGTGACTGTTCATCTTCTCTCTAAACACTCTTCCTCCCAAACACTCCGTGCTCCCTTTTCCAATCTCTTGTGTTGCACTCTTACAGCCCAAAATCGTCAAGATACAGGTATGGGTTTTCTGATTTTCACTCTTTTCTACTTGATTCTGTGCTTTTACCCTTGATTTTTCGCATTTGATTGTGTTTTTTTTTGAAATGGGTTTGTGGTTCGGTCTCTGTTCTTTGTTCTTGCTTTGCGTGTGGATGTTGTTGATATAGGTTGTGTTAATGATAGTCTTATTCCTATTGCTCTTGTGCTTAGCTAAGTATTCCTTTCATTTCAATCTGAACTTTGAGTTGTTGATGTTACTCTTGGTTCTGTTTGAGGTTGTGAGTTTTCCTTTGCTAGATTTGCATGTCTTAGATTGTTAATCTGTGGGAAGATTCTGTTAGGCTCAATATATTGTGTGTATGTCATATCATTTTCCATAATCTGCCTCAATGTCATTTATTTGCCTTCAGGATAGCTTCACCATGTTGTTCATGTGTTTCCTATCCTAGGCTTGGTTTATCCATATGTTTGAACTAAATTGCTTGCTGTTTAAGTGTTTGAAGTTCACTTGTTTGATTGATATCTCTCTCTGTTAACTACATGGTACTGACTGGTTATGCACATATATTGTTATATATTGTTGTGGCCTTTTCTGATTGTTCACAGATGGCTCCTTCACCCCAGAAGAAGAAATCTACTGCTAAAAGGGCTGACAAAAGACTTAAGATGGATCCTAGATTGTTTAGGTCAGTTCATCATTTTGAGAGATACAAGGATAACTTCTTGAATGCAGGAATCATTCAAGAGAGATTTGTGGATTTGGAAGATTTAAGGCAAACTTTTATTCCCAGTTGTTTTGAAGGAAGAGGATGGGACAAACTTTTGAGTGATTTCCCTTTGGTGTGTGAACCCCTGATTAGAGAATTTTATTCAAATGCTGTGATAAAGGAGAATGAGTTAAATTGCTGGGTTAGAGGGAAAGAATTCATTTTGGATGCACATGTCATAGATGATGTACTAGGGCTTGAGGGTTTGGATGATGAGGAGTTTATCAATTTCAAGGATAGGAGTGTCTCTATTGAAACAGTTCAACAGAGGATAGGTGGGCAGAGAGAAGGGAAGTGTTTGAATACCACTGCCTTTCCAGTGGACATGAGGGTTCTAACCATAATCATGATGTTTAACCTTTATCCTATTAAGAAGTTGACCACAATCAATTGTGCTAGAGCAATTTTTCTGATGGATCTCAAAGAGAAGAACTTCATAGATATAAGTTCCCACATCTTTGACATCATTGTGGATGAGACAAGAACAACATCTAGACCAAAACTGATCTTTCCCAGTCTCCTAATGAGGATATTTCGAAGGAAGGGTGTTCAAATTCCTCAAGACATCAGTCACATGTCTACACCCTCTGCAATCAACAAACTTACCTGCAAAAGGATCAGTGTTAGGCTTCCAGGAGAAGAAGATGAAGGTGATGAAGGAGAGGAAGTCCCAATGGAGACTGATGCAGAGGCAGCAGGGCATGCATCCACCTCAACACCAAGAAGGAGTGGCAAGAGGTCCAGAGCTTCAACTTCTGCAGATGCACCTCCAGATGCTTTCCAGATCATTCTGGAAAGGCTTGATGGGATCAGGGCAGTCCAGACTGAGCATTCTGACAGGATGAGAGCCATGCAAGACCAGATTGATGTCTTGGCTGCTACACTTGACAGCTTCACAACTCAGCATGACCAGTGACCCTTTGGCCATTCCATGTCAAAAAGGGGGAGAAAGTTCATTGATAATTGAAGCAGAAAAGCAGCTCTTGAGGGGGAGTAATTTGTTGAGGGGGAGTAATTAGTGTTTTTATGGTTTTTATGGTTTTAATACACTGGGTTTTGGTGTATAACTGTTTCTAACTCTTTTCATATACTCTTGGTTTATTCTTTAAATATATTTGGATGATGTTATTCAGGTATTAGTTAGTTTGTACCCATATGCTTTTGTAAGCTTTGAGGGTTTATGTTTTATGCATAGTTTGTAGGCCTTGTGGTATGTACCATGCTTAAGTGCAGCCTTTATGCTATGTTGAAATCAGTACTTTAATCTAAATGTTCTGCATTGTGATTGTTGTACTGTCACTCTTGTGCCCTTGTAGGATTGTTCCTAGATGCATATGCCTTGTGTGCTATGCATTGGTTGAGTGTTGTACATACAAGTGTCTTGCCTTGTGCTTGTTAACTTGTATGTCCTTGTGTTCATTCCAAGTGTGAATGAACACTGTGATCACTACCTTGTGGTGTTCACTTGGTTGATCAAGCCATGGTTTGTTCATTAACTCCATCTTATGCTTGATCTTATATTGCATGTTTCATATGCATTTATAATTTTCTGCTTACAATGATCATGGTGTATTGTTGTGTTTCAGGAGTTTATGTTCATATGATTCAAGTGCTTCACAACTTCTAGAATTAGGTGTGAGTGAGTTTTGATCAACTGTTCCCAACTCACATGTTAAGTCTAGAGTCTGTTTTAGGGTTTTGTCACGGAATAGCCAAAGGGGGAGACTGTAAGGTTGAATTTATTCAACCATCTAATTGGCTTTATTCCGTGCCAAATTTGCTTGTAATTCAGCATTTAGTAACCCTGTATTTAGGTGGGATTGTTGTAAGGGTAGTGAGTGAGATAGTGTGAAGATTGCTTAAGAGTGTGCAAGAAAACAGAGTGTCGCGGCTGGGACTCGCGACTGGACTCGCGGCTTCAACCCGCCAGAAGATGCACACGTGCCAAGCATGCTGGAAGATGAACAGTCATGCTAGCTGGAGCACTACAGGACAAAACAGGACAACTGGCCATATGGTTAACTCGCGACTGGAACTCGCGACTTAGTCAAGCCGCGAGCCACCCCTGTTTTGGAAAAACCTGACGTTTCGCATTCCACTCCTCTTCAGTATAAATACCCTTTTAACCCACGATTGAAAGAGAGCTTCCAGAGAGAATTTTGAGAGAGAAACCCTAAAGAAAAACCAGATTGTTTCACCCACAATCTCTACCTTAGAGTCTCATCAAATTCCCTCACTCTCTTCCTCTCCATTGTCAAATCCTTGAGAGGCCATTATACCAAACCTGGTTCTCACCATTATCATCTCTGTGAGACAGTCGTTTGGAGTTCTGGGAAGCAGTTAGGAAGGAGCCAATCTTCATTGGTTGATGCTACGGTGTAGTAGCGGAATCCGGGAAGCTAGAAAAGAAAAAGGTTCGGCGCAACCTCGTTGGAGCAAGAAGCTTGGAGGGCTTAGGTGCACTGGGTAGATTAGGCTTGGAGGGTCTATTGCTGTCCTTGTATCCCAACTGTATTTTCTAGTGGATTGATTACCGCTTGGAGGGCGGCGGAGAGGTTTTTCGCCGAGGTCTTCGGTTTCCTCTTCGATAACATATCTGGTGTTATCGCTGTGTTTGCATCTTCCTTCCTCTCTATCTCTGCCTTTACATTATCTGCTGTGGTTTATTTTGTTGTGGCTTAGATAGTTGTTTAATCAATTCCATGTTATAGCATATGTTAAGTTTCCGCACACTAGTTGTTTAACATATTGCGTGTGTTGATTAAATTGGTTTTTGGGGGTCTAAACGTTCAAAAGTGTTTTTGTACACGTTTTTGAACTTTCAAAGCTCCATGTTGCGTCTACCATCCATGGCTTCTTCTAATGCTTCCCAGCAGCACCAAACGATCACTTAACACTTTGAAAGGGTGTGATAAGTGTTTGGGCTATCAACCTCTCAATGGTATGGAAATGGAGAGGTAGGAGTTGAGGAAAATCCACAAGCTATTATGTAGAGGATTGTGGGTATAACAATCTCTAACTCTAAAGGTGTTTTGCTAGAGTTTTCTCTCTGAAGCACTCCTTTACATTTGTGGGTAATATGGGTATATATAGTATGGGTATAGAAAGTGTGTATCAAATAGCATAATCTGGCAAAACAGAATGTCTTGTGGGTGTCTCGCGGGAAGGCCTTACCTGCGAGATACCCGCGAGACACAGCTGTCTCCATCTGTACTGATTCTTCGCATTCCAGTCATGTGCAGGGCACATGCATTACTTCGCAGGATACTAAGTCGTGAGATACCCTCAAAAACCTCTTCAGTCTTCAATAGCTTAAGTCTTCACACACTCTCTCTCTCTATCACACAACCCTTACAATCAAATCCCACAATAAATACAAGATACAAAAGTTGGATTGAAATTACAATCAAATTTGGCACAGAATTGAAGCCAACAAAACACATAGTTGTAAATTACAACTTTACAATCTCCCCCTTTGGCTATTCCGTGACAAAATCCCTAAAACAGACTCTAGACTTAAACGTGAGTTTGGGAACAACGGCAAAACTCACTCACACTCAATCTAAAAGTTGTGAAGCACTTGCACGTATATACTTGTAACCTGAAACGCTTGCACACAAACAAAACTTCCATTAAGCTTATGACACATTGAATACATGGTACGTATATGAGCAAGTAAAATGCAATCAAGTTAGTAAACACAACATCTAAGCATATCTTGATCAAACAGGATCAGTCATTGAAGAATGACTACAATGAACATTTAGCAAGTAAATGCTCATCCGAAGACGCAATGCAATAAAGAGCAATCCCACGGATCAATTGCATGTCCAACACTCGACTAATGCAAAATACATGAAGTATATGCATCTAGGAACAAGATCCTACTAGGATACAAGAGTGAGGTACTCAAGACATATTGGCAATATCTTAAGAGTACAAAAAGATGCTACAAAGGAAAAAGGTAAACAACATACTGAATTAAACTGAAATTAAAAACAGAGTGTACTAAAGTTTTAAATAAAAGCAGTAAAAGCATAAACATAAACCAGCAATTATAAAAGCTAAAAATAAACACAAGTAAACTGCCTGTGAACCAATAACCAATGTTTCTAAGCCTAAACCTATGCTCCCCCTAACACTATGCAAGTTCTTCCTTAGCTTCCCCTCAAAATTTTCTCCATTTTTTTTACTAGAATGGCCAAAAAGGCTAGAATTGATCAAACTCTAAATCTAATCCCTGAGCCATGGACAAGTCCTTGATCTGTGAAGACAATGCAATGATCTGTCCCTGGACGTATGCAAATTAGGTCGCGGTGTGCTGCACATGGGAGTCTAGCATGGTGAACATCTGATCCACTCTAGCTAGAAGGCGATCAAGTCTGTCTAGTCCTCGTGCTGGTGTAGAAGAGGATGGTTGTGCTGAAGTCTCTGGAGTAGAAATGAATCTATTAATCTCTTCCTCTGCATCTCCACCCTCGTCCTCAACACAATCCTATGATATCGTATGCACACTTGTTTTAGAACCCAATGTGAGCTGTGCTCCTAGTGAGTGTATGTGCACCAATGGGATAATCCTTCTGAACTACTTTAAGGCCACTCGGAATTTTAAGGTGCTCCTTCGCAATGAGGCCCATAATGAGAGAGGGAAAGGGCATTATAGTTCTTGAATTCTGCTTCATAATGCTCTTTTTCAACACGTAGAGAATGTGTCCATAAATATCAATCTCCTTGTGGGTGAAGAGATCGTACAAAAACATTACCCTTAGAGCTGACAATGTAGTGAGGTTGGTGACTGGGTACAGGTTGTGAATCATCACATAGGCCAATGTCCTCATCTCTGGTGAAAATGGTATTGTGTTCATGGATGACTTCTTCGGTGTACCCCCAAGTATTCTTATCATCTCCTCTGTAGAACCCAACCTATCCTCATATTGCACTGTAATTGGCTGTGAGGGAGGATGAACTTCTAGAAAATCCTTAATACTTTCCCTAGTTATGACAAATTCTTTGTGTCTCACCCAGCAGTTTATGTGATTTTCTTCTACACTGGCATTGGAGAAGAACTCTTTGATGATCTCCGAGTACACAACTCCACTCGGGTTCAAGAGCTTTGTCCATGTCCTGTCCTTGAACACTTTAGGTATGAAAGTTTCCGCAAGTGATTCCATTTGTACGACCCTTTCCATGATGATTGTTTTATCCTTATAACAGTCATTATACTTCATATCAGCTTCAGCAGACTTGAAATGATCAAAATCAGTGCGTGCACATTTGGAAGTTGGTTTTTTGGTGGTTGTATGCTTAGTAGGAGCCATCTGGGCAAAGGAACACAAAACAGAAAAGAAACAAGTGTACAAACACAAAACAGAACACAAAACTTAATTAGATTCAAGTTAGTTCAAAACAAAAGTAAACAACTTAAAACAAAGCAAAAATAATACAAAACAGAGTAAATAGACTCAAACAACATGCTAAAGGTGTTAAACCAAGAAAGCATAAACACAATGCATGAATTAAGTAACTGTGCATGTGTGTGTCTGTGTTGAGCATGTGCTGATGCATGTGTGTACAGCATGTGATGCATGGGGATGTAGCATGAGATGCATGAGGTGTGCTTAATGTGGGCACAGCATGGCATTGAGGCACAAATTGGACATAGTGTGTAAAAGCCACAAACACTGACCATTCATGATAAGCATGATCAGTCAAGATAAACTCTAAGCATTGGAACTTACTTGAGTCCAATTCAACACAAAAATTTCACTAGGACATTTTGTTAAACACCTAACATGCAACAAAGTACACAGATGATGTAGAATGCATGAACATAATGAAATTTGCCTCAATACATGCTCAAACTGCCATAAGGGGCCAACACAAGAACAATCACAGTAAATGGGACTCAACCTAATCAAAGATTTTGAAAAAATTTCACAAAAACTAAGAACCCCAACCCTTTTTAGAAAAATCCCCAATATATAAAACCCTAAGCTAAAATCTGCATAATCTCAGTAAAATGATAAAAGAGGGTATCAGAAATGCATACCTTGAAGAGATTTTGCAAATATAAACTTGAAATTGATGGGGTTTTGAAGAAAAATAAGTTTTGGGTTGAAGGGGGTTCAAGAGAGTCTAAGCGAGGGAAGTGAATAATTTTTGAAACCTTGTCACATCTGCTACATAAAAACTGAAAACATGCGTTTTTCGTGGGTTAGAGAGTAGTGAAACAGTCGCGAGAAAGTCGCAAGATAGTCGTGATAGCCTCTGTATGAACTTGAAAAAATTCAGTTTTTGCCTAAAAACATTTCGCGAGAGGAGTTTAGTCGCGAAATACTCGTGAGGCAGTAGCGAGACTTTCTGTATGAAAATGTGACTTTTTAGTTTCCCTTAAGCACATTTCGCGGGTAGCTCTCAGTCGCGAGCTTCTTGCAAAAAGACCTTTGAACCAGTTTTTGAAGAAAAACACAAAAATGCATTTTGAACAAAAAACTAAAAGCACAAAGTATAAAATCACTTTCAAAACACATATAAAACACTCAAAAATCTTTTTAGGTTTGATTAGCAAGTACTTGAGCATACACATCACGTTTGAATATGTACAATCACACAAATGAGATAAGCATTATCTGAACAAAGTCTTGTGTGTAGTGTGTGAGTATCAAACGAGGAATAGTCCATAGACCAGAGTGAAGCTTTAATGATCAATTCAATCAAGTCATACACAACTGGTACGAAATCAAGTGGTCAATCTCAATTATAGAAATAAACATATATGACCTCCCACAAGAGAATGATTACAAAAATTAGAAGCTTATCATTTGGCTTCTGCATAAATCATAACAGTTGATCCTTTTTGGATAATATATCTCTTTTTGAGATCGGTGCTTGAAATTTTTGATATTTCAACATGTAGAGTTAGCCTTTGGCTTTTTGAGCACCATACATTTCAAGATTTCTCTCACATAGATAAATGTGCATACATAACAAGCTAGACTTGTAAATGCACTACGCCATTAGTATGAAGGTACTAGGCCAAACTCACATGTGATACACAAAAAACAAGTGATCAAACTTTTTGAAGATTTTTCAATTTTTATGATTTTTGAATTTTTGAACACACTAAAAAATAGAACAAGAAAAGTAAGATTAATAACAACAAGTAAAAGCAAAACTTGTAAAAGAAACATGCTATAAACAGAAAGAAATGCATCATATGATGCATGAACCTATGATCCTAAACATTGGAAGTATTGATGCATGGACATAGGAGATAATCATGCATGAGTACCCCTCTTTACTCACACGTCACGTGCGTTTGGGGTGATATCCCTATAGGATTGAGTACGTGAATTGTGACCTTCAAACTTGCTGTTGAAGTTTGCCAAACATGTGGTGAATGCCTCAATCATCTTCATTACATTCATCACACAGGAATCTCCATTTTGACTTCTTGGTTGCCCAACAACCCAATTCCTCTTGTCATCTCTTGGTCCTCTTGACCTTTGATCCCTGGCATTATTCAATGCTCTCAGCTTATGACAATTAGGTCTGGTGTGTCCTTGAAGTCCACAATGATGGCATACGTGGTTCGTTCTCAAACCTCTTTGTGATTTTGAAGGTGATCTCCCTTTGGCTTCAGACCTGACCGTTGATTGGTTGCGAGGCTTGTTCAAAACCCTTTGGTCAGCCACATTCTTCTTTTTCTTAACCTTTTCCTTCTCCATAGTAGGGGCAACTACAATTGGCTCTTTGGCCTTCACAAAATTCACTTCTTTGGAGATATTCACAGCTGAACTACTTTCTCCGGTGTATCCCAATCTGATTTTGTCGGAGAAAGGTTTTTGATGAGAAAAGACTTCATCGAGCTTCTTGGAGGAGACTTACTCTACTTTAGCATTGGCTTGAACCACTTCAAGCTCAAGAAATGTTATCTTTGAGTAGTCTTCGGTCAGTTCTCCATTCAACGTCTCTATTTCACATTTGGCCTCTTTATAACGCACTAGAAGACTTCTATAGTCCTCCTCTGCCTTCATCTTTTTAACAGCGGCCTTGGCTACCCTTGCATATTCTTCAAACTTCTCAAGAAGGGAATTATAGTTCTTTTGAAGGCCCGCTGAACTTTCATCTTCTTCAGCATTCGATTCTTCTAGAATTCCCATGGATTCCTCATCACTATGCTCCCCAAGTTCGTGCACAAGAAAATTCAGGTCTTCTGAAGATTCAACATGAGCAGTAGTCATAAATGCTAAGAAATTCCCTTCTTCATTACAACTATCCTCTGAATCTGAATTGGAAGAGTCCGAATCACTGAGAGTTGTGGCATATTCCTTGCCCTTCATTCTCAAATAATTAGGACATTCTCTCTTGACATGTCCATGTCCATTGCACTCGAAGCAAGTGATTCCTTGAGCAAATTGAGGCTCCTTCCCATCTTTCTTCCTGAATTCCTTCCTGTCACCCTTGTAAGATGAAAACTTCCCTTTGTTGAAAGGCTTCCCACTATTTTTCATCTTCAAAAATTTTCGGAAGTTCTTTGCAAGGAATGATACTTCCTTTTCCACATCATCCTCTTCGAAGGAGTTGTCCATTCTCTCGGTGATGGTTTTAAGAGCAAGTGATTTGCTCGATTTATGAGAGGGCAGTCCCAGCTCATATGTTTGGAGAGATCCAATTAGCTCTTGGATTTCGATCTCATCCAAGTCTTTACTCTCTTTTATAGCTGTGACTTTTGTTCGGAAACTCTCCAATAAAGACCTCAAAATCTTTCTCACCACCTTATCTTCAATCTTCTCTCCGAGATTGAGTTTGGCAATTACAATTTCATTGAGCTTTCCATAGAAAGAATCGAAAGCCTCATTATCTCCCATCTTAAGTTCTTTAAATCTAGTGGTAAGCATTTGAAGCTTCATGTCCTTGACTTTCTTGGTACCCTCATAGGTTGTTTCAAGGATCGTCCAAGCTTCCTTAGCTGTCATCACGTGTGATATCCTATGAAACTCATCAGGGGACACACCACAGAATATAGCATTAATGGCCTTACTATTCGCATTAGCTAATGCAAGAGCTACCTTGTCCCATTCGGACTTGGCAGTTGTGGGTTTAACATACCCATTCTCAATGGAATCCCATACGGACTCATCTATAGCACACAAGAAAGCCCTCATTCGGACCTTCCAAAAAGTATAGTTGCCTCCAACAAAGAATGGTGGGACATTAAGAGATTGTGACTGGTTCATCACAAAGGGTCAAGGAACACACTCAGGTATTTAAACCATAGCGAGTGTACCCACTCTGATACCAATTGAAAGCTCGAAAATGTGTTAAAAACACAAGTGCTATTTAGACCCCCAAATTAAGGTTACAACTTGATAGATTTTATACTAACTTAATTATAAGTGTGGAATAGTGTAAATGCGAGCGGATAAAAAAATAAGCTACTCTAACATATATTCATATAATCACAGTAGTAAAATGAAATGTAAAAGAGTAGGGAAGAAGAATGCAAACACAGATAACACGCCGATGTGTTATCGAAGTGGAAACCGAAGAACTTAGCGAAAAACCTCTCCGCCACCCTCCAAGCGGTAATCGATCCACTAGACAATCAATTGGGATACATGGGTTAGCAAGAGACCCTTCAAGCCTAATCTACCTGCTGTACCTAAGCCCTCCAAGCTCCTACTCCAACAAGGCTTCTCGGAGACGTGTCTTGTCTAGCTCCCCGGATCCCGTAACAAGCTCCATGTTGTATCTGCCATCCTTGGCTTCTTCCAATGCTTCCCAACAACACCAAACAATCAATTGACACTCTAAAAGGGTGTGATAAGTGTTTGGGATATCAACCTCTCAATGGTATGGAAATGGTGAGGTAAGAGTTAAGGAAAATCCACAAGCTATTATGTAGAGGATTGTGGGTATAACAATCTCTAACTCTCAAGGTGTTTTGCTAGGGTTTTCTCTCTGAAGCACTCCTTTACATTTGTGGGTAATATGAGTATTTATAGTGTAGGTACAGAAAATGTGTATTAGATAGCACAGTCTGGCAAAACAGAATGTCTCGCGAGTATCTCGCAGGAAGGCTTTACCTGCGAGATACTTGCGAGACACAGTTGTCTCCATTTGTACTGACTCTTCGTATTCTAGTCATGTGTAGGGCACATGCATTACTTCGTGGGATACTAAGTCGCGAGATACCTGCGAAAACCTCTTCAGTCTTCAATAGCTTCAGTCTTCACACACACTCTCTCTCTATCACACAACCCTTACAATCAAATCCCACAATAAATACAAGGTACAAAAGATTGATTAAAATTAAAATCAAATTTGGCACGGAATTAAAGCCTACAAAACACATAGTTGTAAATCAAAACTTTACAATCCTTTCCTTTGTGGGAAGTATGCATTGGCTTATGGTGGACTATGATGGAAGGTGTAAATGGAGTCACCACCTAGTTTAGGTCTAAGATCAACAAATATAACACCCTTTCAGTTTAGAGGGAGTTTGTTGAGGACAACAGTGATAGTTGGGATGGTAAGAATGATGGTGATGATGTTGTTGAACCAAGCCAAATGGGTGCTGGTATAATGAACTCTAATTTTGAGAGTGAGGGGTTGCACAGTCTTGATGAATCATCATCTAATGATGAGACTGGAGATGATAGTGATGATAACACTGAGGATGAACCGAAAATACCTAGGGGAAAGAGAAGGGGACATAAACCTGAGAAAAAGAGGAGCTTCCTAATGTTTAAGCCAGTTGTTAAGGCTGAACATATCAAATTTGAGAAAAATATGTTGTTTACAACATCTAAGCAATTCAAAGAAGCTATAACTGAGTATGCAGTTCATGGTGGCTAAGGGATCATATTTGCAAAAAATGATTTGTAGAGGGTCAGAGTAGTTTGTCAAGAAAACTGCAAGTTTGTAGCCTATTTAACAAAGGTGCCAAGGGAGAAGAACTACTAGCTAAGAACACTGATTATGGATCACACATGCTGTAGGAGTTATAAGAATCCAAAGTACACTTCTTCATACATTGGAAAGAAATTGATGAAGAAGGTGCAAAGATAGTCTAACATGAAGTTAAGAGACATTCAAGATGCTATATATAAGAAGTTTACTCTAAACATAAATGCAGGAAAAGCCAGCAGGGCAATGGAGAAGGCAAGAGAATATGTTGATGGGGCTTACACACAATAGTACAATCAGCTATGGGAGTATTGTAAGGAGTCGAGGAGGGCTAGTCGTAACAGTACCATACTTATGAAAGTACATACCTTCAATAAAGGTGATTTAGCTGCTAAGACAGACTTGGTCTGTGGGGTTCCTTATTTTAAGAGGTTGTACATATGCTTGGAGGGTTACAAGAAAGGGTTTCCGACTAGATGCAAGCCAATCATTGCTTTGGAAGACAGCCATTTGAAGACTAAGTCAGGTAGACAATTGATTATAACAATTGCTAGAAATCCTAATGAAGAGTATTTCCCACTTGTATATGTTGTAGTGGAGGCTAAAATGAAAGTCTCCTGGACTTGGTTCATAAATCTACTACTTGCAGACATAAGTCAAAATAGAAGATGGGCATTTATATCAGACTAGCAAAAGGTATGTAGCTTTATTACCATATTGTAGTCTAGGGTTACTAACACTACATATTTTCTTGTTATACTGAAGGGGTTGGTGCAGACTTTCATTGACAATTGACCAAAATATGAGCATAGGATTTGCTGCAGACATTTCTACAACAATTTCAAGAAGAACCACCCTAGTGTTTTGATTAGAGACCTGTTTTGGAAAGTATCCGAAGCTACTTATAAAGTAGAGTTTGATAGGGTGATGGATGAACTGAAAGAAATTGATGAGGATGCACACAATTGGCTACAAGCTCATTCAACCACCATATGAGCAAGACACATGTTCAGGGAGGATGGTTTGATTGATACAGTATTGAACAACATGTGTGAAAGTTTTAACTGCAGGATACTGAAGTTCAGATCTAAGCCTATAATTACTATGGTATGATACTTATGTTTTCACTAACAGCTAGATAGATACATTGTTTGATACATTATTTATGTGTGATTGCAGCTGGAGTGCATCAGGCTTTATCTTATGACCAAGTTTCAGGAGAACAAGCAGATGATTATGAAAGTGGAATAAGAGATATATCCTAAAGTGCTTAAAAGATTGCATAAGGAAAAGATTGCAAGCAATAGGTGGCTTGCTTGTTATGCAGGTCGTACACAGTTTGAGGTTAAAAATGGCCTACAAAGTTTCACTGTGGACTTGGACAAGGCGCATTATAGTTGGGGATATAACAGGCATACCATGTGCCCATGCAATTACCTACATATTCATCAGCAAGCAAGATGCTGAGCAGTATGTGCACAAACATTTCCAAGTCTCTACAGACAAGGCTTATTATGAGCCAAAAATAGCACCTATCAATGGGCAAAATATATGGAGGCCCAGTGGTGTCCAACCTGTAAAGCCTCCTATCAAAAGAAAGCCACCTATTAGGCCCAAAAAGAAGAGAGCAAAGGAGCCTAATGAACCAACAAGTAGAAGAGCTGGTATCTCCAAGCAGTGTAGGGCCTATGGTAAATTAAGGCATAATAAAAGAAGTTACAAGGGTGAGATTGGAGGAAACTCTTCACTGCCAAGCAACACTAACAAAACCAACGTAGCTAATAAGGTAATATTCTAACATATGTGCCAACTAGATGCTTTTACATAATACATATTAAGAAATGTGGTTTTCTTGTTTGTAGACCAGCAAAATCAGAAACTATTCCAACAAGACAAGCTCAGCTAAGCTTAGCCACACCATTTGCATCATTCCAGCCCAACAAGCACAGTTTCAGTCCAAGTACACCACCTAAGTCCTAGACAAGCTCATCTAGTCTATTTTCACCATACCAAACCAATATGCACGGCTTTGCCACATCATTTGCACCAACCCAGTCCAACATGCATAGCTCTGCCACACCATTTGCACAACCCCAGTCCAACATGCACAAATCCAGTCAAAGTGCACAATTTGAGGCTAGGAGAAGCTCATCCACTCAATTTGTATCACACCAGACTAGTATGAGCCAATCCAGTCCAAGTGCACCACCTTAGGCCCCAACAGGATCATCCAATCCATTTCAGGCCAGCAAAAGCTCAATCATTCAAGCTTGTACAACTCCAAGACTAAAGAGGAAAAGGGTGGTCACATTAGAGACTCTAAATGCTCCCAAGAATGCATCTAGCTACATGGAAGCAATCAGATTTGCTGGGATTTAGTCATCGGTGCATGGTCCAAAGAAATGAATAAAGGCTGAACAATTCTATCCAAGCCAATCACTTTTGTATGGCCTGCGTTTTTGTTTTTTTGATGAATGGCTTGTGTTTTGTATAATTATAGCCAAGCCAGTCACTATTGTAGTTGAATAATGCCCTGTTGTTTGGGTAAAGATTGGTAGTTGAACAATGCCCTCTTATTGATTTAAACATAAATCTATTGTCCCGCTTTCGTATTGATAATTATTAAGATGTTTTAGTAGAGCATATGTTCTGTTTTGGTTAACCCTGCTTTGGTATTCCCAGTAATGACAACCTGTTAATGAAGATGTTGAATTTTTTATTTCCTTCTGACTTGTTGTATACATTGATGCATTGTTTGAATCTTGGAAATATGTTACCTGTTTGACTTTGAAATATGTTATCTGTTAATACCAAGTTTCCTTGAGATATTTTTGTTGGTCCTCAAATCATGTGGGACATTGGGTTGCTATCTTATATGGGTATTGATTGGCTTTAATAAGGCATATTCATCCATGTGGAACATTCAAACTTCATTGCGATAGGAATTAGCTTGTTCCAATACTAAACAAGAAGTGAGCTATTGTAGTAGGTCCCTAGAGAATTAATGAAACAGTGAGAAGAATTGAGAGAGATAGAGAGTAGAGAAAGTAGGGAATAAGGAATTGTATATCATTCTTCATTGATTGCTACTCCTTAATATATTCACGCTTTTATACTAGAGTGATTAACAACGCTATGGTTACAGTGATACAACAACTATAACTACCTCTAACTAACTAACAATTCACCCAATCACTATAGATAGCTGTAACTAACTAAATAATCCATAATTATAACTACTAACTACCCAACTAATGCCTTGTAAACAATATTGATTACAACAGATTAACACAGCAGCACAATAGCACCTAATCACAGTAGCAGGGCAGCAGCACAGCAGCACCTAGTCCACTCCAACATAGCAACACTTTAAGCACTCCTAAGACATTGTGCTCAAATCTTGGGGGATCAAGATTGTGCTTCTTCCTACTATTTCATGTTTTCAATTTATAGAAAAATGTTTATCACATTATCACACTACCAGTCCACACATTTAAGGAGAAAGGTATTCATTTCACAACATAAGAGTACAAAATAACCAGCAGGTGTTTCATTGCTAATAACTAATCATACAAAAATTGAACACACTGCCAGCCCTACATTCATTAACACTGCCAGCCCTACATACACTACCAACTACAGTAACCCATAGAAGTTATTTCCACCCTCTACCTAACCAAACATAGAATTACACAAATCAACATTAACAATGCCAAAGCCACAACTAAAATCTTCTCTCTCTCTTCTTTCAATTTGCAACCTCAGCCTCAAGTGTGATGATCCTTTGTCTTTGCTGTGGGATTAGTACCTTACCATGATCACATATCTCATCATCATGCCATTGGAACAACCTACACTTTTGCCCTACCTAAAATGCAAATAATGCTCTAAAAAATGAAAATCCATAAACTATTGCAGCAAAAAATTAAAACAAAATACTGAAATTAATATAGTAAACTATGGGAAGAACCTAAACTCAAACAAATTATTGAAATTGACATACCCAATAGTTTAGACAACCATAGAACCTTCTGCCAGGATTGTCTGCTATCCACGACACAACTACGACAGGTTTTTCAGAACAGTAGCACCTTATTTGGTGTTCTCCTCAAGCTTAAACTTGTTTTGATCATGGTTTGGAGGTGAGGATCAACTGTGTGGGTGGAGGTCCAAGCTTGAATTTTTTGGTGGGAGGTGATATAGGGTTTCTGGTACTGATTTGGGAGATTTATTTGGTAGTGAAGGTTGGCTTGCAAACACGTAAGGGTCACGTGTGAAATAAAAGGGGTAGGAAACCCACGTGGCATGGGTGATGAGTGCCACAGTAGATTTTTAATTATATTTTAAGTCCTCTTGTTAGCCACGTCAACTATTTCTATCTATTGACTGACGGAAAAGACCTAAATAACATGCGTTAATTTAGGAACTAAAAGTGGTGAAATGAAAATGTAGAGACCAAAATAGAAAAATGTGCAAAGTGTAAGGACTAAAAGTGCATTTATGCCTTTCACCTTTTGCTTTTCCCGCCTACCTGATTAACTCTCCCACCTTCCCACCTATCCCCATTATCTCTTTGGCAATAAATTTTCCCCATCTACCTCACCCACCCCCATTCTTCTCCTTTTGCTTTTCCTTCTTTTGCTTTTTGGAATACTACAACCCATTCAAATTTCGAAAGAACAATTTTTGGTATGATTTATTCTCACTTTTCTCTCACATTTACTCTCCCATCTCTTTCACTTTGCATCTCTCCTTTCTCTTAGTTCTCCTCCTCATTCTCTTCTTTATTCCATGGCCAGATTGTCTCTCTCTATCTCTTCAAACCCAAAAAATGATCTCTCAAACGCGTTTTTTGAGGTGGGTTAAGGTTCTGGAGGCATAGAGATCGATCAGCTTGGTGGAGACATGGAGATCGGCTTCTGTGGTGGAGGCGTGGAGATCATGAAGTAGTGGTGCAACCATTGTTGTGGATGGGTAATGATGGTGGTGGTGTTGGGTTCCGATGCTGGGTAACGGTGGTGGTGAGGTTAGGTTTCGATGTTGGTTGTTTTTTTTTTTTGGTTCTGGTGGGCAAAGGGCAGTGGGCATGGTGGTGGCTTAGTGGTGTTGGGTTAGTCTGGTTGTTTTTTAATGGGTTTGGAATTGGTTTGTGGTGGGTTTGGTGTCACGGTGGTTGCTGTGTGGTGGTGATTGGGTGTTATGATAGTTTTTACAATAGGTTGTGGTAGGGTTTGAGGTTGGTTTGTGGGTTGGTATTTGCTAGGTTTGTGGTGGGTTTGGGGTCATAGTGGTTGCTGTGTGGAGTTGGTGTGGTTGAGAGGGTGGTTGTAGTGTGGAGGCGTGGAGAGTGACAGAATGACAGAAATTAGAGAGGAGTGATATATTATTCTGGGTTGTTCATCGTTTTTCTTTGATGTTTTTAGGTTGTTTATCGTGTTTGTGTTTCATTTTTCTAGTTCTTCAAATTTTTATCTATTCAAATCTATTATTGTTGTTTTATTTTTATTTTTTGATGTGTTGTTGTTATATTTTTATTTTTATCTATTTATGGAATTTTTAAAGTTTTAGAGCATTTAGATCTGTTATTTTTGTCTTATTTTTTTTTTCCTTTTTGATGGTTTGTTCTTTTATTTTTATTTTTATCTATTTATGGAATTTTTAAAATTTTATAGCATTTAATTTTATGTTTCATAAATTTTAAAATCTATTTAATTTATATGAAATTTTGAAAATTATGAAAAAGGTGTAATCAAAATTTTATGTTCGACTTAATCAAAAGAACATCCAATTTTATGCTTTCAATTTAAAAAAAAAAATTAAAAAAAGTTTTTGATTACCAAAAATTAATTTTTGGTAATCAAAAAAGAAAAATTTGTGGTGGTTTTTGGCTAAAATGGCATTTTAAAACGCTGTTATAACCAATTTTTTTTTTTTTTTTTTAAATATAAGGGTCTATAGCAAAGCTACTATAGGGTATGTACCTATAGTGGTGTTTTTGTAAAATGCCTCTATAGGTCTATAGTCATGGTACAATAGTGACTTTTGTAACCACCACTATGGAAAACGGTGTTTTTAGGACCTATAGTGGCGTTTGTGAAACGCCACTATAGGTCCAGCTTTTTGTAGTGTGTTGATGGTTATGAGTTTTTTGGATTTGGATTAGTGGTAGGGTGTGGGTTATTGGTGGTGGCAGTGGATTTTGGGTTATGGGTTTTGTGAATGTGTTTAGGGCCATGATTTTGTGGTGCATCTCTCTAATTTATGTTCTTTTTCCTCTAGTCTTACCTAACTTTCTCTTTATATTTCCTTTTTTCCTCTGCTTGTTCTATTTGTTTTTACTTTGAATGTCCTAATCCCACCCTTGATGGGTCTTCTTTCTCACATCTCTTCCTCTTTGTTATTGGCTAGATTTGGGTTTGGTCAACGTTTTGTGGTGGATCCAATTCGGTTGGGTTAAGGACTCAAGGTGTGTTTAGTAAAGTAGATTTGAGGGAGGATGAAAAATTTTGGAGAGAAAACGGGAGGGAAAACTTTTTTATAATGTGTTTGGTTGGGTATGGGGGGAAGAAAAAAAATAGTGGGGCCCAAGTGTTTTCTCCCCGGAATCACTAAATTTTTTTTCCCCAAAATGGGGATTGAAAAAACTAGAGGGGGAGATTGAGCCAAAAATTTGTGCACCAAGGCTAAGTGAAATGTCCATGTGCACATGCACATAGGCTTCGTCCACGCCTAGGTGCCTTTTTTTTTCATCCACTTGCACAACCACACCTATTTTTGCTAAAAAAATTTGTTATTTTTTTTTGTTTGCACATGTTAGGACATATGTGTTTCACATGTTAAGAACATATTTCATGATTTTATGTAATTGGCTTATCCTTTGACAAAACGCACTTTACTTGTATTTGGGTAGATTTAGGATGTCTTTAAATACTTCAAGAAACCTTGTTTCAAGATCAAGTATTGAAGTCTTCAAGTCTATTCAAGAAAACAAGTTCAGAGTGCAATTTCATTAAAGCTCGATAGATGCCTCGATCGATCGAGCTTACGAGTTTTCAAATTATAGCTAGAAACGTTTTATTCTAAAAGGCTATTTGTTTATGGGTTTGTATAATCCTTATAGGACTAGGAAAGCCCAAGGTTTGTGTAAACCTATTTGGAATAGGAGAGCCCATTAAACTCCTATTTAAAGGAGGTGGAAAAAGAAAAACTTAACCCTAGAGAGCTTCATAAGGTTTTCTTTTGGAAACCCTAAGCCTCCTCCTACAGAAGAAAGAGTTCTTGCTGCATTTCTTGTACGCCTTTGGGTTCTGTAACCAAGCAAAATCTCTTGTACCAACATTGAAGATCTTATTGGTGTTTCTATGTGAAGTTGCTGCAAATCAACTACAACAATCAAAGGGTTGCTGTGAAGTTAGTCACGTACTTGGATTTGTGCAAAGAAGTAAACCGCATACTGGGATCCGTGCATCAGATTGATTAGTCACGTACTTGGGAGCCGTGCATCTGAAAGGGGAACTGTCACTACAGAACAAGTCCAATTGGGTATTGGGGTAAGGGTTCAACTGTAGGTTGGTAAGGTACTTGAGATTCCTTTACTTGTAACCGCTTGTTGTGATAATAGTGGAGTTTCGAGAGTGGTGACTTGAAAATCACCCGGTGGGGTTTTTGCCGTTAAGTTTTCCCCATTCGTAAACAAATCACCATGTTATTTATTTTTCATTGCATATTTAGTTTGTTGGTGATTTGTTTGTGCTACCACGCGTTTGCATGATAAATTGATTAATTAATAACTTGGCTAATTAATTAATTAATTTCTATCATAAGGGGTCATTCAGTTTGTGGCCTATCAGCACATACATAATTTTTTTGGCTAAAAAAATGTGTTATTTTATTTTATTTTATTTTATGGGGATATAATTGTAAATTTATACCAAATTCACTTTTCCATCCTCTCATTTTTCTTCTCAACCAAACAAATAAGTTTTCTATCTTTCCACTTTTCCATCCCCCCAACCAAATACAAATGAGAGAAAACTAAATCTTTTCTATTCTCCCACTTTTCTATCCCCTCCTCATTTTCTATCCTCCCACGTTTCCACTCCTCTCCACTTTTCTACCATTTTGTATACATTGATGCATTGTTTGAATCATGCAAATATGTTACATGCTTAACTTTGAAATATGTTATCTGTTAATACCAAATTTCCTTGAGATATTTTTGATGGTCCTTAAATCATGTGGGACATTGGGTTGCTACCTTATATGGGTATTGATTAACTTTAATACGGTAGATTCATCCATGTGGGACATTCAAGCTTCATTGTGATAGGAATTAGCTTGTTCCTATCCTAATCAAGAAGTGAGCAATTGTAGTAGTTCCTTAGAGAATTAATGAAACAGTGAGGGCAATTAAGAGAGAGAGAGAAGAGAGAAAGTAGGGAATAAGGAATTGTATATCATTCTTCATTGATTGCTACTCCTTAACAAGTTCACCCTTTTATACCAAAGTGATTAACAATGCTATGGTTGCAATTGTAAGGTTGAATGTAATCAACCATCTTATTGGCTTTATTCCGTCCCAAATTTTCTTGTATTTCAGCATTTAGTAACCCTGTATTTAGGTGGGTTTGTTGTAAGGGTAGTGAGTGAGATAGAGTGTTGAATGCTCAAGAGTGTGCAAGAAAACAGAGACTTGCGGCTTGATCTTGCGGGTGACTCGCGGCTGCAAGCCGCCAAATGCAGCACACGTGCCAAGCATGCCAGAAAGTGAACAGCCATGCTAGCTGGAGCACTACAGGACAAAACAGGACAACTGGCCATACGGTTATCTCGTGATTAGATCTCGCGACTCAGTCAAGTCGCGAGGCCAAGCCGCAAGCCACCCCTGTTTTGAAAAACCTGACGTTTCACATTCTCCTCTCACCTCAGTATAAATACCCCTTATACCCAAATATGAAGTAGAGCTTCCAGAGAGAATTTTGACAGAGAAACCCTAGAGTAAAACAAGATTGATTCATCTACAATCTATACATTAAAGTCTCTTCAAATTCCTCAACTCTCTTCCTCTCCATTGTCAAACCCTTGAGAGGCATTTTACCAAAACCTTGTTCTCACCATATTCATTACTATGAGAGGGCTGTTTGGTGTTCTGGGAAGCAGTTAGGAAGGAACCAATCTACATTGGTTGATGCTATGGTCAAGTAGCGGAATCTGGGAAGTTAGAAAAGAAAAAGGTTCGACGCAACCTCGTTGGAGCAAGAAGCTTTGAGGGCTTAGGTGCACTGGGTAGATTAGGCTTGGAGGGTCTATTGCTGTCCATGTATCCCAACTACATTTTCTAGTGGATTGTTTACCGCTTGAAGGGTGGCGAAGAGGTTTTACGCCGAGGGCTTCGATTTCCTCTTCGATAACACATCGCGTGTTGTCTTTGTGTTTGCATCTTCCTTCCCTTTTATCTTTGCCTTTTATTATTTGTTGTGGGTTGTGATTTTAATTTGGCTTAGATAGTTTTTCCAATTCTATATTATAGCTTTTGTTCATTTTCCGCACACTAGTTGTTTGACATAAAACTTGAATTGGTTAATTTGTAAATTGGGGGTCTAAACGTTCAAGGGTATTTTTACACTATTTGAACTTTCATTTAGTATCAGAGCGGGTACACTTCTAGTGGTTTCATTACCATTGTGTGATCCTTGACTCCCTATTGAGATGGATCGGTCTCAATCCCTAAATGCACCTCCATATTTTGATGGTAGTAATTATGCTTTTTGGAAGGTTCGCATGAGAGAATTTTTGTGTTCCATTGATGAATCTATTTGGGATGCTGTTGAGATTGGTTGGACCAGACCTGAGGCAGCCAAATCCACATGGGATAAGGCAGCACTCGCTGCATCTAATGCTAATAGTAAAGCACTCAATGCTATTTTTTGTGGTGTGTCTCCAGATGAATTTCACAGGATCTCTCACATTACCGTTGCCAAAGAAGCATGGGATATATTGGAGACCACTTACGAAGGCATGAAGAAAGTAAAAGACACCAAGCTGCAGATGCTAACCACTCGGTTTAAGGAGTTAAAAATGAGTGAGGATGAGTCTTTTGACTCTTTCTATAGCAAGCTGAATAAGGTGATTGTAAGCAAGTTCAATTTGGGAGAGAAATCGGAGGATTCTAAAATTGTAAGGAAGATCCTTCGATCATTGCCGGAAAGTTTTCGTGCCAAAATGACAGGGATTGAAGAGAGCAAAGACCTTGATGACATCAAAGTCCAGGAGCTGGTTGGTTCTCTTCAGACTTATGAAATGTCGCTGCCCAATCAACGGAAGAGTAAATCTCTTGCTCTTAAGACCATTAATGAGAAGGTGGAAGACCATGACTCATCGGGAGAAGATGTGGTTGACAAAGATGTTGCATACCTTGTAAAACATTTCCAAAAATTCTTGAAATTCAAGAATAATGGCAAATTTGGTGATAAAGGAAAATTCCAAAGTTCAGGAAGGGGGAAAAGGGAATTCAAAAAGAAAGATGGAAAAGAATCCCAATCTACACAAGGTGTCACTTGTTTCAAATGCAATGGCCATGGACACTTAAAGAAAGAATGTCCAAATTATTTGAAATCGAAAGGCAAAGTGTATGCCACGACATTGAGTGACTCGGATTCATCCGACTCAGATTCTGAAGAAAGCTGTGATGGAGAGGGGAACTATTCAGCCTTTATGACTATTGCCCATGTTGAGTCTTCAGATGAGTTGAATCTGCTTGTATGAGACCTTGGAGAACATAGTGATGAAGAATCATTGGGAGTTGTTGAAGAATCTGATGCTGAAGAAGATGAAAGCACAGCCAATCTTCAAGAGAATTATAACTCACTCCTAGAGAAGTCGGGTGAGTACACAAGGGTGGCCAAGGCAGCTGTGAGAAAAATGAAGAAGGCAGAGGAGGACTATAAGAGTCTCCTAATCCGATATAGGGAGGCCAAATGTGAGATAGAAATACTGAATTGTGAGCTGTCAGAAGCTTACACAAAAGTGAGATTTCTTGAGCAAGAGGTTGTGCAAGTGAATGCTAAAATAGAGAGGGTCACCACCAAGAAGCTAGATGATGTTATTTCATCTCAAAAGAGCTTTTCAGACAAATCCAGATTGGGATATACCGGAGGAAGTAGCTCATCTGGAAATGTCACTAAAGAAGTGAAGTTTATAAAGTCCAAAGAATCAGCTGATGTTGGCCCAACTGCTGAAAAGCCCAAGATAGAGGAGAAGAGGAATGTAGGAAACGAACAGTTGTTGAATTCTCGAAATCAATCTGTGGGCAGGTCTGAATCCCGAGCCAAGTCTCGTCCACGACCACAAAGAGGTCCTAGATCAAATTATGTGTGTCATCATTGCGGACTTCAAGAGCATACTCGACCAAATTGTCAAAAGCTGAGAGTAATGAATAGTGCAACTCCTCAAAGGTCACGAGGACCTAGAAATGATAGGAGAAATTGGGCTGGTGAACCATCAAGAGATCAAAACAATGATCTCGGAATGATGAACGTGATGAAAATGATTGGTGCATTTACCAACTGCTTGGAAAGCTTCACACGAAGGTTTGAAAGCCCTAACTCTCGTACCCAATCCTATAAGGAAATCACCCTAAATGCAAGTGACGTGTGGGTGAAAAAGGGTACTCATGCATAAGCATTACAACATGTCCATGCATTAATTCTTCCTATGCTTTGTGACAGTGTTTGATTGTTTGCTTATTGTTTTTGTTGATGGTTGTTTGTTTGTCGATTTGTGCATTCTTTTGGTCATTTTTATTTTTGATCAATCTTTTTCTTCTTATGTGTCAAAAATCCAAAAATCACATAAAAATAGAAAATCAAAAAGTTTGATTGACATTGTTGAGTTTTGTTTCAAAACTTGTTTTGCCTTATACCTTTGTGCTAATGGCTTTGTGCATTTTCGAGCGTAGCTTGTTTCTTTGCACTCTTATCACTGTGGGAGAAATCTTGAAATCTATGTGATTGTTGTAAATAGATCTTCAAACTTGTCATGAATGATTAGTGAATGGTTATGTTGATCTTGAGACATGCATAGACTTGTGTCTATATATCTTCCCACTCTTTATTTTTGTTTTTGCTAAAAGAAGCTCACCAAATGTAAATCTCCAAATGAAAAGAGATATTGAGCTGCAAAAGCCTGTCGCATATACTAGTATTCGACTAGAAAAAAGGGAAAGCGACCAAAAATTAAAGTGAAAGTTTATTCAAAAAGCCAAAGGCTATCTCATCAAGGTGAAATATCAAATATCACTCTCACAAGGAGAGGTGATTGTCTCAAAAGGATCAAAAAGATCAAATGTTATGATTGAAAGTGGAGTCAAATGTAAAGCTCCAAGTTATTATAATCAAGTTTTGTGGGAAGTCATATATGCATACTTCTATAATTGAGATGGGTCTCATGATCTAGTGCTAATTATGTATGCCTTGGTTGAATTAACCATTGAAGCTTCACATTAGACTAAGGACTATCTCATTGTTGATATCCACACACAACACACAAGTTTATGTTCAATAAATGCCATATTCAATTTTTGAGTGTTTTAAGTGTTTTTGGAAAGTATTTTGTTCTTAAAAACTGAAAATTTCAAAAAATCATTTTCGCCCTGTTTTGGTGACTCAATCGCGGGTAAGTCAAGTTGCAGGCCTCAGTCGCGAGTTCGCGGGTCAATTTTGGCGACTTGTTCGCGAGTGAAAGGTCTAGTCGCGAGGGTTACTCAGAGATTTTCGCAGCTCAGCTCGCGACTCCCTCGCGGGTAGACCTTCCAGTCGTGAAAAACACTTAGAAAATTTCTTCAGAATTTTGTCTTTGAATGTTTTGGCAGCTTGACCTGGCGACTTGTTGGCAACTCACTTCAGTCCCGAAAAACGCGTGTTTGGCAAAAATAGGGGCAGTTTTTAAATCTTTTTCAGTTTTCCCTCGAACTTTTTGCGACTATTCATCTTCTCTCTCAATTGTCTCCTTCCCAAATGCTCCATGTAACCATTTTCAAACTCCATTGTTGCTTAATTTCTTCTCAAAATCATCAAGTAAAGGTATGGGTCTTCTCTTCCTCACTTCATATGCTATGGTTTGTGTGTTACTTTCTTGTTGTTTGGGTTGTTATTTTTGTCACATTGTGTTCAATCGTTTTACTTTTTGTGTGCTGGGTATGGTGGTTTGTGTTTGATGCTGATTTCATATGGTATTGTTTTGTTGGTCACAATGTTCTTATTCTTTGTTCTGTGCTTTGGCTGTTGTTGATTTTCAAACTCTTTTGTTAAATGGGTTTGGTACTTTTTGTGTCTTACTCCATTCATTTGTGTGTGTGTTGTAGTATGCTTGAGGCATTGGATTACCTATCTCATATTACTATGTTTTGTGTTGACACAACATGTGTGTGCTTGCGTCTTGAAAGTATCTCTTTAAAACACTTCATTTTATGAATGTTATGCCTCATTACCATGTGCTCCTTTTTGGGTGTTTGTGGTTTCCACTGATCTTTCATTTTGATGCTTTATGCCTATTCCTATCTTATGTGGTCTTATCTATACTATCCGTTCTTAATGTTCGAATGTTGTCAATCTGTGCATATCATGGTCATGGTAGACTGTCTCATTGACAGTTATTTCTAAATTTGTGTTTCTCTATGCTCTATTGTACTTTCGCCATTTTGTTGCACCTGACTCATTGTGCACTTTAGTATTGATTGTGGTTTTGTTTGGATCTGACCTGTCTTAAGCTTGTATTTGTGTATAAAATCTCTGGTTTACACTCTTATTTGCATCTAATCATGTTGATATTTATCTTGTGTGGTGCTGTTTTTGGTTCTTTGCTGTGTGCCTATTCTCTTGCAGATGTCTCATCGATCCTCTAAGGGCAAGGACATTGTTGCTGACGATCCAGCAACCCCAGTTGCTAAAAGGACTTGACTCTCATCTCAGTCATCTCAAGACTCCAATTTGGAGAGGTTCAGAACCCCGCTTACCTCACACATCTACTCAAACATCTTTGACAAGTCAACTCCTATAGTGGAACGGGTGGTTGATTTTGACACCTTAGGGACCACATTTATCCCTCAAATCTTTGAGCCACGAGATTGGGCAAACTTATTTGAGAATTTTGTCGATCCAATGGATGAACTGGTTAAGGAATGCTACTCTAATACGAGTGATCTTGGAGTTGAACTAATTTTCTGGATCAGAGGAAAAGAGTTTGGCATTTCCCCGAACTCCATCGCCAATATTCTCTGCATCACTAGACCTCAGAATATGGATCTAACTTCGTACGATGATCGAACTCCAGAGATTCAAGACATTCTACAAGTTCTAGGATCTGATCATGAAGTATCCAATATAGGCACATCCATCAGCACCGCAAAGTTTGCACCAGAGCTAACCACACTAAAGTTGATCATGTTCTCTAATCTCTACCCACTGTCCAACACTACCTTCATAAATCTTGGGAGAGCTCAATTCCTTTGTGAACTTATTACAGGAGCCCCCATTGATATCTGTCCTTACATCTTTCAAACCATGAGGAAGACCGCGGCTCGAACTGCAGCTCGAGGATGTATTGCATTTTGCAGTCTCATCATGAAGTTCATTCTTCGTGAAGGCATTGTTCCTCCCTCAGATGGAAAAATGTTGACCCGTCAGCGTCCAATTTCCATGTACACTCTACAAGCCAGCAGAAGTCATTCCTCTAAAACACCAAAGAGTGCACACATCTCTCTAGTTACTCCATCTGCTCCTGAGTCAGAGACACCTGTACATACCACACCTACTTCGCGTGTCATCCCTGATGTTCCACAAACTAGCATTCCGCAAGCACAGACTGATCCTCAAACTGATAGAGTGGGTAGTTTGCTTGCAAATATTCAGAAACGCATTGATGAGATGGTGACACTTCTCTACTCCACCAACAACCATGTTCAAATGCGACTCGAGACATTGGAGAATCAGCTAGAAGCTATTCAATGGAAGTTAGACGACAGCCTTTAGCTATTCGTGCCAAAAAGGGGGAGAGCATTCAGTAAGGGAGACAAAGCTCAAAGGGAAGTGTGCATAGTAATAGGGGGAATACATACATACTTTTGTTTTAAGACTTATCCTTTAAAATTATAGGTTTATGTTTTTGGATATTTAGTGTTTCTATGGGTTTGATACACTGTGGTTTTGGTGTATTTTTGTTAACTTATAAACTTGGTTTACTCTTTATATATATTGTTGATGTTATTCAATATATATTGTTCTTTGTACCCATGTTGCTTATGTAAGCTTTTAGGGTTATCTTTTATGCATATTTGTAGGTTTTATGGTTTGTATCATGCTTTATGCAGCCTTTTATGCTTGGTTTAAATCAGTATTTCTATCTAAATGCCTTGCATTTTCTTTTTAGTACTGTTACTCTTGTGCCCTTGTAGGATTGTTCCTAGATGCATATACTTAGTGTATTATGCATTGGTTGAGTGTTGGGCATACAAGTCACTTGCTTTGTTCTTGTTAACTTGTATGTTCAAGTGTTCATTCCAAGTGAGAATGAGCACTGTGATCACTACCTTGTAGTGATTACTTGTTTGATCAAGCCATGATTTGGTTCTTAACTTCATCTTTTCTTGATCACTTTAAGCCTGTTTCATATGCATTTCATGTTTTTCGGCATACAATGATCATGGTGTATTGTTGTGTTTCAGGAGTTTCATGTTCTTATGATTCAAGTGCTTCATAGCTTCTAGAGTTAGGTGTGAGTGAGTTTTGCTCAATTGTTCCCAACTCACATGTTAAGTCTAGAGTCTATTTTAGGGTTTTGTCACGGAATAGCCAAAGGGGGAGATTGTAAGGTTGAATTTAGTCAACCATCTTATTGGCTTTATTCCGTGCCAAATTTGCTTGTATTTCAGCATTTAGTAACCCTGTATTTAGGTGGGTTTTGTTGTAAGGGTAGTGAGTGAGATAGAGTGTTGAATGCTCAAGAGTGTGCAAGAAAACATAGACTCGCGGCTTGATCTCGTGGGTGACTCGCGGCTGCAAGCTGCCAGATGCAGCACACGTGCCAAGCATGTCGGAAGATGAACAGTCATGCTAGCTGGAGCACTACAGGACAAAACAGGACAACTGGCCATACGGTTATCTCGCGACTAGATCTCGCGACTCAGTCAAGTCGCGAGGCCAAGCCGCGAGCCACCCCTGTTTTGAAAAACCTGACGTTTCACATTCTCCTCTCACCTCAGTATAAATACCCCTTATACCCACATATGAAGTAGAGCTTTCAGAGAGAATTTTGACAGAGAAACCCTAGAGTAAAACAAGATTGATTCACCTACAATCTATACATTAGAGTCTCTTCAAATTCCTCAACTCTCTTCCTCTCCATTGTCAAATCCTTGAGAGGCATTTTACCAAAACCTTGTTCTCACCATATTCATTACTGTGAGAGGGCTGTTTGGTGTTCTGGGAAGCAGTTAGGAAGGAACCAATCTACATTGGTTGATGCTATGGTCAAGTAGCGGAATCCGGGAAGCTAGAAAAGAAAAAGATTCGACGCAACCTCGTTGGAGCAAGAAGCTTGGAGGGCTTAGGTGCACTGGGTAGATTAGGCTTGGAGGGTCTATTGCTGTCCATGTATCCCAACTACATTTTCTAGTGGATTGTTACCGCTTGGAGGGCGGCGGAGAGGTTTTACGCTGAGGGCTTCGGTTTCCTCTTCGATAACACATCGCGTGTTGTCTTTGTGTTTGCATCTTCCTTCCCTTTCATCTTTGCCTTTTATCATTTGCTGTGGGTTGTGATTTTAATTTGGCTTAGATAGTTTTTCCAATTCTATATTGTAGCTTTTGTTCATTTTCTGCACACTTGTTATTAATTTGTAAATTGGTTAATTTCTATATTATACAACAACTATAACTACCTCTAACTAACTAACTATTCACCCAATCACTATACATAGTTGTAACTAATTGAACAATCCATAATTATAATTACTAACTACCCAACTAATGCCCTGCTAACAATATTGATTACAACAGATTAACACAATAGCACACAATAGCAGCATAGCAGCACCTAGTCCACTCTAACACAACAACACTTTAATCACTCCTAACACATGGTGCTCAAATCATGGGGGATCAGGATTGTGCTTCTTCTTTCTATTTCATGTTTTCAATTTATAGAAAAATGTTTATCACATTATCGCACTACTAGTCCACACATTTAAGGAGAAAGGTATTCATTTCACAACATAAAGCGGGTGTTTCATTGCTAATAACTAATCATACAAAAATTGAACACACTGCTAGCTCTACATACATTAACACTGCCAACCCTTCATGCACTACCAACTATCGTAACCCACACAAGTTATTTCCACCCCCTACCTAACCAAACACGGAATTTCACAGATCACCATTAACAATTCCAAAGCCACAACTAAAAACTTCTCTTTCTTCTTACAGTTTGCCACCTTAGCCTCAAGTGTGATGATCCTTTGCCTTTACTATGGGATAAGCACCTTACTATGATCACATATCTCATCATCATGCCATTGGAAGAACCTACACTTTTGCCTTGCCTAAAATGCAAATAATGCTCTGAAAAATGAAAATACATTAACTGTTGTAGCAACAAATTAAAACGAAATACTGAATTTAATATAGTAAACTATTGGAAAACCCTACACTGAAACAAATTACTGAAATTGACATACCCAGTAGTTTGGATAACCATAGAACCTTCTGCCAGGATTGTCTGCTGTCCACAACACAACTAAGACAGGTTTTTCAGACCAATAGCATCTCATTGGTGCTCTCCTCCTCTTACTTGAACTTGTTGAAGAGCTTGCTTCCATTCTAGTCTAGGGCTTTGAAGACTGTTTTGATCATGGTTTGGAGAAGTGAGGATTAGCTATGTGGGTGGAGGTCCAAGCTTGAATTTTTGGTGGGAGGTGATATAGGGTTTTTGGTATTGATTTGGGGGATTTATTTGGTAGTGGAGGTTGGCTTGCAAACATGTGAGGGTCATATGTGAAATAAAAGGGGCGAGAAACCCACATGGCGTGGGTGATGAGTGCCACAGTGGATTTTTATTTATATTTTAAGTCCTCTGTCAGCCACGTGGACTATTTTTGTCTATTGATTGACGAAAAGGTCCTAAATAACACGCATTAATTAATTTAGAGACTAAAAGTGGTGAAATGAAATTGTAGGGACAAAAATAGAAAAATGTGCAAATATAAGGATTAAAAGTGCATTTACACTTTTTACCTTTTACTTTTCCCACCTACCTCATTAACTCTCCCACCTTCCCACCTATCCCCATTATCTTTTTGGCAATATATTTTCCCCATCTACCTCACCTACCCCCATTCTTCTCCTTTTGCTTTTCCTTCTTTTGCTTTTCGGAATACTACAACCCATTCAAAGTTCAAAATAACAATTTTTGCTATGAATTATTCTCACTTTTCTGTCACATTTACTCTCCCATCTCTTTCACTCTACATCTCTCCTCTCTCTCAGTTCTCCCTCTCATTCTCTTCTCTCTTCCATGGCCAGAGCTCACATGCTCTACCACTCACCGCCACCAACACCATTCTCTTCTCCATTCCATGGCCAAATCGTCTCTCTCTCTATCTCTGCAAACCCAAAAAATGATCTCTCAAACTCGATTTTTGAGGTGGGTTGAGGTTATGGAGGCATGGAAATCAATCAGCTTGGTGGAGCTTTTGTGGTGGAAACGTGGAGATTGTGAAGCAATGGTGGAATCATGGTTGTGTCTGGGTAATGGTGGTGGTGGTGTTGGGTTCCAATGCTGGGCAACGGTGGTGATGGGGTTAGGTTCCAATTCTGGGTTTTGTTTTTTGTATTTTTTATTTTATAATTTGTGTTTTTGGTTCTAGTAGGATTTTGGTGGGCAATGGGGATGGTGGTGGCTTGGTGGTACTGGGTTTGTTTGGTTTTTTTTTAATAGGTTTGTAATTGGTTTGTGGCGGGTATGGTGTCATGGTGGTTGCTATGTGGTGGTGATTGGGTTTTATGATAGTTTTTATAATGGGTTGTGGTTGGGTTTGTGGTTGGTTTTTGGCTGATTTGTGGGCTGGTATTTGCTAGGTTTGAGGTCGTGGTGGTTGTTGTGTGGAGTTGGTGTGGTTGAGAGAGTGGTTGCTATGTGGAGGTGTGGAGAGTGACAGAAATTAGAGAGGAGTGATATATTATTTTGGGTTGTTCATCGTTTTGTTTTGATGTTTCTGGGTCGTTTATCGTGTTTGTGTTTGATTTTTCTAGTTCTTCAATTTTTTTTTGTCTATTTAGATCTATTATTGTTGTTTTATTATTATTTTTTTTTGATGGTTTGTTGTTTTATTTTTATCTATTTATGGAATTTTTAAAATTTTAGAGCATTTAGATCTGTTATTGTTGTCTTACTTTCTTTTCTTTTTTTCTTCTTTTTGATGGGTTGTTGTTTTATTTTTTTTATTATCTGTTTATGGAATTTTTAAAATTTTAGAGCATTTAATTTTATGTTTCATAAATTTTAAAATCTATTTAATTTATATGAAATTATGAAAATTATGTAATCAAATTTTATGTTCGACTTAATCAAAAGAACATTCAATTTTATGTTTCATAATTTTATGCTTTCAATTTTAAAAAAATTAAAAAAAAAATTTATTACCAAAAATTAATTTTTGGTAATCAAATTATTTTATTTTATTTTATTTTATTTTTTGTTGGTTGTTTTTGGCTATAGTGGCTTTTTAAATCTATGCTAGAACCATTTTTTTTTTTTTTTGAAAAAAAAAAATAAGGGTCTACAGTAGTGTTTTAAAAACGCCACTATAGGACCTATAGTGGTGTTTTTAAAACGCTGCTATAGGGTATGTACCAAGAGTGGTGTTTTTGTCCTATAGTGGCGTTTTTAAAACACTGCTATAGGGTATGTACCAAGAGTGGTGTTTTTGTAAAATGCCTCTATAGGTCTATAGTCACGGTACAATAGTGACTTTTGTAACCGCCACTAGGGAAAACGATACTATAGTCCAAATGGGTCTATAGTGGTGTTTTTTGGACCTATAGCGGCGTTTCACAAACGTCGCTATAGGTCCATATTTTTGTAGTGATGTGGATAGCTGTAACTTTTTTGGATTTGGATTTCCTTTGGATTAGTGGTAGCTTGTGGGTCATTGGTGGTGATAGTGGATTTTGGGTTATTGGTTTTGTGGTTGTGTTTAGGGCTATGGATTTTGTGGTGCATCTCTCTCATTTTTGTTCTTTTTCCTCTAGTCTCACCTAACTTTCTCTATATACTTTCTTTTTCCTTTGCTTGTTCTATTTAGTTTTTCTTTGAATGGCCGAATCTTACCATTGATGGGTCTTCTTTCTCACATCTCTTCCTCTTTGTTAATGGCTAGATTTGGGTTAGGTCAACATTTTGTGGTGGATCCAATTCGGTTGGGTTAAGGACTTAGGGTGTGCTTGGTAAAGTAGATTTTAAGGAGGATGGAAAATTTTGTAGAGAAAATGGGAGGGAAAACGTTTTTATGGTGCGTTTGGTTGGGTGGAGAGGAAGGAAAAAAAAAAGGTGGGGCCCTGGTGTTTTCTCCCAAGGACCACCACAAAATTTTCTCCCCAAAATGGGGATTGAGAAAACTGGAGGGGGAGATTGAGCCAAAAATTTGTACACCAAGGCTAACTAAAATGTCCATGTGCACTTGCACATAGGCTTCGTTGATGCGTAGGTGCCTTTTTTTTTTTCATCCACTTGCACTTCCACAATTATTTTTGCTAAAAAATGTTTTCTTTTTTTCATTTTATTTAATGGGGAACATAATTGTAAATTTATACCAACTTCACTTTTCCATCCTCTCATTTTTATTCTCAACCAAACAAATAAGTTTTCCATCTCTCCACTTTTCCATCCTCCCAACCAAACACAAATGAGAGAAAACTAAATATTTTCTATCTGCCCACTTTTCTTTCCCCTCCTCATTTTCTATCATCCTATGTTTCCACTCCTCCCCACTTTTCTACCATTTAGGCCATTGAGATTTCTTGGTTTCTTTGTGAAGGAGAAGAGGTTTTTCCTTTTGGTTTCTTGGCTACCAAGAAGTGAATGGAGATAAGACTTTAATTGGCTTTTTCTTTTGATTTTCTTGGCTACCAAACATGGAATGGATAAGATTTCTTTGACTTTTCCTTTTGATTTCCAAGGCTAACCAAACACAGTCATTAGTACTATTGTTTTTTTCTTTTAATTTTATTTTAAGGGGGGAAAAAAAAGAAGAAGAAAAGATATCATTTTGTTTTTGGAAATTCAAAGTAAAATGGGTTAAAGCCAAAGGATCGAATAGGATTACAGGAAGAAAATTCATTGAGAAATAGAAAGACAATTAGCATTGTGTTTGTGGGTTGTCTGAAGAGACAGAGCGAGAGAGAGAGAGAGAAACAGTGTTGTAACGTCATTTGTGTTTTAAGGACCAAGTTGATCTGTTAGAAATGTTTTAGACCTGGTTGATTAACCCAAACCTTAAGGTAGGTTGGAAAAATTTACCATTTTTTTTAAATTCTTCTCATTTATTTTATTTGAGGAATATCATTGTGAATATGGAAAGATGCAACTGAATGTTATATACAATCTAATTCAATTAAAGAAGCATATAATTTAAGAGGAAAAAAATTATATCAGAATATGTCACAAATTTCTAGACTTCAATCTCACTGATTTATTAAATAAATAAACTAAAAAAGAGTTTTTTTAACTTAACTTTTAAATTTTTAGCAACTTGAAATATATGCATTGTGGGCACACCACCCCACACTTGCGGGTTGCATGGTCCACTTTTTTTTTTTTTTTGGTGGGGGTAGGGGGGGATTTGAAACTTAGTTTAGGTTTAAGAACCAAAATGGAGGTCTATATACAAAATTCTAAGTCCCGAATTAAGGTATGTCGATGAGAAGGTGTTAGGCACCCAACCCTACTTAACTCGTGGACTGATCTTTACTAATGTTGAAAGACCACATTTAGTTAAAGAAGATTATTAACAAAGCCCAAAAGTCCAATCATGCAATTGAATCAATTATAACCTCACACACAGGGAAAATATTATATCACATCATGGTATAAAAGAAAAGAAATTCAAATAAAACAAGTCAAGTCAAATATCAAATTATATCCGAATCAAATATTTACAATCAAATTAATCAGTAATAAAACCATGTATTAAAAGGAAATATAACATGTTAAATATATCATTATGGAAAAGTCAAGGTGAAAATTAGGGAACGCAACTAATTTATATTTCTCATCCTAACCCTAGATGTTCATGGTCAAACTAAATAACTGAATATGAAAAATATCAAACTAAATAGATCAAACAATCATAAAATGGATTCGGTATTTTTCTAGTTTAAGCTGCGTATGCATGGAGGAGGTTGCGTACGCATCTTTACAAGCATGTGTACGCACCTTCAAAAATGCACATACATCTTGACATAGAAACACAATTCCAGAAATATTCACATGTTTGTGGCCGCTAAGAAAAAATTATCCCCTAGGAGTTTCACACATTAGGTGCTTTTGATGACGTGACTTACGTGTGCATATGTTTCTAGGCATGTGTATTTTTTATTTTTTTAATTCGATTTTGAGAAAATTAAGTTACAAAAGAGGGGTATTTCCCTAATTAGTTTAGGAAGGGGGGCATAAGGCTATATAATTTGGGTGAAAAGAGCATAAGGCCCTTTTGTCCTGCTTTATTGTAAATACTCTAAATACGAGTAAATTTATGTACAATATTTGTTTTACACATTTTTTTTACAACTTGCTATTTCGGCAAGGTGTGATTGATAGATGAAAATGTGATGATATTAGTGATCTATATTGCCACTAATCACAACTTACTGCTTTACTAACTTGTAAAAAGAATATATATATATATATATATATAGATATATAAATGTGTGTATATCCCTATTATCATTGTCATGAAAGCTTTAAATTACGAGCAATGCTTAAGAGCACTCACATCAATGCTTGCATAATAAAAAAGTATAACATTTTAACTAATCAAGCCTAAAATTCATACACAATAGTCTTTATAAAGTTTTGTAAAAATACATTGTTATTACAATAACTCTGTAAATTTACATTAACATTATTCATTTTGCATTTATTTATTTATTTTAAACGCTGTAGAAGGCAAAAAATTAATTAACCCAATTACAATATGCCATGTCAAAATTTAATGAGATATTCCAAATCTATGTGTCATTAAATTAATTAATTAAATCAAATGAGGACATGTGAAATCCAAGATGATATCACATTGGCAAATGAAAATTTTCCACATGTCTTTGGCCCATAGAATAAAGATAAATTTCTTATTCAAAATTAATGGATAATTATCTTTACTAAAAAAAATAGAGACAATTATCTACAAGTAATAAATCCTAGTGGGACTCTTTGTTTGATTATTGTCTTTATCAAAATAAATTTGTAAAAATAGAGATAACAACAAGTCCTAGGGGTCTCTTTGACTTTGGGACAATCAAAATCCACTACTTCTCCTCAAGTAGATCAATTTAGAGTAGAATTCTTTCTCTGAAGCCACTAAAAATAGAGGGCACCCCCTCATATATGTCCATCAACTTTTCTAGACATCAAAAGTCTGGAGAAATTCTACCTTAAAAACACTTAAAACCATTCAAAGAAATTCATTCAAATCACTCTTCCAAGACTCGAAGTTCTATTGGAATCAAACTCAAAAGCCTCCACAAACTTCAAAAAGCCCTAAATCATTGAAGCTCAATGGATCAAGCCTCCAAAGCTCCAAAGAATTTTCATCCAAAAGCCTTTTCATTCGAAAAATCTTCAAAGAACACTTGAAGAACAACAAATCTCTAACAAGCTCAAAACCAAAGATTCATTGTGAAGACCACTTGGTCTATCTGTCTATCTCCCAACCAAAGTGACGAAGATCTCTTGATCGAGCCAAGATTAAAAGAAGATAGAATTAGATGATTATTCTATTGTATTAGAATCCAAATACATATAATTGTACTTACAAATTCATCAATGAAAATTGCATTTGTGAAACTATTTCAATTGTTTGATTTCCAAATTTGATAATTTTGGGTTCACATATGTATCTGGAGGATAAAGGAAAATAATTTAAAAAAGAAAAAGAAAAATTGGTAATATGGACAATCCATGATATACATATATATATATATATATATATAATAATAATAAATTATATATAAATTTTAACAATTAATATTTGTGAATCTAATTTTTATAAGTTCATAAATTAATATCATTTTTTCTTCTTCTAATTTGATGATTATTTTGAGCTTACCAAGTGTTCAAAATAAAGTTAAATGAACAATACTAAACTTTTAATACTTGGCTTGCCTTATAGGAAAATTTAGCTAACAAGCCTCAATATCACACTACAAACTCAGTATATACCCCAACTATGTGTTCTTTTATCCTCTTACACCACACATCCATCAAACCCATTCTTTTATCCTTTTGGTATAGGATGTAAATAAATCAAGTAGTTCGAAATTTGAAACTTAACTACAAAAACACTGGTTTATTTTATAAATTTGTGAGATGGAAGTGTAGAAATTTGAGACATATTTTGGGATAAAATATTACTTTTTGTTTTGTTTTTTTTTTTTTTTTTTATAAATGATACGCATCTTGAATTTGACTCTTTTTTTTTATTAGATTCAATTGCATCTTTCCTTATTTACAATAATATTATCCAAAGCAAATAAATGAGAAAGATTTTTTTTTTTTTAAAGGAAAATTACCGATCAAGCTTATTCTAGTCAACTTTTATCTATGATTAGTTTTCTCTCGTGTCCCTTCTCTCTCTGTTTCTCTCTCATAGAGAGATTGTGACTACTAAGTGCAAAAACAAGAGAACAACTCTATTGTTGCACAAACCCTTACTCCATATAGGATTGTAATCCTTACACTTGAATTCAAGTGTACCAAGTCCAACAACAAAAATAATCACAAACCAATAAGTGAGTTATTTGGTCTTTTATCTTTATTTATTAAAAATTCAAACTTCTTCGATATTATTTTAAAAATGTAAATAATTAAGGATTAAGGTAAATAATAAAGCCACTGAACATCCCTGCAATCTTTCTACCTGTCCCATTGAATAAAATTGAGAGGTTTATTACTCCATGTACCAAGATCAAAAGGGTGTTGGATATCTATTGAAACCACACAGCTTTCATCCTAATTTTCATGTTTTTCCTTTTAAAAATAAAAATTGTGAATAACCTATGTTTCCCAAGTGGGAGGGACTATGATTTTTAGCTTAATGTCAAGCAACATAATCCTTAATTATTTGCATTTGTAATATAATATTGGAGTAGTTTGAATTTTTAAAAGATAAAGAGAGAAGACCAAATAACCCAATTATTGATTTGTGATTATTTTTTCATTGGGCTTGGTAAACCTCATTTCATGTGTATGGGTTACACTCTTGTATATATGGAGGAAGGCTTTGTGTAAAAACGTAGTTTTTCTCCTTATTTTTTACACTTAGTAGTCACACAATCTCTCCATGAGAGAGAGAGAGAGAGAGAGAGAGAGAGAGAGAGAGAGAGAGAGAGAGAGAGAGAGAGAGAGAGAGAGAGAGAGAGAGAGAGAGAGAGAGAGAGAGAGAGAGAGAGAGAGCTTAGCCAAAACAAAAGGGACAACAAAGAAGACAGGCCTAGACATAAAAGTTGACTGGAATAAGCTCGAGTGGTAATTTTCTTCTTCTTCACTAGTCTTTCCCTTTTTAAAAAAAAATCTTTCTTAGTTATTTTCTTTTGATAATATTACTATAAATAATGAAAGATGCAACTGCATTTATATAAATAAATAAATAAATATATATATATATATATATATATATTGTAAGGTCCAGATTTGAGTTTCTAGCATAACAAAATTAGATGCTCGACCTGGGACCCAGATTTGTAACAAAGCTTCAAGAGCAATATTTAAGAGTCAGTCTCCAATCAGTCTCCTTGGATAAAATCCGAGAACATTTTTCCCTAGTAAAATTTTGTTATCTTTCTTTCTTTATCATCAAAATCCATTGGTCAATCATCTAATTAGCAAAAGCCCAGGTTTCCAACTCATTCTCTACAAATTTATTGTTTGGACTTTTTTGGGCTTAAGTCCGTATATCTGTTATGCTAGAAGCTCAAATTTGGACCTTACATACATACATATATATATATATATATATATCTCAAATTTCTAGACATTCATCTTATCAATTTAGTAAATAAACAAGAGTTTTTGCAGTTTACTATCAAATTTTAGACGATCTTTTTTCTTTATATCCTACAACAAAATATCCTAATTTAACATAAAAATTTGGAAGGGAAAAGTAAAATTATCCAAATTCTTTCTTATTCCTTAAACAAATATACAAATCTCCATCCAGTACAAGCCAAAACAACAACACCACACCCAAAACAAAAACAAAAAACAAAAAAACAAAACAAAAAGGGATACAACTCCATATAGATTCAATAATTCAATTTTCAAATTGAATATGTAATGGTTTATTTTAGGTTATTAAGTGATTAAAATTATCAGCAAATAACTAAGCAAGTCTCTCAAAAGTAACTTGAGGAGATAGTTCAAACATCATCTGTTGACTTAGAAAGAAGCTTATGCATGATTGGGCGTGCTTTACACATGGCCTCCAATGGCATGGCTTTAGGCATAGTGAGCCCACTACCTTCATGCATATCAACTTCTTCTGTGGTAACCCTTTCCCACTCAAAACTTTGAATTAACGAACCCAAAGTCAGGCTCACTGTACGCTGGGCGAGGCCCGCCCCAGGACAAGTCCTCCTCCCAATCCCAAATGGCATTAGATTACGTCCTTCACTCTCACCATTTTCAAACCTCTCAGGCTTAAAACTAGTTGCATCATCCCACACTTTAGGATCTCTATGTATGGCCCATGCATTGACCAATAACATTGTGCCACTTGGTACATCATATCCTCCAATGGTGCAATCAGCGGAAGACATATGGGGTACTAACAATGGTGCTGCTGGATACAATCGAAGGGTTTCTGAGATAATACTCTGAAGGTAGTGTAACTTGGAAACATCTGATTCCTCAATCAATTTATCTTCTCCAATTTGACTATCTATCTCATCTCTAGCTTTCTTCAATATATTAGGATGATTAAGTAGATTAGTCATCGCCCACTCTAATGTGACTGCTGATGTATCCGTCCCAGCAAGTACCAATGCCTGTGCATTATATATGAGATGTTTAGAATAAAACAACAATATATTAAATAAAAATGGTTTGTTCATATGTTCTGCAACATTCAACACGATGATGATGATATGTAACTAGTTAGTCTAATGTTACTGCAGATTTTTTATTTTTTTATTTTTCCCCCGAGACTTAGAATGTCACTTTTTCGCACTAGATAGCAATTCCGATGAAGCTATTAAAGAAAAATAAAACAGATAATTGTGTAACTGCTTTTAAGATGTAAGAATCAAACAAAAACATGATTTCCTAGTTTTCTCAATAAGAGATGAAGAATTATTGAGTGCACTTACCAATATAAGCCCCTTGATGATTTGGTCCGTGTAGTACTCTGGCTGTGATTTTTGCAAAGAAAGCATATGGTCAATCATAGTGTTACCCTCTTCCTCCTTATGCCTTTTCTCATCAATGAGTGCTTGCAAGAACTCATCCATCCTCTTGGAGAGACTCTTTAACTTCTTCTCCAAACCTCCATAATCCATCCACCGCAAGACAGACACAAACTCTGCTGGATTTGATGCCCCTCCGAACCTTGTTAACTCTTTAATTATCCGCCTAAACTGTCTCGCTTCTTCCTCGTCCTTCACGTCCTCACCGTACCTGTAGTATCGTTTCCCTGCCACCATTCTCATTATGTTGTTAAATGTCATCTCCAATAGCATTGATTGTAGCTCCACCTTGGCGAAACCGTGGCAAGAGTTGCGTGACAAGTTTCGTAGCAAGTGCTTGATCTCGTCACTTCGAATGCCTAAGAACTTGTTGAGGCGATTGTTTGAGAAGATTTCAAGCGTACTAATGCGGCGGAGGTTGCGCCAGTGATCGCCATATGGGGATTGATTTAAGGTGGTGTTGTTGTAGGAAACGTGCTTGCCTAGTAGGAAGGGAGGACGGTTGGCTAATACTATGTCATTCTTTGTGAAGCATTCTTCAACTGCTGATGGGGATGAAACAATGACCACAAGTTGTGAACCAAATTTGAATGAGAATATTTGACCATATTTTTGTGAGAAGGCATGGAAAGTACGGTGCAATGGTTTTTTAATGAGATGGAGATGACCTATAATTGGAAGAGAAGGTGGGCTAGGTGGGAGGTGTTTTGGTCGAGTAGTTCTTGTTTTGAGGATGAGCTTGAAAGCAACAAGAAAGCTGAGAAGAGTGAGAGACAAATATAGTAAGATGGCTTCCATGTTTATTTTTATGATATTTGATACTGAAATGATTTCTGATGCTGTGTGATTCAAGATGCATGTGATCACTACATATTTATAGGGACTAGGTAGTTAGTGTTAGAATATCATTTGTTTTAAAGGTAAATCACACGTTTACACACGACACTCTTCAAATGAGCAGAAGTCAATTTTGTGTACACGACATTGAAGGCCACGTTTTCAATGAAGTTTTAACAAATATACGCAGTCAGTGCCTCACGTCACTGACTGCGTATATTTGTCTCTCTCATTTGATTTGCGTTGCCAAGTGCGTAATCGCATTTGGCTTTGTTGTTGAGAAAATACCAGAACTACCCTGGCAGGTTAGATCAGCTTTTACGTGAGAAGGAGAAAATATGACACCCTCGTTATATGCCAAGAACCAACCACATAGAGGCATAGAAGAAAACGTGATGGTTTTTAACACCTTATAGGAAATAGCATGAAAAGTGATTTTGGCTTCATGAAGTTATAATTTTCATGGAGTTCTCCACAGTCGTATTCTTTGACAAGTTCTGAAGAAAATTAGTCCAAATCTTCTAACCTTGTCTAGTGAGTCCCGCGGAGAACCGTATTGGCTAAAGCTGAAGGAGACCGAGAAAAGAGGGACCTCCGCCAAAGAAGAGTTCTTTATAAATTATAATTGCAACCAACAATTACTATAACAAAAAATAAAAAACCATTACGACAGTGAAGATTAAGAATAAAAATAAAATCATCGTGTAAATAAACCCAAACCAAAGAACGAAGTGGAAGATTTCTCGTAAAAAAGAATCACCCGTAAAATAAATTCTTGAGAATAACAGTCTGTACAAAGATTCCCCAAATTAAAAGAATAAAACCCACAAAGCACAGGAAATTAGAAATGAAACTTTCTCGCAGCAAAGCATCACCAAGGTAATATTCGTAAGAATAACTAAATGCCTTTAATTAAATATTAATTAAATAATATTTATTTGATCTTTGATATATTCTTTTTTTTTTTAAATATCATTTTTTTTTCTTTTTACAATGAAAAATTACTAATTAAGTTTTTGTATTCAAGTTCACTGACAATTAAGTGAATCAATTTCGTACCAAATGCCGTTCGATTCAGCTAAGGAAACAACATGTTTCGATATCGGTTAATGGTGGTTTACTATTTCAAAATTACCACTATTTCAATAAATAAATAAATATATATTGTTAGGTTCTAAAGTCTTAGGATTTTATGTATTTAGAACTCTAATTTGTATTGTTGGCAAACTATGATCAAAACAACGTTTTAGAAGTGTTTTTAGTCTAGCTCAAAGTTGTGATTTTATGTAAAGTTGGAATCGAGTTAAAGCAGGAAGCATTGTGCCTTTCGGCCTGGCTCGATCGATCAAAAGACAGGCTCAATCGATCGAAGCTCGGGCAGAATGTTTTTCTGCAGATTCGTCAAACTCAGCCCTAAGTGTTTTAAAACGTTTTTAAGGTTTCTTAATTGTCCTAAGTATAAAAGGCAAACCGTAACCACGTTTTAGTGTTACTCATAATTGCGATTTGTGTAAATCTCTTGTGAGATCTAGAGGAGCTTTCCTTTACACAAACTTAGGGTTTTTAAGGAGAAGATTTATCTACGCCTTGATGATCAATTCAGTTGCTGCCATTGAAGTTTAAAGAAAACACAAGCAGGTGTGCTTGTATCTAGTGGTGAATCCAAGAAAGAAGGAGTCCGTGGATTCGGAGCTTGCACGTGGTCGTGTCAGTAAGTTCTACTGGTTGGTAGTAATAAGAAGTCGAGCGTGGGGGCTTGTAAGTCTTATTGTATGAATTTCGATTTTTTCAAGATAGTGGATTCAAGTTTACCTTGAGGATAGCTAGGTCAAATCCTCCTCAGGTTTTTACCAGTTTCGTTTCCTAGGTGATCATATCTTGTATTATTTATTTTCCGCTGCTTTGCATGATTTGATATTTATTATTGTGATAACCTAGACTTGTTTAATTGGACTAAGTAACAACTTGGCTAATTACCTAGGTTTAATCAATTTTTTAAGGGGTCTAAAAACTATTAAGTGGTATCAGAGCAGGTAGCTCTTTTGTTGTTGATCCTTTGATCACTGAGCTAATCCTTGACCCCTGTTGTCATGGAACACGGACACTCTCTAGTTATTCCTCCTCACTTTGATGGGAATAATTATGCTTATTGGAAAGTAAGGATGAAAGTATTCCTGAAATCCATTGATGAGAGGGTGTGGAACTCCGTTGAATACGGATGGGAGAAGCCCACTACTCCTGTTAGTGAGTGGGAAACTTTTAAAAAAGAAGCAGCTGCATTTAATAGAAAGGCTATGAATGCAATCTTTAACGCTATTTCTATGGAGGAATTTAAGAGAATCTCTAATGTTGAGGTTGCTCAGACTGCTTGGAATATCCTCCAGACTGTGCATGAAGGCACAAAGGCTGTCAAAATCAATAAATTGCAGCAATTGACTTCTAAATTTGAAAGCATTAAGATGTCTGATGATGAATCTTTTGATGAATTCTATGCTAAATTGAATGATATTGTTAATTCTGCTTTTAACTTGGGTGAAATCTATGATCAACCTAAAATTGTTAGGAAGATTCTTAGATCTTTAACTGAAGACTTTAGACCCAAGGTGACTGCCATTACTGAAAGCAAGGATGTGGACTCCATCCTTGTTGATGAACTTGTAGGATCTCTTCAATCTTATGAGTTGGATCTACCCAAAACTACCAAATCCAAATCAATGGCTCTTAAGTCAGTTGATGCTGTTGAAGGTGGTGGATTTGATGATGAGCTCTCTGCTACAGAGATTGCCTACCTTGTTAAGAACTTTAGAAACTTTCTCAGGAATAGTAATAGAAAGGCAAGAGGCACAAACACTACTGAACCTAGAAATTTTTGGAAGCATGATCCCACTAAGGTTAACAACAATGATAAACCTAGAGAAAGAGTAGGTCAATCTTTCAATAATTCCTTGGGCTCTCAATGTTTTGGATGTCAAGGGTATGGACATATGAAATCTGAATGTCCAACCTATTTGAAGTCTAAGGGTAAGGCTATGGCTGTAACCCTTAGTGATGGTGAAGTTTCTAATAATGAGTCTGATTGTGATAAGGATGGAAACTTCATTGCTTTCACCGCTACTGTTGTAGTTGATGAGAGCATATCTGTTGAAGAGAACCCTTTTGATGGGGAACTCTCTGAAGATGTAAATCTTCAAGAGACCTATAATAAACTTTGCAAAGTTGCTGTAAAGGATGCTATGAATGTTGAACTTGGCCTGAAGAAAATTGAATCTCTTGAGCTTGAAAATAAAAATTTGCTTGTTAAACTGTTTGATGCTAATGAACTTTTGAACAATGTGAAAACTAAAAATATGCTTTTACTTGATAAAGTTAAATCTTTGGAACTTGATTTATCTGTTGCTAGATCTGCTAGTTCTAAACTTGATCAAATGCTGAGTGTCCAAAAGTCTTCTTTTGACAAAACTGGATTAGGTTATGTTGAAAGCATCTCTGTGTCCACTCCCCATTCCATAAAGTTTGTTCCTTCGTCTTCTTCTTCTGAACTTTCTGTGAGTGAGATAGAGAGTGAAACTGTCAAACCCCCTGTGAGTAAGGTTGTTAAATCCTTAGAAGGTTCATCATCTAGGAAGATTATGGTTGATCTGAAAGAGTCTAAGTCTAAGAAGCCTACCCTATCTAAGGACAAGACATATGATAAGCCTGCATGGGTTTGTCACTTTTGTGGAAAGTCTGGACATATCCGTCCAAACTGCTACAAGTTGCAAGTTACTAAGAGAGCAAACAAACCAAAAGTACCTGTGCCTCAAGCACTTGATCCTATGGTACTTATTGGTGATTTGGTAAAAGCTTTAAACCTTTATTCCAATCCTGGAGTTGGTAATCATTCTCATGTGAATAAGAACTCCAATGCTCATGGTGCATCTAAAAGGTTTTGGATGCAAAAGACTCGATATAACTGAGTCTTTCTGACATGGTCCTTGTGCTTCATTGCTCTACCCTTTGTAACCATTGTTCTTTGGTTTTGTTTTTTTTTTTTGTTTTTTTTTGTTTTTTTTTTTTGTTTCTAGGATTTGCATAGCATAACATTCATGCATTTCATTCTAGGTGTTTTTTTTAAATTAAAAAAAAAAAAGGAAGCACATTTTGTTTTGTACTATTCTTTTTGGTTTTTGAGAACAAGGTTGGTCAATTTATTTTCACATAACATGTCTTTTGTACCTTGTTTAGCTTTGATGAGCTTATTTATTGCACTTTACTAGTTGAAGCTTTGCAGTGCATGTTGTGTGGGAAAGATGTTTATGGTTTTTGATTACTATGTCTTAATCTTGAAGTCACATGTTTTTAAATGTTTGACTTGAACTTTTAGAGAAAGGCATAAATAACCATCTCACCACTGTTCACTAGCCAATCATGAACACCTTAGTGCATATCATAAGATTTTGTGCTCGAGAAAGTGTAGCACATGCACAAAAAGAACATAAGGTGAAGCCTCGGGTTAAATTGCTTAATTCTTAAAATCAAAATTGGTGTGTACTATTAGGTTTGATGCCAAACTCACATAACTTAAAATTGATATGTATATTATGAGGCATAAATACAAGAAACTTACATGATTGCAAGCTTATGATCTAAAAGAAGTGGGAGTTATATGATATAACTCTTTAGGTGATAGTCTCTTTTAAATTCTTTGTGATGAATTTTGTAGACTTTATGATTGATTGTTATTCACATATCACCTCACATGTATCTCAAACTTTTGCTAGTTGCACACACTACACAAGTTACTCTTTGCTAAACTTTGTACATGTTATTGTGTGTGTTTATGGTCTAACCAACCAAGTTTTGCAAATACTTTGAATTTTGTGCAAAATTAATTTGTTGCTTGAAAATTTGTGCAGAATGGAAGAAATTTTGTTTTTTGGGAATTTGGGCTTAAAATTCTTGTTTTGAAAATCATATCATCACATACTCATGCATTTTTATTCTTAAATTTCAATACTTTGAGTTAATTCTAAATGTTTTTCGAAAAAAAAAAAAAAACTATGTTTTTTCCTCAAAATTTAGTGAGCCTCTGCCTATTTCGATCGATCCATTCTGTTTTTTGATCGATCGAAAATTTTTAAATTTGATAGAGAGAGCCTCTGTCTGTTTCAATCGATCGAAACTGATTTTCAATCGATCGATCTTGTTTCAAATTGTTTTTATAGAGTCTTTGTCTGTTTCGATCGATCGAGGCTGTTTTTCGATCGATAGAAACTCGTGAATCCTGTTTTTTAAAAAGCCAGTTTGGACTTTTCAAAGTCACTTTTTCAAAAAAGTTTTTCAACTTTTCTCTCTCTCCGACTTGGCTAAAGGCTCCACCATCAATTTTTTGTCATTTTCCTCCAAGATTTTTGCAAGGTTTTTGTCCTTGAAGGCCGGTAAGTCTCTTTTGCCCTTCCTTTTGCATTTTATTTCTTGATTTCATGCATTTTTCATGCATTATTATGGGTATTTTCGGCACTTTCAAAATATTGGGGTTTTTTGATGTTTCGAACCTATTTTTGTGAAATTGATCAATGGGTTTTTGTCCTATGATGCTATAATGATGATTCTTGTAGTTTAATTTGATCAATTTTGTGGTTTTTGAAAAATTGGAAATTCTAGAGTTTGAATTTGATCCGAATTGGGGATTTTTGTCTAATTGGGTTCCATTGATGAAATTGGCTTATCAAATTGATGTATTTGGTCATTATTTTTGTTATTCTATCATGTGTAATGATCAATTCGTCAATATTTTTCAAATTGATCAAGTGGTTTTCCAAATTTTGGGGTTTTTGTATTAATACCTCAATGTTCAAGCCAATTTTGTGAATTTGAACCTTTTGGACTTAATTCACTGCATTAGAACATGCATCATATAGATTTTATTTCTATTTTTTTTTTTTTGTTCTAACTGCCCTTGGTTTTGGTTTTGTGTTTTGTTCTTTTGCTCTGTGTTTTGGTCCTTATCTTAGCACCATACCTAGGAAAACTAGAGCCAATAGGACCCCTTCCACTTCCTCTGTGTCTCCCTCTAGGGTTGAGGAGTTTAGGAATGAGAAGTGTCGAGAGGCCTTTAAGAATTTGAACCGTAAGCGTAAGATATGGGCTGAGCGAGCTGCGGTCTTAGATGAGCTTGATCTAACCATAGGGCCAATTTTGAGTCTAGAGGTTGGTTGCCTCTCTTAGAGATAGATCATCCACCCCTGACCGCCCTGATTAGAGAGTTCTTCTCAAACCTCTTTTGCACCCTTGTTAGGAGTTGGATACGAGGTGTTGAGTTCACCATTACCCCTAGGGTAGTGGCTGAGGCTCTTGGGGTTCCGGTTGTTCAGGAGCCTGACTATCCCTATGATAAGTCACCCTCATTAGATGTAGTCATGTCTTACATCACCGGGTTATTTATCCAGTGGGGTTCTGATCCTCGAATCACGTCCGTTGAGCTTTCCAAGACTGCCTATCTCTTCTTTAGGATAGCGAGTCATTCGTTGTGGCCTATCTCTCACTTCCACACCATCCCTTTAGAGTGATGTGTGTTTTTGTATGCCTTTATTTCTGGAGCGTCTATCAGTTTTCTACACTTGTTCCTTCGTTCTTTAAATGAGGTTCATAGGAGTTCTGCCGTAGGGCATGCGCTGATTCATCCTATTTTCATTCATAGGATTTTGCTCTTCATAGGTCTAGATGGTTTTCCGTTTGGTGAGCCTGTTCATGTTATTGCTCCCATAGGTGCCACCTTTCTTCGTCAAAGGGCTGCTCAATTGAGAGTTGCTCATTCTCATCCTAGAGGTGCGTCATCTAGTGGTGTTCCCCCTCCTCCCTCTTCTACAAGTGTTGATGCTGCTGCGACATCAGGTGCTGCTGCTGATGATGATGTTCCTCCACCGACTGTCACGGATGATTCCGACATTCATCGCACGTTGGATCATGTCTTGACCGTTTAGGCGGCTCATGGACAGATTTTGGTGGATATGCTCGATGAGATTCGTGTCTTGTGTGCGGAGTTAGCGCAATTTAGACGACCTCCCTTTTGATGATGGATTTTGTTTGCCCTTTGGCATTCCGTCACAAAAAGGGGGAGTACTTTGTAGAGTTTTTGCTTTCAGGGGAAGTTTATTTGTTTTTGGTTGGAGCTTGTGGTGTTTTTTTTTTTTTTTTTTTTTTTTTTTTTTTTTGATAAGCAGCTTGTGGAGTTTAGACTGTATCTAGGTGCTTCACTTTGTACTTTACATTTTTAGCTCTTGCCATATTTTTTATTGGGATATTCATGTTAGGGGGAGTTTTATGTTTTGTTGGTACTTTATATGTTTCTTGTTTCAAACTGCTTATTGATTTATATTTATGAGCTATTCATTGATATTTGTCTTTATTTGTGTGTTGTTTGAAATCAAGAAGTTATTTTGTTTACTTGTATTGTTTCCACACATGAGGTTATGCATTTTGCTTAGTGTTTCAGGAAATATACAGGTTGATTCAATTGAGCTGCTGTCTACACTTGCAACTGATGAATAGTAGTTAGGATTGAATTTGTTTTATGAGCATTATTTTGTAAAGGGCTTTTTATTTTGTAAACTTTGAGCTTTTAGTTGTGTTTTGTCACGGATTGCCAAAGGAGGGGTTTGTTAGGTTCTAAAGTCTTAGGATTTTATGTATTTAGAATTCTAATTTGTATTGTTGGCAAACCATGATCAAAACAATGTTTTAGAAGTGTTTTTAGTCTAGCTCAAAGTTGTGATTTTATGTAAAGTTGAAATCGAGTTAAAGCAGGAAGCATTGTGCCTTTCGGCCTGGCTAGATCGATCGAAGCTCGGGCAGAATGTTTTTCTGCAGATTCGTCCAACTCAGCCCTAAGTGTTTTAAAACGTTTTTAGGGTTTCTTATTTGTTCTAAGTATAAAAAGCAAACCCTAGCCACGTTTTAGTGTTGCTCATAATTGCGGTTTGTGTAAATCTCTTGTGAGATCTAGAGGAGCTTTCCTTTACACAAACTTAGGGTTTTCAAGGAGAAGATTTATCTACGCCTTGATGATCAATTTAGTTACTGCCATTGAAGCTTAAAGAAAACACAAGCAGGTGTGCTTGTATCTGGTGGTGAATCCAAGAAAGAAGGAGTCCGTGGATTCGGAGCTTGCACGTGGTCGTGTCAGTAAGTTCTACTGGTTGGTAGCAATAAGAAGTCGAGTGTGGGGGCTTGTAAGTCTTATTGTATGAACTTCGATTCTTTCAAGATAATGGATTCAAGTTTATCTTGAGGATAGCTAGGTCAAATCCTCCCCAGGTTTTTATCGGTTTGGTTTCTTGGGTGATCATATCTTGTGTTATTTATTTTCCGCTGCTTTGCATGATTTGATCTTTATTATTGTGATAACCTAGACTTGTTTAATTGGACTAAGTAACAACTTGGCTAATTACCTAGGTTTAATCAATTGTTTAAGAGGTCTAAAAACTATCATATATAATTAAATGTAACACTAGTTATTTTCATTAACATATTAAATAGATTATTTAAATAATATATAATTATATACCATATATTTCTCTAGAAAATAAAATTTTATAAAACTAATCTTTTCTTTTAGTGATTATTGAATTAGTTAATGTAATTTTAATTTTATTATAATTAGTACTTTACACACATTATTTTTGGTAAGGTTGCTATGCATACTAATATATTAGTGAAAGTCTCATGCCTTACATGGCTTTAATCATGAATTATATATATATATATATATATATATATTAGAAATAATAACTAAATAAGTTATTATTACATAATTTTAGAAGTTGTTTCTAACAAAATAATGAATGATTATTATTATATAAAATGCATAATTTTGTATATTTGTACTTATATATAATATCTCTACTTAGAATAATCAATAAAAACTTTTCTAATTATTTTTTTATAATTCCTTATGCATTAATGAAGAGGGTGATTTGAACTTAAGCGGTTAAATATTTTATAATACTTGCATAAATAAAATTATCCTAAAATAATTAATTACAAACTTAAGATTAAAAAATCAATTTTATTTGTACACCTAACATAAATTTCATTTTTAAGTCTTATTTTGATATTTAAATCATCTATTTTAGTGTTGATTTTTTTCAAATGGTTAACACCCTAACATATAAAACTTGAGCAATGTCTCTAATTATATTGTGTTTTAGCCTTAATGAACACATATATTAGTATTATACATGAAAGAAAAAAAAAAACCAAATTTCAGAACTTTAAAAAAAATGAAAAAAAAAAAAGGATAAATAAAGATAGACTTATATTGGAATTCAGAATGAATCTAATTTAGCCAAATATTTTCAATGATCTAAAGAAATATAGGAGGAATTCTAAATTGAATTTAGTTATAATTTCGAAGAAATATTAGAGGAATTCCGCATACTAAGAAATTAACATAAAGTACAAACAAAATTTTAAAATATAAAAAAAGATAAGCATTGATAAAGTTTAACAATCAATAAGTAATAATAACTTGGAATCAAATTGCATTACATCACATGAAAGAAATATTTTGAACCAAATTTTTCATAGTGACAAACAATTGAAAAAAATCAAAACACCTATAAACTAAACGCATAGATTATCCAAAACCTAAAACACACAAAATAGTTCAAAAGTTGATCATTTTAAAAATAAATAACTTAAGTACCTAAATTTAAACTATTGTTAATTTTATCTCTTAATTTGAGAAAATATATCCTAACAATTAATAAAAAATTAATTTAATAATTAATATTGAGAGTAGTTGTTTATTAGGAAAAAAAAAAAATTGTTCTAGAGGGAGAGAGAGTATTATATAAATTTATCAACTCCTATGAATCTATATAGCATATATATCCTTCAATTACAAATACTTCTAAATAAGTTGCAACTTGAAGAAAACAGGAAAAAAAAAAAGTGGGGTGCAAGAGAGATTCTATGGAAAGACCATTGGTGAACATATATAAGGTTTGAAATTTTGATAATAGATTTTCATTTGGAGTAGGATTTAAATTTCTAAAATTCAGATGCATGTTGCATGCCTTGTTAAAACACCTTATTTGTTAGGGTCATATTTTCTATATAATTGGCTAATCATTTGACAAAACACACTTACTTGTAATTAGGTAGATCTAAGTTGGTTTTAATATATCATGAGGAATGTTGTTCAAACATATCAGGTGGTATCTTTTGTTAGGATATATGTGTTTCACATGTTAAGAATATATGTCATGACTTTATGTAATTGGCTTATCATTTGACAAAACGCACTTTACTTGTATTTGGGCAGATTTAGGATGTGTTTAAATACTTCAAAAAACCATGTTTCAAGAAACCATGTTTCAAGATCAAGTGTTGAAACCTTCAAGTCTGTCCAAGAAAACAAGTTGATAGTGCAAATTCATTAAATCTCGATAGTTGTATCTATCGAGCTTAAGAAAGCTATTCAAAGTTCGGTGTGCTTGACACCTACTCGATAGCTGCTCGACACCTCCTATCTGTCGAGGTTTAAGATTTTCAGAATTCAAATCTGATTTTCTTGGGATCCGTGAATATGTCTTTGGACCTTCTTTTCTCCTAACCCTAGACATATAAAAAGATTGTTTTAAGGGCCGTCAAACAGTTCACAAGTTGCACAAGTTTTGAGCAAACTTTGTTCAAGCAAATTGTGACTGGAGAGGAAGTTCTTACCCTAATTCATCTCTTTCTCTTGAAAAAGTTGCTGTGTATGTGCACCATAGGGTTTTGTGACCAAGTATCTTCTTGATATTTATTGTGTAGATGAACTGAAGAACTTTGCAACCAACAACCTTTTTAGTTGGTGATTGAAGTCGCGTACTGGGATCCGCGCAATTGGTTAGTCACGTACTTGGGAGTCATGCATCTGAAAGGGGAACTGTCACTAAAGAACAAGTCCAATTAGGTATTGGGGTAAAGGTTCAACTGTAGGTTGGTAAGGTACTTGGGATTTCTTTACTTGTAACCGTTTGTTGTGATAATAGTGGAGTTTCGAGAGTGGTGACCTGAAAATCACCCGGTGGGATTTTTGCCGTTAGGTTTTCCCCATTCATAAACAAATCACCGTATTATTTATTTTCCACTGCGTTATTAGTTTATTGGTGATTTGTTTGTGCTATCACACGTTTGCATGATAAATTGATTAATTAATAACTAGGCTAGTTAATTAATTAATTTCTATTACAATGGGTCATTCAGTTTGTGGCCTATCATCTTTAAAGACATGAAGATTGATCTAAGAAACAAGTGAAGAAAAGCTAATTCATTAAGTCTCGACAGAAGCTTGACAGATTTTGTAATCGAGGAAATGAAGAAACTCGACACAAGCTCAATCTATCAAGATCTACGATTTCATAATTTTCAAATCTGAAATTCAACCCATAATGACTTGTTTGATTAGGATTTCTTTTCTCACAATGCTAATCATATATAAGGCTTATTTTAAAAGTCATCAAGCACGGATACAGAGACCTAGAACTCATATACTCTGTGTGAAGCTATTACGTTTGTACACCTTAGAGTTTTGTAATCAAGTGCTTCCTGATCTTTATTGTTGATGAAGTGAAGAACTTTGCAGCCAACAACAATCAATTAAGTTGCTGGAGTTAGTCACATACTAGGATACATGTAAAGGAGTTAGTTACAGATTGGAGATTTGTGCAACAAATGAAAGAACGCTACAACAAGATCAAGTCCAATTGGGTATTGGAGCAAAGGTTCAACTGTAAGTTGGTATTTTGGGATAAGCTAGGGTAGTGGTAAGATTCCTTATACTTGTAACCACTTGATTATTGATTAGTGAATTCTTGGGAGTGGTGACCTTAAATTCACCCGTTGGGGTTTTTGCCTTGTGAGAGATTTTCCCTATTTGTTAACAAAGCACCATGTCAATTTATTTCCTATTGTATATTAGCTATTTGGTGATTTGTTGGTACCTCTACGATTTTCATGTAATTTGACCTAATTAATCAACTTGGGTAATTAAATTAATTAACCAGGTTCAATCTATTTATTGTCTCTATCAACTAAAACTTAGATGCATGTTGCATATATTGGTAAAAGAGTTATTGTTATTTTATCTAAAGAAATCGATAAGAAAAAATAAGTTGTTGTCCTCTCAATCAAAGAAATTATTTTTATCTAAAATATTTTTGTAATTTAGTGAACCCAATTAGCATAACCATGACTTTTAACCCTAATTTTAAATTATATATAATATATGATTAGCCAAGACTTCTTGGAAAAAAAAAAAAAAAAAAAAAAAAAAAAAAAAAAAAAAAAAAAAAAAAAAACCCAAGCCCAACATAATTTTTTTACTCCTCCTAGTTGTTTCTTCCCACCATTTTTCATTTAATTTTTCTTTTCCTTAACATCCACACATTACCAATCTGGATTACAACTTCCCATGTCCTTAATCTCTTTCAAATGGTTTTTGATAAAATCTTATCTATTTTTCACACGGTATGAGGATGAGAATATGTTAAGCACCCAACCCCACCTGACTCGTGAGTCAGCTTCCACTCATTGTATTCCAAGTCATAATCTCATTAAAGACATATTTAACTTGTTATTCTAAAACACACACTCTAGCATAGTCGTCGCAAGTCACAACTATGATGGCTCTCTCTCTCTCTCTCTCTCTCTCTCTCTCTCTCTCTCTCTCTCTCTCTCTCTCTCTCTCTCAAGAGACATTGGTTCATGGGTCTTCTGAGATGATCATTGTGGATTGTGGAGGATGTGAACAGCGACAATTGTTGTGGATGGCTTTGAGTTTTTTTCTATTTGGATTTTTTTTTTTTGGATTAGTGGTAGGTTGTGGGTTATTGGTGGTGGTAGTGGATTTTGGGTTATGGGTTTTGTGGTTGTGTTTAGGGCTGTGGATTTTCTGGGGCATCTCTTTCATTTATGTTCTTTTTCCTCTAATCTCACCTAACTTTCTCTTTATATTTTCTTTTTCCTTTGCTTGATCTATTTGTTTTTTCTTTGAATGGCTGAATCTTACCCTTGATGGGTCTTCTTTCTCACATCTCTTCCTCTTTGTTATAGGCTAGATTTGGGTTTGGCCAACGTTTTGTGGTGGATCAAATTCGGTTGGGTTAAGGACTTGGGTTGTGTTTGGTAAAGTAAATTTTAGGGAGGATGGAAAACTTTGAAGAGAAAATGGGAGGGAAAATTTTTTTATAGTATGTTTGGTTGGGTGGGGAGGAAGAAAACAAAATGGTGGGGCCGGGTGTTTTCTCCTCAGGACGACCAAAAAATTTTCTCCCCAAAATGGAGATTGAGAAAACTGGAGGGGGAGATTGAGCCAAAACTTTGTGCACCAGGATTGGTTGAAATGCCCATGTTCACCTGCGCATAGGCTTCGTCCACGCCTAGTTGCCTTTTTTTTTCTTTTTTCATCCACTTGCACATTTACAATTACTTTTACTTAAAAAAATGTGTAACTTTTTTGTTTGCACATACACAATTTTTTTTGGTAAAAAAATGTGTTGTTTTTTTTGTTTTATTTAATGGGGACATAATCGTAAATTTCTACCAACTTCACTTTTCCATCCTCTCATTTTTCTTCTCAACCTAACAAATAAGTTTTTTATCTCTCCACTTTTCCATCCTCCCAACCAAACACAAATGAGAGAAAACTAAATCTTTTCTATCCTCCCTTTTTTTTTCCCCTCCTCATTTTCTATCCTCTTTTCCACTCCTCTCCACTTTTCTACCCTTTAGGCCATTGGGATTTCTTGGTTTCTTCATGAAGGAGAAGAGGTTTTTCCTTTTGGTTTCTTGGCTACCAAGAAATGAATGGAGATGAGACTTTAATTGGCTTTTCTTTTGATTTTCTTGGCTTCCAAACATGGAATGGATAAGATTTCTTTGACTTTTCCTTTTGATTTCCAAGGCTAACCAAACACGGTCATTAGTAATATTCTATTTTTTTTTCTTTTAATTTTATTTTAAGGATAAAAAAAGAATAGAAAAAAAGAAATCATTATGTTATTGGAAATTCAAAGAAAAATGGGAAAAAGCCAAAGGATCAAACATGATTACAGGAAGAAGATTCATTAAGAAATAGCAAGGCAATTAGCATTGTGTTTGTGGGTTGGACGAAGAGATAGAGCGGGAGAGATAAACAGTGTCGTAACATAATTTGTGTTTAAGGACCAAGTTGGTCTGTTTGAAATGTTTTAGAACTGGTTGATTAACCCAAACCTTAAGGTAGGTTAGTAAAATTTACCATTTTTTTTTAATTCTTCTCATTTATTTTATTTGAGGAATATTATTGTTAATATGGAATGATGCAATTGAATGTTATATACAATCTAATTCGATTAAAGAAGTATGTAATTTAAGAAGAAAATAATTTATATCAAAATATATCACCAATTTTTAAACTTCAATCTCACTAATTTAGTAAATAAATAAGATTTTTTTTTTTAAATTAACTTTTAAATTTTTAACAACTTGAAATATATGCATTGTGGGCGCACCGCCCCACACTTGCGGGTTGCATGGCCCACTTTCTCTTTTTCTTTTTCTTTTTTTTCTTTTTTTGTTGGGATATGACACTTAGTTTAGGTTTAGGAACCAAAATGGAGGTCTACATACAAAAGTCTAAATCCAGAGTTAGACTAATGTTGATAAGAAGGTTTTAGGCACCCAACCTTACCTGACCTGTGGGTCGGCCTTTAATAATGTTGATGAACCACATTTAGTTAAGGAGATTATTAACAAAGCCCAAGTCCAATCATGAAACTGAATCAATTAAAAGTTCACACACATGGAAAATATTATATCACATCATGGTATAAAAGGATAGAAATTCAAATAAAACAAGTCAAATCAAATATAATATTATATCCAAATCAAATATTTACAACCTAATTAATCAGTAATAAAATCATGTATTAAAAGGAAATATAACATGTTAAATATATCATCATGGAAAAGTCAAGCTGAAAATTAGGGAAAGAAACTAATTTATATTTCTCATCCTAACCCTAGATGTTCATGGTCAAACTATATAACTGAATATGACAGATATCAAAGTAATTAGATCAAACAATCAAGAAATGGATTCGGTCTTTTTCTAGGTTAAGCTGCGTATGCATGGAGGAGTTTTCGTATGCATCTTTACGAGCATGCATATGCATCTTCAACCATGCACATTCATCTTGATATAGAAACACAATTCCAGAAATATTCATATGTTTGTGGACGCTCAGAAAAAATTATCCCCCAAGAGTTTCACACATTAGGTGCTTTGGCAACGTAATTTACATGTGCATGTGTTTCTAGGGTGAGGTGTATGTGTGCTTTGGCTTTTTATTAGGTGTGATTGGTCACCTATTTGTCTAATTTTTTTTTACCTAATTAAATAAAAAAACCAAATTGGGAGTTATTAATTAATTAAGGTAGACCAACGTCTTGAACCAAACATTTTGGATTTAAAAGTTTGGTTACAGGTGGAGAAGGTATTAGGCACCCCACATGGCCTATCCAAAGAATATTGCTTCATTTTAATTTAACAATAACATACACATTTTAATATAAAAAGAAATAAAAATAAAAATAAAATTTAAATGCTTGGCATTTTGATTTTCGAAAAATGTTTTGTACAAAACAAATAAGTTTGGCCGTGCACGAGGATAATTGTGTTAATTGCTAATGTTATTATATTTCTTTGACTTGACCCACTGTCTGCTGACTTTGTGACTTGGGCTCTTAGTCTTTTGGCTATTGTGTAGGTGTAATTGTGTTGTTTGCCTCTTGAGTGAGTAGTGCGTTAGGGTTGTGGGGCATGCATTGGGCAATTGGGGTAGTGGACTAGACTAGTGGGTAGTAAAGTAAATAAACAAGAAATTATAAAAGATAAAGAAATTAAACTATGTAAGGTCGTAATGCAGTGGGGGTGAGCCGGTGAGGAAGTATATTTTCAGTCCTTACAATGTGCAAAGTAGGGATTGTTTGCTAGACTGGTAGTGGTTAGTAAAGAAAAATAATGAAACAACTAAATAACAAAAATTTATGTTCGATTAAATCGTTAATAGAATCATGCTATGGACACAACAATTCTTTTCATGCTTATGTGAACTTGCTAAAAAGTTAGTGAATACATAGAAGTATGACATGTATCCATTAAACTATTTGGTTGTGAAGTTAAAGAAGTTTTTCCACAATAAAATATATAAAGAATAAACTACAGAATCTAATGGGAGATCAATAGATAAATGATTGCTTGGTTGTGTACATTAAAAGAAATGTAGCTTACAACATTGACAATAAAACTATCATACAACGATTTCAAAATATAAAAACTCATAAATAGACATTGTAAAACTTTATATATTTGCGGATTTTTTTTTTTTTTGGTCAATATATGAATTTCTCTTTTTATTAGATTATGTAATTTAAGTTTCTTAAGGACCACTTTAGAAAATATTTCTAGAGCAGCCACTGTTCCCTGCCTCATGCCTTAAAAATGTATTTTTAATTTTAAGTCCTCTTACACTGGTGAAAGCAGGTGATATGATTAGTCTTCCTAAATATTAAATACTCATTATAGCAAGAAGAGCCCAATTTGTACACATTTGTTTTTACAACTTGCGACTTAATAAGGTGTGGTGTCGATGAAAATGCGATGACATTGGTGCCTTATATTTCGACTAATCACAATGTACTACCTTTGTAACTTATAAAAAGATTCAAAAAAAGAAAAGTCTATCCCTATTATTGTTGTAATAAAAAAACTTTAAATTGGAGCAATACCTAATACGAACTACATTAAACAAAACAATAATGTCTTGTTTTGCTTTGCGATTCCCATCCCCCCTCCCCTCCTCACTTTTATTCTTTTTTTTTTTTTTCTCTCTTTTATACTTACGGCCGTAAATAAACTTATTTATTATTAATAACCTGGGTTCAGCTAGATAAAAGCCATTTTGCTCATTGTTTTCTTAACAAATGTTCCAAACTTATTCATAACTTTAAGTTTGACTATTAAAAAGTCAAGCTCTAGCGTAGTAATATGTTAGTAAACAAGCTTATATATAGGAGACTCAGTGCGTATGTTAGGAACACCTAGTATAGGCATATAGATAATAATATTGTAACGTTGAATTTAGGTGGTTAGCAAGTTAGAATTCCTAGAATTCAATCAAATTTAACAAATGTTGGAATCATTAGTGCATATGGGGAATAATAGAACCGATAGGATAAGGCCATATGGGCAATAGAGTAGTTTTATGATTCTATAAATACCTAATTGTAATCACATTTAGAGAGCATTGGAATAATATTGCAAATTTTTGCCATAAGTGCATTTTCTCTCTCTTAATCTCTCTTAATCATTTTAATAGAGGGTTATTGCCTCAAATCTAGTCAAATCACAGACAATTTTAAATCAACTTTTCATAAGTTCCAAAACGAATGTCATTTTATCTAATTAAATAAATAAAAATAAATAAATAAAAACCCTTTCCCATTCAAAGCATTGAATCAATGGTCCTAGAGTTAGGTTCACTATAAGTTGGGCGAGGATCGTACCGCAGTACAAGTCATTCTCTTGATACCAAATGGCATCAACATATGTGCTTTAGTCTGACCATATTTATACCTCTTGGGTTTAAAACTAGATGCATCATTCCATACCTTAGGATCTCTATGCATGGCCCATGCATTGACCAATAACATTCCTCTACGTGATACATCATATACTTCAACAATGCAATTATTGGAGGACATATGGGGTCTTAGTCGGCCAAAAGATCTATTAATCAAAGGGTTTCTAAAATAACACTTCAAAGGTAGTGTAATTTGGAGACATCCGATTCCTCAATCAATTTCTCTTATCCAATTTAATTGTGTACCTCATCTCTAGCATTCTTCAATATATTAGGATGGTTCAGTAGATTAATCAGTGCCCACTCTAATGTAATTGTCGATGTATCAGTCCCCACAAGTAATATTACTATGTACTAAAGTTTACTAGAATAAGCTTGATTGGAAGTTTTCTTCTTTATAAAAAAATAAAATAAAATAAAATAAAAAACCACCTCATTTATTTGCTTTAGAATGTAATTGAAAATAAGGAAAGATGCAACTAAATCTAATATACAATCTAATTTAATTAAAGATACATATAATTTAAAAACAAAAAATTAACTTTATTCCAAAATGTACCGAATTTACGGCAAAGAAAGGTTGTGGATGATGCTTTATGTGAACTATGTGGGCAAGATCATGAGTCAATTGTTCATGCTCTGTGGAGGTGTGGTGTGGCTCAAGATGTTTAGGCGGGGAGTGCATCAGCCCTGCAGAAGAGTGTGACTAACCAAGGAGACATGCTGCATTTTCTGGAGTGCTTAATGGAATGGTTGAAGTTGGAGGAGCTTGAGCTCTTTTTTGTGCAGGCTTGGTTTGTCTGGCATCAGCGGAATTGTGTCGTGCATGGTGAGAGGGTACAAGACTCGGTTTTGCTTCACAAACGAGCAGTGGAGTATCTTGAGGATTTTCGGAATGCTCACGTTCGGTTGGATGTGGTCCCTTCTTCGCATGCCCCCTCGCGATGGCAGCCTCCTCTTGCTCCTAGCTATAAGCTAAACGTTGACGGTGCACTCTTTTTGGATCCCCCAGCCTCCGGTTATGGGATGATTATTAGGAATGACAAGGGCGAAGTAATGGCAGCCTACTCCGTTCAGGGCCCCCTAGCAGCTGATAGTGGCGAGATGGAGATCTTGGCTTGCTGTTATGCACTGGAGTTTGCACTTGACTTGGGCTTTCATGACCTGTTCACTGAAAGTGATAATGCTTCTGTAATGCGCAGTGTTAGGTTCTAAAGTGTAGGACTTTATGTATTTAGAACTCTAATTTGTATTGTTGGCAAACCATGATCAAAACAATGTGTTTAGAAGTGTTTAAAGCTAGCTCAAAGTTGTATGTCAATGTAAAGTTGGAATCGAGTGTAAAGCAGAAAGCACTGTGGCTTTCGGCCTGGCTCGATCGATCGAAGCTTAGGCTCGACCGATCGAAGCTCAGGCAGATTGCTTTTCTGCAGAATTTTCCAATTCAGCCCTAGTTATTTTAAAACGTTTTTAGGGTTTCTTATTTGTCCTAAGTATAAAAGGCAAACCCTAGCCACGTTTTAGTGTTGCTCATATTGCGGTTTGTGTAAATCTCTTGTGAGATCTAGAGGAGCTTTCCTTTACACAAACTTAGGGTTTTCAAGGAGGAGATATTCTCTACACCTTGATGATCAAAACAGTTGCTGCCATTAAAACTTAAAGAATACATAAGCGAGGGTGCTTGTAGCTGGTGGGAATCCAAGAAAGAAGGAGTCCGTGGATTCGGAGCTTGCACGTGGTCGTGTCAGTAAGTTCTACTAGTTGGTAGCATTACGAAGTCAAGCGGGGGTGTTTGTAAGTCCTTTTGTATGAACTTCGATTCTTTCAAGATAGTGGATTCAAGTTTACCTTGAGGATAGCTAGGTCAAATCCTCCCCAGGTTTTTACCGGTTTGGTTTCCTGGGTGATCATATCGTGTGTTATTTATTTTCTGCTGCTTTGCATGATTTGATCTTTATTATTGTGATAACCTAGACTTGTTTAATTGAACTAAGTAACAACTTGGCTAATTACCTAGGTTTAATCAATTATTTAAGGGGTCTAAAAACTGTCAAGTGGTATCAGAGCGGGTAGCTCTTTTGTTTTTGATCCTTTGATCTCTGAGCTGATCCTTGACCCCTGTTGTCATGGAACACGGACACTCTCTAGTTATTCCTCCTCACTTTGATGGGAATAATTATGCTTACTGGAAAGTAAGGATGAAAGCCTTTCTGAAATCCATTGATGAGAGGGTGTGGAACTCCGTTGAATACGAATGGGAGAAGCCCACTACTCCTGTTAGTGAGTGGCAAACTTCTCAAAAAGAAGCAGTTTCGTTTAATAGCAAGGCTATGAATGCGATTTTTAATGCTGTTTCTATGGAGGAATTTAAGAGAATCTCGAATGTTGAGATCGCTCATACTGCTTAGAATATCCTCCAGACTGTGCATGAAGGCACAAAGGCTGTCAAAATAAATAAATTGCGACAATTGACTTCTAAATTTGAAAGCATTAGGATGTCTGATGATGAATCTTTTGATGAATTCTATGCTAAACTGAATGATATTGTTAATTCTGCTTTTAACTTGGGTGAAATCTATGATCAACCTAAAATTGTTAGGAAGATTCTTAGATCTTTGACTGAAGACTTTAGACCCAAGATGACTGCCATTACTGAAAGCAAGGATATGGACTCCATCCCTATTGATGAGCTTGTAGGATTTCTTCAATCCTATAAGTTGGATCTACCCAAAACTACCAAATCCAAATCAATGGCTCTTAAGTCAGTTGATGATGTTGAAAGTGGTGGATTTGATGATGAGCTCTCTGCTACAGAGATTGCCTATCTTGCCAAGAACTTTAGAAACTTTCTCAGGAATAACAATAGAAAGGCAAGAGGCACAAACACTGCTGAACCTAGAAATTTTAGGAAGCATGATCCCTCTAAGGTTAATAACAATGATAAACCTAGAGAAAGAGTAGGTCAATCTTCAAATAATTCTTTGGGCTCTTAATGTTTTGGATGTCAAGGGTATGAACATATGAAATCTGAATGTCCAACCTATTTGAAGTCTATGGGTAAGGTTATGGCTGTAACCCTTAGTGATGGTGAAGTTTCTGATCATGATTCTGATTGTGATGAGGATGGAAACTTCATTACTTTCACTGCTACTGCTATAGTTGATGAGAGCATATCTGTTGAAGAGAACCCTTCTGATGGGGAACTCTCTGAAGATGCAGATCTTCAAGAGGCCTATAACAAACTTTGCAAAGTTGCTGCAAAGGATGCTATGAATGTTGAACTTGGCCTAAAGAAAATTGAATCTCTTGAGCTTGAAAAGAAAAATTTGCTTGTTAAATTGCTTGATGCTAATGATCTTTTGAACAATGTGAAAACTGAAAACATGCTTTTGCTTGATAAAGTTAAATCTTTGGAACTTGATTTATCTGTTGCTAGATCCACTAGTTCTAAACTTGATCAAATGCTGAGTGTTCAAAAGTCATCGTCTGACAAAACGGGTTTAGGTTATGTTGATAGCATCTGTGTGTCCGCTCCCCATTCCACTAAGTTTGTTCCTTCATCTTTTTCTTCTGAACCTTCTGTGAGTGAGATAGTGAATGAAACTGTCAAACCCCCTGTGAGTGAGGTTGCTAAACCCTTAGAAGGTTCATCATCTAGGAAGATTAGGGTTGATCTGAAAGAATCTAAGTCTAAAAAGCCTACCCTATCTAAGGACAAGACACATGATAAACCTGTATAGGTTTGTCACTTTTGTGGAAAGACTGGACATATACGTCCAAATTGCTACAAGCTGCAAGCTGCAAAGAGAGCAAACAAACCAAATGTACATGTACCTCAAGCACTTGATCCTATGGTACTTATTGGTAATTTGGTAAAGGCTTTAAACCTTTATTCCAATCCTGGAATTAGTAATCATTCTCAAGTGAATAAGAACTCCAATGCTCGTGGTGCATCTAAAAAGTTTTGGATGCAAAAGACTCGACCTAACTGAGTCTTTCTGACATGGTCCTTGTGCTTCATTGCTCTACCCTTTGTGACCATTGTTCTTTGGTTGTGTTTTTTTTTTTTTTTTTTTTTTGTCTCTAGGATTTGCATTACATAACATTCATGCATTTCATTCTAGGTGTTTTTTATTTTTATTAAAATAAAATAAAATAAAAGGGAAAAGGAAGCTCATTTTGTTTTTGCACTATTCTTCTTGGTTTTTGAGAACAAGGTTGGTCAATTTATTTTCACATAACATGTTTTTTGTACCTTGTTTAGCTTTGATAAGCTTATTTATTGCACTCTACTAGTTGAAGATTTGTAGTGCATGTTGTGTGGGAAAGATGTGTATGGTTTTTGATTACTATATCTTAATCTTGAAGTCACATGTTTTTAAATGTTGGACTTGAACTTTTAGAGAAAGGCATAAATAACCATCTCACCACTGTTCACTAGCCAATCATATGAACACCTTAGTGCATATCATAAGATTTTGTGCTCGAGAAAGTGTAGCACATGCACAAAAAGAACATAAGGTGAAGCCTCGATAAAAGTGCTTAATTCTTAAAATCTAATTGGTGTGTACTATTAGGCTTGATGCCAAACTCACATTAACTTAAAATTGGAATGTATATTATGAGGCACAAATACAAGAAACTTACATGATTGCAAGCTTATGATCTAGGAGATGTGGGAGTTATATGATGTAACTCTTTAGGTGATAGTCTCTTTTAAATTCTTTGTGATGAATTTTATAGACTCTGTGATTGATTGCTATTCACATATCACCTCACATGTATCTCATGTCTTTGCTAGACGCACACACTACACGAGTTACTCGTTGCTAAACATTGTACATGTTATTGTGTGTGTTTATGGTCTAACCAACCAAGTTTTTGCAATCACTTTGAATTATGTGCAAACTAAATTTGTTGCTTGAAAATTTGTGGAGAATGCAAAATTTTGTTTTTGGGAATATTGGGCTTAAAATTCTTGTTTGGAAAATCATATCATCTCATACTCATGCATTTTTGTTCTTAAATTTCAATGCTTTGAGTTAAATCAATTTGTTTTTCAAAAATTGTGTTTTTCCTGAAAAATATGGTGAGCCTTTGCCTGATTCGATCGGTCCATTCTGTTTTTCGACCGAACGAAATTTTTTAAATTTTAAAATTTTTGAGAGAGGGAGCCTCTGTCTGTTTCGACCGATCGAGGCTGATTTTCGACCGATCGAAACTCGTGTATCAGGTTTTTTAAAAAGCAGAATAGGACTTTTTCAAAGTCACTATTCAAACTTTTTCAAGCTTCTCTCTCTCTCCGCGTTGGCTCTTGGCTCCACCATCAAATTTTTGTCGTTTTCCTTCAAGATTTTTGCAAGGTTTTTGTCCTTAGAAGCCGGTAAGACCCTTTTGCCCTTCTTTCTCAAGTTTCTTTTTTGTTTTCATGCATTCTCATGGGTATTTTCGGCATCTTCAAAATTATTAGGGTTTTTGATGATTCAAGCCAATTATTGTGTAATTGATCAATGGGTTTTTGTGCCATGATGTTATATTGATGTTCCCTATAGTTTAATTTGATCAATTTTGTGGTTTTTGAAAAATTGGAAATTCTAGGGTTTTGAATTTGATCCAAATTGGGGATTTTGTCAAATTGGCTTAAATTGATGAATTGGCTTCTCCAATTGATGTAATTGGTCATTATTGTTGTTATTATATCATGTGTAACGATCAAATTCGTCAATTTTTTTAAAATTGATCAAGTGGTTTCTATATTTTTGGGGTTTTCGTGTTTAAAACTTTATGTCAAGCCAATTTTGTAATTTGAACTTTTTTGACTTAATTCACTGCATTAGCACATGCATCATGACATTTAAACTTGTTCATGCATCATATAGATTTTGATTCTATTTTTTGTTTTTGTGCTAACTTGCAGTCTGCCTTTGGTTTTGGTTTTGTGGTTTTTGTTCTTTCGCTCTGTGTTTCGATCCTTATCTTAGCACCATGCCTAGGAAAACTAGAGCTCATAGGACCACTTCCACTTCCTCTGAGTCTCCACCTAGAGTTGAGCTGTTTAAGAATGATAAGTGTAGAGAAACCTATGACACCTTGAACTGTAGGCGTAAGATCTGGTCTGAGCGAGCTGTTGTGTTAGATGCGCTTGATCCGGCCATTAGGGCCAATTTTGAGTCTAGGGGTTGGTTGCCTCTCATACAGATAGATCATCCACCTCCGACCGCCCTGATTAGAGAGTTCTACTCGAATCTCTCTTGCCACATCTATGATTCCAACACCCTAGTTAGGAGTTGGATACGAGGTGTAGAGTTCACCATTACCCCTCGGGTGGTGGCTAAGGCTCTTGGGGTGCCGGTTGTTCGGGATGCTGACTATCCCTGTGATGAGTCACCCTTTTTAGATGTTGTCATGTCTTACATCACTAGGTCATCTATCCAGTGGGATTCTGATCCTCGGATCACGTCTGCTGAGCTTACCGAGACTGCCTATCTCTTCTTTAGGATTGCGTGTCATTCCTTGTGGCCTATCTCTCACTTCCACACCATCCCTTTAGAGCGATGTGTGTTTTTGTATGCCTTTGCTTCTAGAGCGTCCATCAGTTTTCCTCACTTGTTCCTTCGTTCTTTGAACGAGGTTCATAGGAGTTCTGCCATAGGGAATGCGCTGATTCATCCTATTTTCATTCATAGGATTCTGCTCTATTTAGGTCTAGATGGTTTTCCATCAGGTCAGCTTGTTCATGTGATAGCTCCTATAGGTGCCACCTTTCTTCGTCAAAGGGCTGCTCAGTTGAGGGTTTCTCCTTCTCGTCCTAGAGGTGCGTCATCTAGTAGTGTTCCCCCTCCTCCCTCTTCTACAGGTACAGCTACTGCTGAGACTTCAGGTGCTGCTGCTGATGCTGATGCTGCTGTTCCTCCACCGACTGCTACGGATGATTCAGACATTTGTCGCACGTTGGATCATGTCTTAACCGTTCAGGCGACTCAAGGACAGATTTTGGTGGATGTACTTGATGAGATTCGTGCCTTGCGTGCGAAGTTGGCGCAGTTTAGACCACCTCCCTTTTGATGATGGATATCTTGTTTGCCCTTTGGCATTCCGCCACAAAAAGGGAGAGTACTTGTAGGTTTTTGTTTTTAGGGGGAGACTTTTTGATTTTGGTTGGAGCTTGTGGAGTTTTAGATTGTATCTAGGTGCTTCACTGTGTACTTAACTTTTTTTTAGCTCTTTCCTTGTTTTTGATGGGATATTCATGTTAGGGGGAGTTTTATGTTTTTGTTGGTACTTTATTTGTTTCTTGTTTCAAACTGCTTATTGATTTATATTCATGAGTTATTCATTGATATATGTCTTTATTTGTGTGTTGTTTGAAATCAAGAAGTTATTTTTTTTACTTGTATTATTTCCACACATGCGGTTATGCATTTTGTTTAGTGTTTCAGGAAATATACAGGTTGATTCAATTGAGCTGTTGTCTACACTTGCAACTGATGGTTAGTAGTTAGGATTGAATTTGGTTTATGAGCATTATTTTGTAAAGGGCTTTTTATTTTGTAAACTTTGAGCTTCTAAGTTGTGTATTTTCATGGATTGCCAAAGGGGGAGTTTGTTAGGTTCTAAAGTGTAGGACTTTATGTATTTAGAACTCTAATTTGTATTGTTGGCAAACCATGATCAAAACAATGTGTTTAGAAGTGTTTAAACCTAGCTCAAAGTTGTATGTCAATGTAAAGTTGGAATCGAGTGTAAAGCAGAAAGCATTGTGGCTTTCGGCCTGGCTCGATCGATCGAAGCTTAGGCTCGACCGATCGAAGCTCGGGCAGATTGCTTTTCTATAGAATTTTCCAACTCAACCCTAGTTCTTTTAAAACGTTTTTAGGGTTTCTTATTTGTCCTAAGTATAAAAGGCAAACCCTAGCCACGTTTTAGTATTGCTCATATTGCGGTTTGTGTAAATCTCTTGTGAGATCTAGAGGAGCTTTCCTTTACACAAACTTAGGGTTTTCAAGGAGGAGATATTCTCTACACCTTGATGATCAAAACAGTTGCTGCCATTAAAGCTTAAAGAATACACAAGCGGGGGTGCTTGTAGCTGGTGGGAATCCAAGAAAGAAGGAGTCCGTGGATTCGGAGCTTGCACGTGGTCGTGTCAGTAAGTTCTACTGGTTGGTAGCATTACGAAGTCAAGCGGGGGTGTTTGTAAGTCCTTTTGTATGAACTTCGATTCTTTCAAGATAGTGGATTCAAGTTTATCTTGAGGATAGCTAGGTCAAATCCTCCCCAGGTTTTTACCGGTTTGGTTTCCTGGGTGATCATATCGTGTGTTATTCATTTTCCGTTGCTTTGCATGATTTGATCTTTATTATTGTGATAACCTAGACTTGTTTAATTGAACTAAGTAACAACTTGGCTAATTATCTAGGTTTAATCAATTGTTTAAGGGGTCTAAAAACTGTCACGCAGTATCGCGGACTTCGGGAATTATTCTTCTCGTTTTGGCCATATCCTTCTTGACATTCATGCCTCTTTGTCTCGATTGTCTTGGTTCTCAATGTCGCATATTCACAAGGAGGATAATTTTGTTGCTCATTCTTTAGCTAGATATGCTAGGCTTGTTTCTCATGATGTTGTCTGAATTGAGGACTCTACTCCTCCGGCTTTGGACTCTTTGTACTTTGATAAGGATCATTTTGCCTCTTAATTAATATATTAGTTAGCTTTCAAAAAAAAAAAAGGTCTCGAATTTCTAGAGTTCAATCTCACTAATCTATATATATATATATATATATATATATACCGAAACTTCTGAAACTCTCACAATTTTCCACATCAGCACAATATTTAAAAAATAAATAATAAAATTAAAAACTCTTTTCACTCAGTTAAAAACTCGATTCACTCAAAAACAAAACCGGATACTTATCTTAAAAAAAAAATAAAAATAAAACAAAACAAAAACAAAAAACAAAAAAAAAAAAAACAAAACAAAACAAAACCGGGCCATCCCTACCCTAATATGATTCATTCTCTTAACTATTCCACAATCAAGAAAAAAGAAAAGGCGAGCTAGAGAGAGAAGATGACGAAAACGTCAATGGCTTCCCTAAGGTCATTCTCCGCGAGGTTAGTGGTTGCTCCATTGCGGTACGTTACGATCTTTGCTGTTTTCTCTGTAAATCTTTCACTCTAATTGTTTATTACTGTTAAATCTATCAATGTGTTATGATTCTTCGTTTATTCAATGATCTTTGATGAATTTTCGCCTAAATTTTGCAAATTGTGAACCGAAATTTGGTTGATTAATGCAATGGTCCACAATTCACATAGATGAAAAAACTTGGCTAATCTTGAAGCAAAGTTTGATATGAAAAGGTTTTTTTTTTTTTTTTTGACGGTTTGCTCTCTATGTTCTGCAAGAAAACGAAGAGGTTAGGATGTAATTGATGTTATCTTGGTTCTCAGATTATATTTTGACTAATTGAAACCAAAATCCTAAACCTTTATCTTTTAGAACTTTGTTTTGTGTGTGTAATGCTACCAAATCTTTCATTGTTTTGTATGTGTAACGTTTTTATGTACATATATAGTTTCCTTGCCACCGTCAAATTCAAAGAATTTGTAACTGAAGCCAACCTTCTCTAAAGAGCAAAATCCGAATCTTGGGTAAGAATTCTGATTCTCTTTTCAATTGAAAACCTACATACCCTGTTATTATTTACTTTTGGTGTTTTGGGTTGCTATGGCTAAATGATAGGCCTTTAGTTCGCCAGCCTTAAAAAGGGTTTTCCAAAAAAAATTTAATTGTATTTACTTTAGGGGCTATGGTTTCTTCTGCTTTATATCTTATTGTGGTAGAACTCGAACACTTTAGTGGGTTTTCAAACTTGGGCTTCTTCCTCTAGAGGTGGAAGATTCTTTCTTTAATTTTTGGTTATTGGTTCTAGATTTACATTACTTTGCTATTATTATTATTTTCATACGTGATCCGTAGAATTGGAGAGTTATTAAAAACTTTGAGCTTTTTAACTCAATTTCAAGAGAATTCTAATTCTTCTATGTCCTTTAGTAGGCATACTAGGACACATGCCTTTTCATCTTCACAGCCAAAGACTCATGTTGTGTGGGTGAGAAAGGAGCCTAAGACTTAATTGTCTTTTCTATCTGTCCTCTACTTTATTTCTTTCTATCTAAAGTAGGACTTTCTTGCTTGATATCTTATCTGTTCTTGGAATCATGCTTTCATGCATCTGCATCTATCTTCATAATTTCATGTTGTTTTTCTATTTTTGTTTAGTTGTTTAGTTTTTACTTTGTTTTGTTTTCAAAATAAATAAATAAATCATAAAAATGCAAAAACAATGTGTGTTTGTGTATATTGGTACTTGTGTACTTTGGATGGCCATTGAAACAAAGTTTCTAAACTTTGTATCTCTTGTAGCTTAGATGAGCATCTCTATGCACAACAAAGCAAGTGAACTTTGTGGCTCGTGGTTGTGATGAGTATGATTAAGATTGTCTCTTATATCTCATACTCATATCATTCTTTTTGATGGGAAGGACTAGAAAATCCTAAGAGAAAGGCATAAATAACCATCTCACCACTAAAGCCTACCAATCATGAATAACATTTGTGTGCTTTGGCATGGCGAAATTGTGATGTTTTGGCTTACATAATTGGGTACTTCTCTCTCTTATATGCCCATGCATGATTTGTTCAAAAAGAAAAAATATACAAAGAAAAATAAAAGCAAAAAGAATCAAAATGCTTTTAAATATGGTTGCAAGCGTGTTTCTAGGAGATGTGGGAGTTATATGATGAACCTCAAAGGTGATAGTCCCCATCAAGCAGTTATGATTGTGTGTGAGTGTATTTGATTTTCTCATATCTCAAATCTTCATAATATGAGACACTTATGCACTCTTACTATGTTTCACACACAACACGCAAATTCTTTGCTACTTTTGATACATGTGCAGGTACAATGTGATTTGGCCATCACAAGAAATTCATGTGTTGATATATGCTCACTAAAATGTCTTAACTTGTTTTTGAAATATAAAATTGGTTAGACTTGTTTAGTGTGTGTGTGTGTGTGTGTGTGTGTGTGTGTGTGTGTTGAGAGATATTTTAAGAACTTAATATGTGGCTTGGATGTTTGTTTGAGTAGCTTGTTTGTTGCATTCATCTATTTGTGTTTTTCCCTTCTTGAAAAAACCTTTTTTCTTCAAGCTCGATAGCTCCTCAACAGATATTCTTTCTATCAAGCCTTCTTCTTGTGATCTCGACAGATCCTTGACAGCTTCTCGATCCATCAAGGAAAATTTCTGAGCTCTTTGTCTTCCCAATAGATTCTCGATAGATCCTCGATCCATTGAGATTTCTAGGTTTTCTCTTGATAGCAACTTGACAGCTTCTCGATCTGTCAAGACCCTTTTGCATGCATTGTTTTTTACATGTTTTGCATCTTTCCTTTATCTTGTCATCCATAGCATCTTGTTTCATTACATTCATGCATTTGTATGAATTCCTTGTGCCCCCTTAATCATCTTTGATCATCTTTATGTTTCTCAAGTAAAACTTTGTAGCTTCTTGTACCTTTTGTCAATCATGATAAAAGGGGGAAGAAAATGTGATTTTTTTTTAAGATTCTACACGTTAGGGTGAGAAATACATGCCTTTGTAAAGGGAGTTGTGTTTCATCTTGTTAGCAAAAGTGTTTACCTCCTTGTTGTTTTATGAGCTTCTTTTAGCTTCTTGTACACCGGTCTTGTGACCATTTTTTACATACTTTGTGCTTATCTTTGATATATATATATGATGCATGTCTTCTTCACCTATCTCTCCACATGTTGTTTCTTTTCTATCTTTATACACATGTTTCTTTATGTATGCAATCTTGTTAGGACATATGTGGAACTTGTTAGGACATATGTGGAACTTGTTAGAACATATATTATTGTAAATTAGCTAATCCTTTGACAAAACACATTTTACTTGTAATTAGGTAGACCTAAAATGGATTTAGCACTTTAAGGAACAAGAGTTCAAGTCTAGTATTGAAGCCATGCCAGTCTGTCCAAGAAACAAGTGAAGAAGTGTTGTTCATTAAAGCTCGACAGATAGCTCGTCAGATAATATCTATCGAGGTTTAATGCTGATGCTCGATAGCTGCTTGACAGAAATAGTATCTATCGAGAACTATGAAATTCAGATTTCTAGATCTATTTTCATGCATATCCAAGTATATTTGTGTAGGGTTTCTTTTCTCACAACCCTAGACATATATAAGGATTATTTTAAGGGTCGTCAAAGATGATGCAAAAGTTGTTGCAATTGTAGTTGCACGCATATTATGACCAGAGACAGAATTTTTCCTAGCTCATCATATTCCTTGTAGAAGCTATTGTGTTTTTGTGCCAAGGGTTTTGTAACCAAGGAGTTTCATGATCTTCATTGTTTGAATGAACTGAAGAACTTTGCAGCCAATATCTTTCTCAAGTTGGTGTGTTAGTCACATACTTGAATCCGTGCATTAATTGGTTAGTCATGTATTGGGAGACGTGCATTGAAAGGAGAGATTGTCACTACATTACAAGTCCAATTGGGTATTGGGGTAAGGGTTCAACTGTAGGTTGGTATTAGGTATTGAGATTCCTTTTACTTGTAACCGCTTATTTTGATAATAGTGGATTCTCGGAAGTGGTGACCTTAAATTCACCCGGTGAGGTTTTGCCTCGGTAGTTTTCCCCATTCATAAACAAATCAGCTATGTCAAATTTATTTTTCGCTGCATTTAACTTACTTGGTGATTTGTTTGTGCTACCACGTTTATTGCATGTAATTGAATCTAATTAATTTCACTTGACTAAATTAATTGATTAAGTTACCAAAGGGGTCAATACATTCTTAACCTGTCAAGTGGTATCTGAATGGGCACACTCTGTTTAGGATTAATCTTTGTTGTGTGATCCATTGACCCCTGTTTGTCATGGATAGAGGACAATCTTTAAATATATCTCCTTTATTTGATGACACTAACTATGCATACTGGAAAGTATGGATGAGAGCATTCTTGCAATCCTTAGATGAGAAGGTGTGGCAAGCTGTGGAGATTGGCTGGACTAAGCCAAAGATTAACAAGATGACATCCATATAGCCTATGAAAAATTGTACAAGGTTTCTGAGAAGCATGAGAAACTGTATAGGCTGGCCACCAAGAAGCTAAGTGATGTTGAGCTAGATCGAGAAGAGCTCTCCACAAAGTTTGATAAAGCAAATCAGACCATTGGAGCTTTGCGGTTCGAGAACAACTTTCTTGCTGAAAAGACAAAGAAGCTTGAAGCAGAACTGTTACAGGTTAAAGCTCAACTGGAGAGGACTTCTAGTGCAAAGCTCGATGAGATGCTTAGCTTTCAGAAATCTACTTTTGATCAACTATTTAGGGGTATGATTTCTCTTCTTCTACTATTGCCTCTGATGGTGAACTGAAAATTGAACCAACTCTAATTCGTCCAGGTCCAAAAGGCAAGAATGATCATCCCTAGTAGGACGATCATCCATAATCATGAGGGTCGTCCATCAGGAAAGCGCTTGGACTTGGGAAATTTCCAAAAAATATTTATCTACAAAAGCTAGTGAATTGAACCACGTGTTACTATTTTGGAACATGAGCAAGATCCTGGTTCATCGCTATAACTTCCTACTAAGTACTTAACTTCCAATGATAGTTGTAGAAAATAAGATTGAACATTCTAACTCCTATAGCGGTGGTGGAAGTTAATTTTGAACCTTCTAACTTCCTCAAATATTGGGAAGTTACAAGACAAGTAACCACTCCAAAGTACATTATATAAACACTCATCCACATCAAATGGAAGTAAGTTCTCACTACTCTAAAAGTTAGAATTCTAACGTTCCAGAGAAAAAACTAACTTAAGCATCGAAGGGTTCTTGGCCGGTTCCACCCGGTCACCTTTAATCTTGTGTCTTTTTCCTTTTAGGCCTTCCAAACAATAACTAATCCATTGAAGCCCGGAGCATTCTGCCTACTGATTTTCTTTGCATCATCAGTTGGCGCCATCTATGGGAAATGTTAAACTTGCATTTTGCAATTTATCTTTCTTTGACAAAAGGTTGCATGGTTCGGACAAGATCAATGGCCACTAGTCCAGGCCACCAAGAGAATGGGAACACTTCTAGTCATCCTAACTGTGATCGCCAATCAGCACCTGTCATGCAACTGCCTTCCATACAACAAGTGCAATCCATGGCAACCATCGTGGCAGAATTAACCCATCAGAACCAAGAGTTGACCAGGGAGATTACTCTAAGGAGACAAGGTCATGAAGTATATGTAGAAGGACAAGCCCAAAGTCAAGAAGTTAGAGAAGGAGAAAACACTGAGCATGAGAACCAGTAAAGGGGTACCGCTTCACAAAGAGTGCCACACTTGGAGAGGGAGATCGATCAAATGAGGAAGGCCATGGACAAGATAAAGGAGAACATTAGAAGGACGAATCCCGTAGATGATTTAGTTTACTGAACTGATTCTCCTTTTGTGGCTTCCATCAACAGTCATCCCCTGCCCTCTAAGTTCAAGATGCCTTCCTTGGACTCATATGATGGAACTTACGACTTGTGTGATCATATTGTAACCTTTAAGACTATGGTGCACCTTTAAGGGGTTCCAAATGAGATTATGTGTAGGGCCTTCTCTACCATCCTTAAAGAGCCAGCACGAGTGTGGTTCAGCAAGATACCTCCAAACACCGTGAGTTCTTTCGAAGAATTTAAGTAAATTGTTTGTCAACAATTTTATCAGAGGACAGAGGTATAAGTGCTCCTCGTCCAACCTGTTAACTATAAAGCAAGAGGAAAATGAAAGTTTACGATCCTTCATTACTCGTTTCAACAGAGAAGCCCTAACGGTAGACGAGATGGACGACAAGTTGTTATTGGTAGCCTTCCATAATGGAGTTAATTCCGATTTATTCATCCATAAACTCTATGAGCAAGAGCCTCAAACTATGGCTGAACTCGTCCATTCAGCCAAAAGCTTTATGAATGCAAAGGATGCAATCATAACCAAGAAAAGGAAGAAAGCTGAGCGAATGGAAGCAGATCTCCTGCATTATCCAGAATAAGGCCCTCATCCAAAGAAGGCCCGAACATGAGAGAAGAAGGATCAAGACAACAAAAAGGCAGGTTCGTCCTTAGGAAGGAGTCAGCACTACATGCCCTTGAATATTCCACTTGATCAAGTACTTATGCAAATCAAGGATGACCCATCCTTGAAGTGGCCAGAGAAGATGAAGGGAGATCCCAATAAGCACAACAAAAACAAATATTGTCGCTTCCATAAAGACGATGGGCATGACACGAATGAGTGCTATGATTTAAAACAACAAATAAAGAATCTTATCAGACAAGGTAAGTTGAAACATTTCGTTGGAAGAGATCAACAGGGCAATCTGTAAGGTTGAATTTAATCAACCATCTTGTTGGCTTTATTCTGTACCAAATTTTCTTGTAATTTTGCAATTAGTAACCTTGTGTTTAGGTGGGAATTATGTAAGGGTAGTGTGTGAGAGAGTGTGAAGAAATGCTCAAAACTGTGTAGTGAAGCAGAGACTCGCGATTGGCTCGCGGCTAATAAGCCGCCAGAAGATGCACACGAGTGAAGCATGCAGAGAAGTTGAACCGTCATGCCAGCTGTAGCACTACAGGATAAAAAGTCTAGACTGGCCATTCATTAGCTCGCGGCTTGGACTCGCAACTCAGTCAAGTCGCAAGGCCAAGTTGCCAGTCCACTCTGTTATGGAAAAACTGACTCTTCGCATTCCTTTCTCACTCCAGTATAAATACCCCTTATACTCACGAAATATTGAAAGCTTCCAGAGAGAATTTTGAGAGAGAAACCCTAGAGAAAAACAAGATTGACTCATCCACAATCTTTACATAATGACTCTTCAAATTCTCAACTCTCACCTCTCCATTGTCACATCCTTGAGAGGTACATTAGCCAAAACCTTTTCTCACCATACCCATATCTGTGAGAAGGCTATTTGGTACTTGGGAAGCAGTTAGGAAGGGACCAATTGATATTGGTTGATACTATGGGTTATAGCGGAATCCGGTAAGCTAAAGAAGACAAAGGTTCGACGTAACCTTGTTGGAGCAAGAAGCTTGGAGGGCTTAGGTACATTGGGTAGATTAGGCTTGGAGGGTCTTCTACTATTCATGTATCCCAACTTCATTCTTTAGTGGATTATTGACCACTTGGAGGGCGGTGGAGAGGTTTTACGTCGAGGACTTCAGTTTCCTCTTCAATAACACTTCACTATGTTGTCCTTGTGTCTGCATCTCTCTTCCCTTAATCTTTGTCATTTAATTTCTGTTATTGATGTGATTTTATTTGGTTTAGATTGTTTATCAATTCTATGTTAAGCTTATATTCATATTCCATACATTAGTTGTTTGATATTAAGCTTGATTTCATAATTTGTAAGACGCGAAAAACGTATCTCAAGATGGTACAAAACGTCTAACTCTTTGGACGTTCACCAAGGACAAGGGGGACAGACGAGCCAGCCATTACGTTCACGGACGAGGATGCTAAAAGAATCCATCACCCACATGATGTTGCAATTGTCATTACTTTACTCATTGTCGATTATACAACTAGAAGGGTGCTGGTGGATAATGGAAGTTCAGCAGATATCTTGTATTACCTTGCCTTCCAACAAATGAGGTTTGGATGAGATCAACTTCATTTAGTATGTTCGCTCTTGTTGATATTTGGAGGAATGAAAGTGTAACTTGTAGGCACCATTACATTACCTGTGATGGTGGGATTATACCCACAACAAATAACCAAGGAAGTGAATCTCCTTGTGGTGGATTGTTCGTCTTCTTATAACACCATCATTGGAAGGCCAACTTTGAATAGTTGGAAGACAGTAACATCTACTTACCACCTATCAGTCAAATTCCCTACAGAGTACAAGATAGGACAAGTACAAGGAAATCAGCTAGTAGCAAGATAGTGTTATTTAGCCATGTTGGCTATGGATGAGCACATGTAGACAATGAGCATTGAGGAGAGAAGGGTTGCTACGGAGCCCACCGAAGTACTGAAAGACATTCCTTTGGATGAGAATAACCCTAAGTTTATAAGGATTAGAGTAAGCATGGAAAAGAAGACAAAGCAAGACCTTGTCCAGTTTTTAAAAAAGAGCATTGATGTGTTCGCATGAAGCCATAGGGACTTGCTAGGTATTGACCCAAGTGTCATTACCCATCGTCTAAACATGTATCCTTCCTCCAAGCCCGTACATCAAAAGAAAGAGTGTATGCTCCTAAACGAGATAATACCATTAAAGAAGAAGTCCAGAAATTGATCACAGCAAAATTTATCTGGGAAGTTTATTATCCGAACTGGTTGGCTAATGTGATGATGGTGAAGAAGGCTAATGGTAAATGAAGGAGGTGGACTTCACCGATTTGAACAAGGCTTAACCCAAGGATAGCTATCCGTTACCACGCATTGACTAGCTGGTGGACTCAACTACGAGTTATAAATTGCTAAGTTTCATGGACGCCTTCTTAAGTTACAATCAAATAAGGATGGATGAGGTGGATCAAGAGAAGACATCCTTCATTACCAGTCAAGGCATGTTTTGCTATAAGATGATGCCCTTCGGTTTGAAAAACGCAAGGGCAACTTATCAAAGACTGGTTAACCATATGTTTTGTCCACAGATTGGACAAAATGTGAAAATTTATGTGGATGATACGCTAGTGAAGAGCTTGGATGAGGAAAAGCATCTAGACGACCTCCAAGAGACCTTCAATACGCTTGAACGATATGACATGAAGCTAAATCCGAGCAAGTGTGCTTTTGGAGTTTCGTTAGGAAAATTTCTTGGGTTCATGGTTTCACATAGGGGAATTGAAGAAAATCCTAATAAGATTCAAGCGATACTGGATATGGAGCTTCCAAGGAATATCAAAGAAGACCAATCTCTCACTGGGCGAGTTGATACCCTTAACAAGTTCGTCTCAAAAGCTACTGACAAGTGTTTACCATTTTTTAAGATTCTTAAAAAGGCATTTGAATGGACGGATGAGTGTCAAAAGGCCTTCCAAGACCTTAAGACCTACCTCACAACAGTTCCTCTACTAAGCCCAACTATACCAGGTGAAGAATTATACTTGTTTTTGGTAGTGTCTCCACATGTAGTAAGTTCAACGTTAATTAGAGAAGAAGGGAAGATATAGAGGCTGGTTTATTATACAAGCCGAGCACTAAAAGGAGTGGAAGGACGATATCCCATGATGGAAAAGTTAGCCTTTGCTTTGGTCATAGCTTCCAAGAAGTTACGACATTATTTTCAAGCTCATGTCATCAACATCCTGACAGATCATCCATTCAAGAAGGCGATGAACAAGCTAGGATGACTAATCCAATGGGCCATGGAACTTAGTGAGTTTGATGTCAGGTACTAGCCAAGAAGCGCAATAAAAGCTCAAGTATTGGCAGATTTCATTGTAGAGTTCACTCCCAACCAAGGTGAGTTAGACAAGGAAGACAGCTCTCAGAAGTGGGTCATCTATGTGGATGGTTCATCCACATTATATGTAGGAGGAATTGGAGTTGTGCTAAAATCCCCTGAAGGGGACATGTTGAAATATGCATCTCATTTACAATATGAAACAACCAACAATGAAGCTGAATATAAAGCACTCCTTAAAGGAATGGAATTGGCCAAGTCCTTAGGGGTAGAGTCAATACTCGTCTAGGGAGAATCTCAGTTGGTCATAAATCAAGTGAATGGAATATGTGAAGCTAAGGAAGACCGTATGAAACGGTATCTCGATAAAGTGAAGCAGCTTGTCAAAAAGTTTAAACAAGCCGACTTTGTTCAAGTCCCAAGGGAGGAAAACATGGAAACAAATGCTTTGGCGAAAGCAACTTTAGCAGAGGGGACCATGGTAGAGTATGATAGAGTCCAATATATGCCAAGAATAGATCTTCCAGAAGTACAGCAAATTAAAGGAGAAGAAAATTGGATGACTCCAATAATAGTTTACCTCAAAGATGGAAGGCTTTCGGAAGGCAAGGACGAGACTAGAAAATTGAGGATCAAAGCTGCCAAGTATGTCCTCATAGACGAGATGTTATACAAAAGAGGCTTCTCTCAGCCTTACTTAAGATGCTTAGCTCCAGACGAGTCAAACTATGTGTTGAGGGAAGTTTATGAAGAAGCATGTGGAAACCACTTAGGAGCAACAACATTGGTCCATAAAGTCGTCTGTGCAGGTTACTACTGGCCAACTATTCAAACAGATGCTAAGGCTTATGTCAAGGTATGCAACCAATGTCAACGCTTCAACAATGTCCCTAGACATCCGTTGGAGTATCTCACCCCAATGATGGCCCCATGGCCCTTTCAGAAAGCCAATTTTGATAAAATCGGGTTGGGGTATGATTTCTCTTCTCCTAATATTGCCTCCTCTAGTACAACTGTGTTTGTCTCACCTACAGATAATTTTAATTCTGAGAACAATGAATTTAAAACTGAAATAGCTAGTGAGAACTTAGATAAAGGAAAATCTATTTTAGGAGCACCCCTTAAGGTTAAAAAGAAAGAGACTAGAAACTATAAGGTTGAATTTAATCAACCATGTGTTGGCTTTATTCCGTGACAAATTTGCTTGTAATACAGCACTTAGAAACCCTGTATTTAGGTGGGAATCATGTAAGGGTAGTGTGTGTGAGAGTGCGAAGAAATGCTCAAGATTGTGCAGTGCAGCAGGGACTCGCGGCTTGATCTCGCGGGAGGCTCACGGCTTGCAAGCCACCAAAAGTTGCACACGCGCAGAGCATGTAGGGAAGCTGAACAGTCATGCCACCTGGAGTACTACATGACAAAATTCAGACTGGCCATTAAGTTAGCTCGCGGCTTGAACTCGGGCCTCAGTCAAGTCGCGAGGTCAAGTCGCCAGTCAGCCCTGTTTTGGAAAAACTGACTCTTTACATTCCATTCTCACACCAGTATTAATAACCCTCATTCCCACAAAATATGTGTAGCTATTCAGAAAGAAAAATCCTAAGAGAGGTTTCTTCAAAACACCCACCCAATTAGAGAGAGCTACTTATTCTTAGAGAGAAATCTTTGTAGTCTCCTCTCATTCCCTCTCTCATTGTCATACCTATTGAGAGAAGATTTCTATCCAAACACTACCCACACCCATTTAGAGTGTTGAGTGTTTTTGGAGCTTTGGGAAGCATTGGAAGATGCCAAGGATGGCGGATGCTATGGATTATAGCGGAATTCGGTAAGCTAGAAAAGAAAAAGGTTCGGCGCAACCTCGTTGGAGCAAGAAGCTTGGAGGGCTTAGGTACATCGGGTAGATTAGGCTTGGAGGGTCTATTACTGTTCATGTATCCCAACTACATTTTCTAGTGGATTATTGACCGCTTGGAGGGCGGCGGAGAGGTTTTACGTCGAGGGCTTCGGTTTCCTCTTCGATAACACATCGGGTGTTGTCCTTGTGTTTGCATCTCTCTTCCCTTTATCTTTGCCTTTTATTTTCTGCTGTGGATGTGATTTATAATTGGCTTAGATTGATTTCCAATTCTGTTTATAGCGTATGTTCATTTTCCGCACACTTGTTGTTTGTCATAAAGCTTGAATTGGTTATTTTGTATTTGGGGGTCTAAACGTTCAAGGGTGTTTTTACACATATTTGAACTTTCAATTGGTATCAGAGCGGGTACACTTGTTGTGGTTTAAATACCTAAGTGTGATCCTTGACCCCTTGTGTTTATTTGCCATGGATTGTGCTTTGTATGCCTCTTTGCATGATTTGGTTGGTGATGAATGTAACATGCCACGTGTTTGTGAAAATGCCTCTATGAGTGTTAATCCTCATAAGTGTGATGACATGTTATTTGAATCTATGGGTGTTGTTGACAAACTCTTGAAGAAAAATGCTAAGAAGTTTCAAAAGAATTTAAGCAAGTTATTTTGTGAAAATGATGATTTGATTGCTAAGCTCAATGAATCCAACAAATTGGTTGAGAAATATAAAAAACTTGCTGAAGATTCTCTTGAAAAGCTAAAAGAGTTTGAATGTTTGAATATGGACTTGGATGCTAAACTTGTTTTGTCTAGCAAACTTGTTGATGAGTTAAAATGTGAAAATGAATCTCTTAAGATGCATGCCAAGTGTTTGATTGCTGAACCCATTGATAAAAGGGATGATAATATTTGTTGCAATCATATTGTGGTACCCGATCTTGTGCCTATTGTGTATTCTACCTCTAAGGACAAATCGGTGTATGTTCCTCCACACAAAAGAAATCAAAATGTGGAGAGAAAGGCTGTTAAGTCAAAGCCTCTATTTAGGTCTCAGCCTAAGGCTTTGGATGGATCTAAGTTTGTTCCAACTTGCCACCATTATGGTGTGATTGGTCATATAAGACCTCAATGTCATAAGTTGAAGAGGGAACAAAACCATATTGCTAGATCCCTTCCCAAAAGGCCTAGTGGACCTAAACACATTGTGTGTCACCATTGTGGTGCTTTTGGTCATCTAAGACCTCATTGTTCTAAGTTTCATACTCTTAAAAGAATCAAAAGAAAAGAGAAACTTGAACTTCTTGGAAGTTGTGCTAAAAAGAGTAAACCAGTTTTGAGTGAAAATAGCATGTTGTTAAAGAAAATGTTTAATGCTCTTAACTCCTTGACTATGTGCATCTCCGGTTCTTATTCTTCCAACCCTCGTCTCACTTCTCTTGAGACACTCATTCCAAACAATCGTTCCGTTTGGATGAGGAAGGGTTCCTATGGTTGAGCTTTTGCTCGTTTGGTCCTTAATCTAATTCTTTCGATCTTTGTAGGACCCTTCATGCATTAAATGTCATATCTTCATGCATTTTGTTCATCTTGCATTTTTTTGTATGCATTGTTTTGTTTTTTATCTTACTTTTATATTTCATTTCTGTGTGAGTAAAAAATCCAAAACCACATAAAAAGTGAAAAATTCAAAAAGTTTGATCGTATATGTTTGAACACATATCACATGTGAGTTTGGTCTTGTACCTTTGTACAAATGGCTTTGTGCATTTACAAGCTTAGCTTGTTATTTTTGCACTTATATCTTTGTGGGAAAAATCTTGACATCTTTGTGTGATTGTTGTAAATCGATGTTCAAGCTTGTCATGAATGATTAGTCAATAGTCATGTTGGTTTTGATACATGCGTAGATTTGTGCTTATATCTCTTCCCATTCTTTTATTTTTATTGCTTAAAGAGCTCAATAAATGTAAATCTCAAAATAAAAACTAGATTGTTTAACCTAATTAATTAACCAAGTGAATACTTAGGTTTATTATTCAGATCTAGGTTAAAACAAAACAATCATATCATGCAAAGCAACAGAAAAATAAATAACAAAACGTTATGATGACACAAGAAAACCAAACCAGTAAAAAACCTAGGAAGGATTTAACCTAGCTATTCTCAAGGTAAAAAGCAAATCCACTATGAAAGAATTGAAGTTTGTACAATAGAACTTAGACCACTAACATTCTATTGCTACCTTAAGTAGAAAACTTACTACCATAACCCCATGATAGCTCCGAGTCCACGGACTACTTCTTTCCTAGGCCTTTGCAACATAAGCACTCACACTTGTGATAAAAAACACAAACTCTCCTGTTTGTGACTCCAAGACCACCCTTGAAGGTTTAGATCATTAGAACCTTTGATGGTTAGAGAAGGCAGCAACTTCTACAACTCTAGATCTTGAGATTTTTCAAGGAATAACACTGATAGAAGACATGAGAGAGCTTTTTGGCACAAAACCCTAGATCTACAAAAGAGGCACTCTCTTTTCTCTCTGAAAAGCCTTATAAAAATGTGCTTAGGGTTCCTTTATATACTAGTAGTATTTTACTTGAAACCCAATACGTTTAAGTAGAGTTTTGGCTGAAATAGAATTCTGTAGATACGTGTTTCGATCGGTCGAGCCTGTCTTTCGATCGATAGAACCAGGCAGAACTCTTATTTCTACAACTTACATGTTCTTGAATCTTGACTTGAATCACCTTGAGCATTGTCTAATAATACCTATAGACTCCAGGATCTATATCTACACAAGTTTTTGTTCACGATTTGCCAATTGTTCTAAACTTTTAGAACCTAACATTTTAAATATGGTTGCAAGTGCGTTTCTAGGAGATGTGAGAGTTATAGGATGTACCTCGAAGGTGATAGTCCCCATCAAGCAGTTATGATTGTGTGTAAGTGTGTTTTGATTTTCTCATATCTCAAATTGTCATAATATGAGACACTTATGCACTCTTGCTATATTTTTCACACACAACATGCAAATTCTTTGCTACTTTTGATACAAGTGCAGGTACAATGTGATTTAGCCATCACAAGGAATACATGTGTTAATATATGCTCACTAAACTGTCGTAACTTGTTTTTGAAATATAAAATTGGTTAGACTTGTTTAGTGTGTGTGTGTGTATATAAATTTTGGATCTATGAATGCTTTGTATTGTTTTTTTTTTTTTTTTTTGAGAGATGTTTTTGAGACCTTAATATGTTGATTGGATCTATGCTTGAGTAGCTTGCTTGTTGCATTCATCTCTTTGTGTTTTTCCCTTCTTTGAACACTCCTTTTCTTCAAGCCCGATAGCTTCTCGACAGATCCTCGATAGATTCCCTTCTATTGAGTCCCTCTTTCTTCTTTTATCGATAGATCTTATCGCAATCTCGATCCATCGAGGTTTTTGGATTTCTTCTCGATAGATGCTCGATAGCTTCTTCGATCCATCAAGGAACTTTCTGTCTGGCTAATAGATTCTTGACAGCTTCTCAATCCATCGAGGTATTTTTGCCATCAACAAATCCTCGACAGCACCTCGACAGATTCACTTTTGTCAAGATTTAGTGCTCGATAGATCTCGAAAGCTCCTCGATACATAGAGCTGCAATTTCTATTTATATGTTGAGCACAAAATCAAATTCATTTTTTCACTTCTCTCTCTTGACAGATTTTGTCCTCTCTTGCCCAAACTCTTCTCCCTTACTCAAATCTCCCTGCCCACTTCATTTTCAGCCTATATCAATCTCAGATTACTTGGTATGTGTTCTAAATCCTTTCATTTTCATGCATTCATGCATTTTAGACCTAGGTCTTGGGGTTTTTGAAAAATTTTGGGATTTTTTAAGATTTTTGTGAAATTTTTGGGGTTGGGTTGTGTTAATTTGTTTCTATATGCTCATGCATTGCATATTCCTACATTTTAAACAATGTTTCATGCATTTAGATGTGTGATTGATTATTGTGAAATATGTGCTGATAGGTTTGGATTGGGTATTTACCCTTGATGCAATTTAAATTTTGCATGTCACGTGTTCATGCATATTTCATGCATACCTATCCTTTTCATTCCTATATCTGGTTATGATTGTGTTTTCTCTTTCTCTCTCTCTCTCTCTCTCTCTCTCTCTCTTTGATAGATTGCACTATGGTGCACCTAAGCACAAATCTACTCCAGGCCGGAATCCTCTTCAGGGTTCTGATTCTTCTTCTTCTTCTGATCCTCTCCCCATTCTTCACATTAGGTTTCGTGATGAGAAGGCCCGTCAGGACTTCTTGGAGAACTTTTAGAAACATGGCATTCATCCAGAGCGTCATGTTGTTCTGTCGGACTTTTCTGACACTCCTCTACCCGATGTCAATCAGACTCAGGGCTAGGATTCTATTATAGAGGAACCCTTGAGGTGTCCCATCGTGTTTATACAAGAGTTTTACTCCAATATACATGGTAACGATACCTCTGTACCTCGTTGTTCCATGACATTTCAAGGTACACGTATCATAGTTACCCTAGATCTTATATCTGAGGTACTACATGTCCCAAGGGTATCGCATCCTAATTACCCTGGTTGTGAGCATCTTCGGACTGTGTCCAGAGACGAGCTTCTGTCTCACTTTTGTGAGATACCTTCCATATAGGGTGAGAAGCAAAATACCCTATGCTCTGGATTTGCAAAAGGTCCGAGATTCCTTAATATGGTGATGACATTTACTCTTACTCCACTGTCTTACTATAACTCTATCACAGAGCCTCGTGCTCATTTTCTTTTGTCCCTCTTAAAGGATCTTTCTATAGACTTTCCCTCTTACTTCATCACTTCTATCCTTGATGTCTATCAGGATACGGTAACCCGTGATATGCTCATCTTCCTTCAGCTATCACAAGGATCCTTTGCCATTTTTCCATCCCTATTCCTGCCTCTCCTTACTACACCACCATGGGTGCCATAGATACCGGTTCTGTTCAGCGGAGCAAGGCCCAGCAACTTCTACTATTCCTTCCACCTCTGCTCCTTCTTCCTCAACTGGTGGTGTGACCTTAGAGGCTATCATGGTGCAGCTTCAGTGCATGGATTCTCACCTTGACACTCTCTCTGATGAGTTGTGTCAAGTGAACACCCATGTCAATCGTATAGCACGACGACAAGCTTGCCTTAGTGGCTTCGCTGCTTCTTCGTCTCCTTCTCTAGAGGCTTCAGTAGATGAGGATAGTGATGGTGGTGATGATGTGGATGCTAGCTCTTCCAATGGTGATGAGATGACAACCTCTTGGTGACTTACCCTTTGTCATTCGTGACAAAAAGGGGGAGTAGTTTTAGGATGAGAGCAGTCTTGTACTTAAGGAGAGAGTTAGCATAGGATTTTTCGTTAGGGGGAGTGTCTATACATTTTTGAGGAATGTAATGAGGATTTTATGTACTTTTCTTTTCTTACTTTTTAGTTACATTATCCTCTTGTACACCAATCTTGTGACCATTTATTTATGACATACATTGTACTTTATTTTCATATATATATATATATATATATGATGATGTATGTTGTTCTATAGCTATCTCTTTATGTGTTGTTTCTTTTCTCTCTTTATACACATGTTTCTTTATGTATGCAATCTTTATTTCAGTTTCACACTAAGATGCCTTGATGGGTTTTCTTTAAAGTGTTTCATAAGGACAGGTTGTGAAAATCTATCATGCCATGAACTCTCTTCTTAACTCTCTTCTTGCAAAGTTTTTCAAGAGTTTAAGTTAGGGTTAGATTTTTTTGTATTCCAACAAGTGGTTATGAGTTTAGTGATTTAAGATTTCTCTCATGATATATTTGTTTGTTGTGGTTTTGTTACGGATTGCCAAATGGGGATATTTTTAGGACATGTGTAGGGATTGTTAGAAACATATGTGATGTAAATTGGCTAATCCTTTGACAAAACGCACTTTACTTGTAATTGGGTAGATCTAGGATGGGTTTAATACTTCAAGAAACAAGTGTTCAAGTTTAGTATTGAAACCATGCAAGTCTGACTAAGAAACAAGTGAAGAAGTGTTGTTCATTAAAGCTCGACAGATGTCTCAACAGAATCCTTTCTATCAAGGTTTAATGTTAAAGCTCGATAGAAGCTATATCTGTTGAGAATTACAAAATTAGAATTTCCAGATCTTATTTCACGCATATCCAATGAGTATTTGTGTAGGGTTTCTTTTCTCACAACCCTAGACATATAAGGATTATTTTAAGGGCCGTCACAAATGATGCAAAGTAATGCAAAGGTTGTTGCAATTGTTGTTACATGAATATTGTGACTAAGACAGAAATTGCCCTAGTTCATCATATTCTCTATAGAAGCTATTGCGTCTTTGCGCCAAGGGTTTTGTAACCAAGGAGCTTCTTGATCTTCATTGTTGGATGGACTAAAGAACTTTGCAATCAATATCTTCCTCAAGTTGTTGTGTTAGTCGCGTACTAGGATTCGTGCATCATTAGTTAGTCACGTACTGGGAGCCGTGCATTGAACAGAGAGATTGCCATTACATTACAAGTCCAATTGGGTATTGGGGTAAGGGTTCAATTATAGTTTCGTATTAGGTATTGGGATTCCTTTTACTTATAACCGCTTGTTTTGATAATAGTGGATTCTTGGGAGTAATGACCTTAAATTCACCCGGTGGGGTTTTGCCTCGGTGGTTTTCCCCATTTGTAAACAAATCACCTGTGTCAAATTTATTTTTCACTACATTTAACTTACTTGGTAATTTGTTTGTGCTACCACGCTATTGCATATTGAATTGACTTAATTAATTCACTTGGGTAATTAATTAATTAATTTGCCAAAAGGGGGTCAATACATTTTTTACCTATCAAATATGAAATGTCTTGTCAACTATTGACAACTAAAATGTTCTATCAACATAGAGAGAACCCAAATGAATGGCTTTTTTCACAATATTCAAAATATCCAACTAAAAAATTATTCTAAAGTTCTTAACAATTAAAAGTGAGGAACAATACTCTTTAAGAGTGAAACCAATATTTGCAACAATTTCAACCATTGGATCTTTCCTACTACTTTTTTCTTTGATAAGGCCCAATTGTAGAACTTGTTGATAACAAATATTGACATGAATGTTGTGCAATGGAATAATTCACCTCATTTTCTCCTTTCTCAGCTGTAACTTCAATTGTATGATCCATATGTTCTACACCAATGTTAGTAGCTCTATCCCTCCCACACAAGATCTCAATAGCTCTTTCCCTCCCACACAAGATCTCAATGTCTTCCCAATTGTCAATAGCTATGTTTTATAAGCACCCGCTTTTGCATTTTTCTAAAGTAAAAATAAAAAAATAAAAAGAAGAAGATAAGTAGTGAGTTAACATCATTAAACAAAACTATTGAAATCTACTAATTTATAATAGCAAATCCCAAAAACCAGAAAATTAATTCCATATCGTCAGTGAAACCTAACCAAGAGCTCACTTAAAACCCCACTTCAAACCCAACTCTAAACACCACTAAAAACCAGCAAAGAATTCCTGCAAATTACCCAAAACTCTACTAAAAAACCTCATAAGGACCCTCAAATTACCCCCTGTAAATCATACCAGAAAAATACCCAGAAATAGCCCTAAAAACCCATTGAAAAAAACCAGAAAACAAGCTCAGAAGAATCTCCAACTTATTAATAGATGATACAAACCTATTGACCTATCCTAAGATATTCAAAAAAATGAACCCAGAAATGATATCCAGCCATGTTAAAAATTGAACTCCCAATTGCACTTACATGATGCATCTAATATTTAGGGAGGTTAATGTAATTGCTCTTTTAAGCATGTAGAGTGTAGACTCTATATATTCCTTAGTCCTACATGAACTCATCATCTTTTAATATTATGGTATGTAAAATTGTAAAAATTAAAAATTGATAAACTTGCGTTTGTAGGAAAAAGATGAAGTGGACAACAATTGCTGTCTTACTACACTCGACTTTTTCTGCTGTCAAATTCAAATGGTCAAGCCTACAAATAGGTTTATTTTTTGGTATAATATGCCCAACTGCTAAATTTTAACTCCAAAGTTTCAAAAAGCAATGCTAGGATTAAGATAGAGAAAAGCAGGCCATGAAAGTCATCTAGGCCTATACCAAAGCATATGCTCTTTTATAACTCTAATTTTAGAATTGTTTTCAAAGGAGATTAGGTCAGTGCAACGAAGAGAGTGTCTGTTCAGCACAATGTTTAGAGCAAACAAGGGTAACTCTATACCATCAAGTCCCCAGATTGCTCGTTTTTCCTCAATTTCTGCCCTCACTTAAATATCTCTCTTATAGTCCTTTGAGAGCCTATTGGAAGTGGTAAACCAAAAGGTGCCTCTTGGTATTTCATAACAAAAAATTCTAGAATGTGGAAGACTCAAAGACACAAAGGTTATTGAATGACAATAGACACAAACTGTTATGAAAAAACAAAAGACAGTTTATGGAAAAACAAAATACATAAACTGTTATAAAATATCAAGAGGCACCTTTTGGTTTACCACTTCCAACACTCACCCTTAAACCAAAAGCATCTTCACACCAAGCATTATCCTCAGTCTTCTAAATCTATCAATTGGTATGGTTTTGGTAAAAATGTCTGCTACTTGCTTTTTTGTATTGTAATACTAGAGCTTCACAACTTTCTATTTCACATAATCTCTCCAGAAATGATACTTCATGTCAATATGTTTGCTCCTTCCATGTTGAATTGGATTTTTAGAAAGTTCTGTGGCAGACTTGTTATCTACATAAATAATTATTAATTCTTCTTGTGGATGATCAAATTCTTTTAATAAATTCTTCAACCATATTTCTACATAAGTAGAAGATGATATTGCCACATATTCAGCTTCACATGTTGACAAAGCTACAGTACTCTGCTTTTTGGACATCCAAGTGAAAGCTTTTGATCCAAGATAGAAAACATATCCAGTAGTGCTTTTCCTTTCATCTTGATCATCTTCCCAATCATTATCTGAATATCGATATAATGCAACATCATTATTATATGAATATAAAAGACCAAAATCCAATGCACCTTTTATATATCTTAAGACCTTCTTAGCTGCAAACCAGTGAGATTCCTTTGGTTTCTCCATATATCTGCTCAAAAGACCAAAACTATAAACAATGTCTGGCCTTGTGATTGAGTGGTATCTTAAACTTCCGATCAAACTCCTAAATAGAGTTGGATCTATAATTTTCCCTTCTCCTTCTCTTGTCAATTTTAGATCCACTGCAACAGGTGTGTTAGGGATATATTTTATGTAATTGGCTAATCCTTTGACAAAACTCACTTTACTTGTAATTGGGTAGATCTAGGATGGGTTTAGTACTTCAAGAAACAAGTGTTTAAGTTAAGTATTGAAGCCATGCAAGTCTGGCCAAGAAAAAAGTGAAGGAAGTGCTTGGTGTGTTGTCGCAGGCAACCAAAAATAAAACCTATACTCCTAAAAATATATGTAGTAGTAGGAGTAAGGATCGTTCCCATAGAGAGTATCTAGAATAGTTTGATGCGACGTTAACAAGGAGGGATGGGTTGAGAATAATGAAAACAATTTTAAGAAAAAAAAAACAACTAAAGAACAATTCAAATTAAAGTACCGAAATCAATCAAAAGAACAAACCTTGGTCTAAGTCAACATCCACCAACGGAATTTTACAACTGATCATCGATGCAAGTATATATCAATTCACACTTTGAATATTCACCATTGGAACTATTTTCCTATCTCTCCTTAGTCGTAGTTAATTAGGAAACAAGCAATCTAATAAACCCTAACTACTAAACAACCCAAGACAAGTGCTAAAGGTTTAATCTAGTAGCAGCCTTAAGAATTAGAGAGATCGATGAAACTAAACAACACAAGCACAAGTGGTTGTATTTAATTTAGTTGAGCATTCTTCCTAAGATCTAATAATTTCTAACACAGCAAATCATTAAATCTTGGTTGCTTCACAAGTTAGAGAGATCAAACAATTACTGATTTGATATCTAACCTAGTAGTAGATTGCAACGAATAAAAAAACTAGTAGGCCTCCTAGTCATTAAACGAGACAATCATGAAAATAGGCACAGAAGATCTCAGATCTAGCAGTGGTGTTTTTCAGCTGGAATTTTCATGAATCAGATCTAGAAGCTTCCAAAAATAAACCGCATCAAATCTGCGTATTAGAATTGTAGGCAAAGGAACATTCTAGAACGTCAGTAGTACAGGTGTAGCAACTTCAAGCCCGATTTTGACCTTGATACAGCCAGTACCTCTCAAAACTCAAAACATGAAAGTTGTAGAGCTATTTCTTGGAATTCCATAGCATCTTGAATCATCTCAATTGGAGCTCTGATTAGAGAGTTATTTTCAGATTACGAAGTGATGTCAAAGCTGTCTAGAATCACCCAATTAACTACATTTTGCACTTAATGCCTCCATTTGCATCCTAAATCAAGATATAAGAAAAATGAGTACATTTAGGCACCAAATAAGTATAAAAGACTAAACATTAAGGGAGAAAAATATGACATTTTGCAATCTCATCAGTGCTGTTCATTAAAACTCGATAGAAGTCTCGACAAAATTCTTTCTATTAAGATTTAATGTTGAAGCTCGACAGAATCTCAACACAAACTACATCTATCGAGAATTAAAAAATGAGATTTTTCAAATCTGATTACACGCATATTCCTATATATTTGTGTAGGGTTTCTTTTCTCTCAACCTTAGACATATATAAGGATTATTTTAAAGGCTGTCAAGCATGCATTGTGTGACCGAAGGTAGAAATTGCTCTAGTTCATTATTCTCTCTGAAGAAGCTATTGTGTCTTTACACCAAGCGTTTTGTGACCAAGAAGCTTCTTGGTCTTCATTGTTGATGAACTGAAGAACTTTGCAACCAACAATCTTCTTCAAGTTGGTGAGTTAGTCACGTACTGGGATTCGTGCATCATTAGTTAGTCATGTATTGGGATTTGTGCATTGAACGGAGAGATTAACGCTACAATATAAGTCCAATTGGGTATTGAGGTAAGGGTTCAACTATAGGTTGGTATTTCAGGATAGGTCAAAGGGTTTGATAAGATTCCTTATACTTGTAACTGCTTGTGATGGATAATAGTAGATTCTCAGGAGTGATGACCTTAAATTCACTTGATGGGGTTTTGCCTCATTGGCACCTATGTCAAATTTATTTTCCGCTACATTTAGTTATTTGGTGATTTTTTTGTGCTACCACGCCATGGCATGTAATTTGACTAATTAATTAACTTGGGTAATTAATAAATTTGCAAGGGGTCAATTCATTTTAACCTAACAAGTGGTATCAGAGTAGGCACACTCTGATTAGGTTTAATCATTACTATGTGATCCATTAACCCCTATTGTCATGGCTACAAGCAGCATGAAAAAATCTTTTATTTCAAATACATCTTTCTTTTGTAGTCTCTATTTGATTGAGTATTTCAAAAAATGTAAGTCTAAAAGTTATTTGAAAGCTATCTTGATGATTGTTGAAAAAGGTCTTAGCGTGACAAGGAAGAAACTAAACTGTCTCAAAATGAAAATGTGCAAAGTAGTTCATCTGAGAAGGGTGAAAATTAAAGGTTTTTTTCATAAATGGTAGCTGAGAGAGAACCATTCCTACTAATTTGTCAAGCAAGCATGAAGTGTGCTTTATGATGAAGTCTGCATTTAAAGTAATGGACACATGTTTATGGTACCTTGACAGTGGATGCTCGAGACACATGACTGGAGACCGTTCACTCTTTAAGGTTTTCGAGTCTAAGAAAGGTGGAAATGTCACTTTCGGTGATGGGAGAAAATCACAAATAAAAGGGAAGGGAACCATCTCTCTACCTGGACTGCCAGACATTACAAATGTATTGTATGTAGAAGGTCTGAAAGTGAACTTGTTGAGCATACGTCAAATCTGTGATCAAGACTTCATGGTGCTATTCTCAAAAGGGAAATCTCTCGTTCTGAATAAGTCTGGAAAGAAACTCATAAGAGAAGTCCGCACTCTAGATAACTGCTATGGATTTGTACCTGATGCTGACGTTGTGTGCAATAGTATTCGTTTGCCAAATGAAGACTTATGGCACCAAAGGATGGGACATGCTAGCTACAAACATTTGTCAATTGTATCTAAGCATGAATCAGTGTTGGGAATACCAAATCTCAGTAGGGTTAGCAATGTTATGTGTGGACTGTGTCAGCTTGGGAAATAGACGAAAGCAAAACATCCAAGCACTCAGAGATCAGCTACATCCAGACCTTTGGAGCTATTACATCTGGATCTCATGGGTCCAACAAGAATTGAATCTCTTGGAGGAAAGAGATACATCTTGGTTGTAGTAGATGATTTCACTAAATACACTTGGTTCATTCTTCTAAAATCTAAGTCAGATGCTCCTAAGCACATTGAAGCTTTGTGTACAAGACTGCAAAATGAGAAGAACATGAAGATTGATCGAATTCACAGTGAACATGGTAAAGAATTCAAGAACTCATACATGGAATCTTTTTGCACTAGATCTGGTATATCTCAAAAATTCTCTGCTCCTATTACTCCTCAGCAAAATGGTGTAGTAGAAAGAAAGAACAGAGTCATTCAGGAGATGGCTAGACCTATGTTACATAATAAAGATGTGGCTAGAAATTTATGGGGAGAAACAGTCAACACTGCATGTCATACGGTTAACAGGGTATATTTCAAACCCGATACAAAGAAGACTCCCTGTGAATTGTGGAAGGGAAGAAAGCCAAATGTAAAGTATTTCAGAATCTTTGGAAGTAATTGACTCCCCAAGTGATGAATGAATATTTTTGGGATACTCCTCCACAAGTAAAGCTTATCGAATATACAAAAAAAATAACCAAAAAAGTAATGGAAACCGTAAATGTTGTTATTGATGAAGCTTCAGATTCTGGTTCTGAGAAAAGTAGTAAGGAAATACCTAAGGCAATTCTTCCTTCAAAGCCTAAGGTTGTTCAAGAAGAAGTTGATCAAAAGCCCATTTCTCCAAGTACTCTAAGTGTTGCAGAAGTCTCAGCAGATATTCCTACATCTCCTGAGCCTAAATCTCATGAAGAGAAAGGACCTTCCTCAAGGATCAAGTTGAATCACCTTCCTGAAGTTATTGTGGGAAATATGAATGAACTTACACTAAGAAAGCGTACAGTTGATAAATGTGTTGCTAACTTTGTGTCTTATTCTTGCTATTTGTTGCAAGTTGAACCTACTAAGGTTGAGGATGCTCTCTAGGATGAAAACTGGGTTGAGGCCATGCATGATGAACTACTCTAGTTTCAAAGGAATGATGTCTGGAACCTGATACCTAGACCAGAAAGAGAGCACATCATTGGCACAAAGTGGATATTCCGCAATAAAACTAATGAAGAGGGAAATGTGATCCACAACAAGGTTCGTCTGGTGGCCCAAGGATACTCTCAAGTGGAAGGAGTGGATTTTAATGAATCATTTGCTCCTATAGCTCACATGGAATCCATTAGAGTTCTTCTAGCCCTGGCTTGTCACCTGAAGTTCAAGCTATACCAAATGGATGTAAAGACTACATTCTTGAATGGGTTTCATAAAGAAGATGTCTATGTTGCTTAGCCTAAAGGTTTCATTGATCCACATTTCCAGATCATGTGTTGTACATTAGAAGACTCAATATGGACTAAAGCAAGCACCCAGAGCTTGGTATGACCAGCTTACAAAATACTTGGTCTCACAAGGCTTCACAAGAGAATAAGCTAATCAAACTTTTTTCATCAAAAAAGAGAAGGGCAAATTGATAGTAGCCCAAGTCTATGTCGATAATATCATCTTCGGGTCTACAAAGGATGAACTTACTCATAACTTCTTGAAGCTTATGTAGGCCAAGTTCGAGATGAGCATGATTGGAGAGCTGAATCACTTCCTTAGATTGCATATTCGTCAGCAAGAGTCAGGTATATTCATATCTCAATCTAAATATGCTAAAAATCTTTTGAAAAAGTTTGGTTGGAATCTGCTAGTCCTGTTAGAACCCCCATGAGCCTTAATATTAAACTCACTATTGACTTGGTAGGCAAAAGTGTTGATTCTTCCTTATATAAAAGCATGATAGGTAGTCTCATTTACCCTACTGCTTGTAGAACTAACATTAGTTACAGTGTAGGAGTGTGTGCTAGATATCAGGCAAACCCCAAAGAGTCCCATATGATTGCTTTAAAAAGAATCATAAAATATGTCAAAGAACTGCCAATTTCGGAGTGTGGTATAGCAAGGACACAAACGATGTCTTAGCTGGGTATTCTAATGTGGACTGGGTTGGGAATGCTAATGATAGAAATAGTACATTGGGGGGTTGCTTTTACGTGGATAATAATCTTGTCTCCTGGATGAATAAGAAGCAGAATTCCATATCTTTATCCACTGTTAAGGCTGAATACATTGTTGTCGATACCTATTGCACCCAACTTCTGTGGATGTAAAAACTCCTTCTTGATTATGGTATTTGTCAAGAACATCTTACCATTTATTGTGACAATACTAGTGCCATTAACATCTCTAAAAATCCTATTCCACATTCTCGAACAAAACATATAGAGATACGACATCAGTTCATTCAGGAACTTGTCAAAGATGGCATACTCACTTTGAGTCCATCCACACTAATGATCAGAAGGCCGACTTGTTCACCAAGCCTCTTGATAGCAAATGTTTTGAATTCTTACGCCAATACATTGATGTAATCTCCATGGAGTGATCTTTCCTCTTTCTCCTCCTTTCTCATGCATTTGCCTTTAGTTTTACACTTTGTGTGTTTCTTTATGTTTTTGTTTGGTTGCTTTTCAATTTTTGCTTTTTTTTCCATAAAAATTTAAAAAATAATTGAAAAAAATAGAAAAATATAAAAACAGTGTGTGTATGTGTATATTGGTACTTGTGTACCTTGGATGGCCATTAAAACAAAATTTTCTAAACTTTGAATCTCTTGTAGCTTAAATCAGCATCTCGATGCACAACTAAGCAAATGAGTTTTGTGTCTCATGTTTGTGATGAGAACGATTAAGATTGTCTCTTATATCTCATACTCATATCACTCTTTTTGACGAGAAGGACTAGAAAATCCTAAGAGAAAGGCATAAATAATCATCTCACTACTAAAGCCTGCCAATCGTGTATAACATCTATGTGCTTCAACATAGCAAATTTGTGATGTTTTGGCTTACATAATTGGGTATTTCTTTTCTCTCTTATATGCCCATGCATGACATGTTCAAAAAGAAAATATGAAAAGAAAATAAAAGCAAAAAGAATCAAAATGCTTTTAAAAAAATGATTGCAAGCATATTTCAAGGAGAAGTGGGAGTTATAGGATGTACCTCGAAGGTGATAGTCACCATCAAGTAGTTATGATTGTGTGTGAGTGTATTTGATTCTCTCTAGTCTCAAATCTTCATAATATGAGACAATTATGCACTCTTGCTATGTTTCACACACAACACGCAAATTCTTTGCTACTCTTGATACACGTGCAAGTACAATGTATTATGGCCATCACAAGGAATACATGTGTTAATATACGCTCACTAAATTGTCTTAACTTGTTTTTGAAATATAAAATTGGTTAGACTTGTTTTGTGTGTGTGTGTGTGTGTTTTTGGAACTATCTATGCTTTGCATATATGTTGAGAGATGTTTTGAGAGCTTAACATGTTGATTGGATCCTTGTTTGAGTAGCTTGCTTGTTGCATTCATCTCTTTATGTTTTTCCTCCTTGAAAAACTCCTTTTCTTCAAGATCGACAGCTTCTCGACAGATCCTTGACAAATTCTTTTTCTATCGAGCCCTCTTTCTCCTTTCTCGATATATCTCGATAGATTCTCCATCCATTAAGATTTCTGAGTTTCTTCTCGATAGATTCTCAACAGCTTCTTTGATCCATCGAGCCAAATTTCTAAACATTCTGTCTGCTCGATAGATTCTCGATCCATCGAGACACTCTTTTCTGTCGATAGATCCTCAATAGCACCTCGACAGATTCACTTCTGTCAAGATTTAGTGCTCGACAAATCCTCAATAGAATCTTCGATCCATCAAGCTGCGCTTTATATTTAAAAGATGGGAGTGATTCAAATTTCACTTTTCTCATATCTCTCTCGATAGAAACTCTTCTCTCTCGCTCCAAACACTCTCCTCTCACTCAAATCACTCCACCTACTCAAGTTTTGGCCTAGATCAAGCTCAAATCACTTGGTAAGCATCCTAAATCCCTTCATTTTCATGCATTCATGCATTTTTAGACCTAGGTTTTGGGTTTTTGAAAATTTTTGGGGTTTTATGGTTTTTTTGTGAAATTTTTGGGTTGGGTTATGTTGATTTGGTGATATATGCTCATGCATTGCATTCTCATTGCTTTATAACAATGTTTCATGAATTTTAGATGTGTGGTTGATTATTATTGTTTAAGTGCTGGTAGGTTTGGATTTGGTTTTTACCCATGATGCTTTTAATTTTTGCACATCACATGTTCATGCATTTTTCATACATACGTTTCTTTTGTTTCCTTTTTTTTAGTTATGTTGTGCTCTATTCTCTTTCTCTCTCTCTCGGATAGACTGCGCTATGGCACCTAAAGTGCACAAATCCACTCTAGCTCGAAATCCTCTTCAAGGTTCCGAGTCTTCTTCTTCTGATCCTCCCGTCCCCCTCCACATTTGATTTCGTGATGAGAAGGCCAGGAAGGACTTCTCTGAGAACTTCCAGAAACGCGGAGTTCATCTGGAACGCCAGGTTATCCTGTTAAACTTTGCCAACACTCCTCTCCCCGCTATCATTCGAACCTGAGGTTGGGAATCTCTTTTTGAGAGACCCTTGAGGTATTCCTTCATGTTTATACAGGAGTTTTACTCCAAAATACACGGCATCAATACCTCTGTACCTCAATTTGCTACTACATTCAAAGGTACATGTATCATAGTTACTCCGGATCCTATATCCGAGGTATTACATGTTCCCAAGGTAGCACATCCTAACTACCATGGCTCTAAGTGTCTCCGGACAGTATTTAGAGATGAGCTTCTCTCTCACTTTTGTGAGACTTCTTCCACACGAGGTGGTAAGCTAAACACCCCATGATCGAGATTTTCCAAAGGCCCGAGGTTCCTTAACATGGTGATGACTTTTACTCTTACTCCTTTGTCTCATTATAACTCCATTATTGAGCCTCATGCTCATTTTCTTTTGTCTCTTTTAGAGGATCTTTCTATAGACTTTCCCTTTCACTTCATCACATCTATTATAGATATGTATTAGGATACTGCTACTCGTGATAAGCTCATCTTTCCTTTAGCAATCACGCGAATCCTTCAGCAGTTCTCCATTCCCATTCCTTCCTCTCCTTTCTTCACCATGTGAGAGACCGCGCCCCCGGCCCGTTTTTATAGGATGTTGGGCCAAACCCACGTGAATGGGTGGAGTCATGTTATTGCCTCTCAAAATGGAGGTTCGACTAATTATATTTCCCCCTTTAGATTAAGGGTTTTACAATGGAGTCGTCACTTATTTAATTATTGGAATAAAAAAGAAAACCAAAAATTGAAAAATTCCTCATTTTATTAATCTGTAATTCAATTTACATTGATCATAGGAAAATTACATGGCTTTGGTCCTAAATACAATCTAAGATAAAGTACATGGTTTTGTTTCCTAGTTACAATCTAAAAATCGAAAATTACATGAATAAGCATTTGATCTACTAACCCTTGATCTAAGCTCGAAGGCTATGTTACAAGGTGGGAAGGTGTTAGGCACCCACCTTGCTCGGTAAACCGGTCTTCTAGACTATGGTGGCCAATACTCATATCACATCATCCAATATGTCAATCAATTTGTATGTTGAATTTAATGTGTGTGCATGTGATAAACCTTAATTCAATTTATTAAGCATGGCATTTGGATTGAAAAATAAACTCTAGTGAATGTGTGTGGATAGTGATAACCTAGATTCAAGGATTTGAAAGAATTATTAAACAAACATGTTTTTCATATTTTTGATGTGGATTTAAGATTAAATCTAGTGATATGCATGAACATGTGATGAACAACTAAGAACATGTGAAGAACACATAAGAACAATTAAAAAAATTCAAACATATTCAAGGGAATCATCATGCTTTAATCTTAAATTCTCATCATGACAATATAAACAAACAGTTAGGGAAGGGGATTATACCTTTATGCAAGATCCATATAATGGAGGAGGGAATTCTTGATGGAGGTTCTAAGGGTGGAGGAAAAGAAGAGTTAGGAAAGGGAGAGTGAGTCTCACTCAATACCTTGAGTCTCAGGAAGATCAAGATATGACAAGACTACTCGACTTCACTAGAACTCAAGAGAAGAGAAGAGATGGGGATTTTTTTTGTGTGCTTTGGAATGAAGGAGAGGGGGGACTTATATAGTAGTGGTGAAGAAAATATGAATGGAATGCCATTTAATGAGGTTTGAAAAAGAATCATGAATCTAGACCTCATTTTAGCCTTTGGGGAAATCTGGTGTATTAAATGTGGAGATTGACGAGAGTAAAGAGCAAGCAAAGTTTGGTTTTCCCGTAGCTGCTATAACAGCCTGTAGAGCCAACTTTGAAAAATCATATCTGCCTCAATTCTGATCGGAATTGTTTCATTCTTATGCTCAAATTGAAGCACCAGATGTCTAGTTTCTGGAAAAATTAACCTCATTCACAGATTCAAAATATTCTGAGAGATATATATGAAATGGTGAGCAGAGGTCATTTGTTAGAAAATGGTTTCAGCACAATTAACATTAATAGGTCCCAAATTAGCTCCCAATTAACATTAAATGACTCCAATCACTCCCATTTCAGACTTAATTGATTCCAAATTTACTCTAATTAAAAGATATTGCACAAATTACTCATTGAATAATTAATGTTTAACTATCTAGTTAATTAGGTGTGTGCAATCCTACCATAAAATGTAGTCCTAACCAATCAAATTATGACACATCATCGATCTCAAATTGATTATACTTATAACCAATTGAAATCAATTGTACACAATCACATATAGTCGGACTTAATTTGTGATAGTGCATCTCAGCCATTAAAACTTGATTTGATGATAACTTTCAATCTAATGGTCCGATTAGGGCTCATGACCAGTCGATTTGATCGTTACAACATCAAGATCATTTTGGTGAAATGAGATTAATAATCTAATGACCAAAATCAAGATGCATATTTTGAATGTGAAATTACCCTTTTACCCTCTATGTGAGGTTAAATACGAGTTGCAAAATAAGGTGCCAACACACCACCATGGGTGCCATGAGTGTCGGTTCTGTTCGGTGGAGCAAGGCCCAACTTCGACCAAAGTGGCTACAAGTGGGGACAATGGATCCTACAGCTTTTGTTGTTCCACCTTCTTCTTAGGCTCTATCCACTTCTGCTCCTTCTTCCTCGGTAGCTAGTGTGATCTTTGAGGCCATCATGGCGTAGGTTCAGCAGATGGAGACTGACTTTGGTGGTTGTCTTGACTATCTCACAGATGAGATGTGTCAAATGAATACCCGAGCTGGTCGCATTGCCCGCAAATAGGCTCGCATGGCTGGCTTTGCTCCTTCACCTTCTCCTTCTCCAAAGGCCTCGGCTGATAAGGATGATGATACTGGTGATGATGAGGATGATGCGATCTCTTCTGATGATGACGAGATGATGACCTCTTAGTGACTTGCCTTTTGTCATTCGTGACAAAAAGGGGAAGTATTTTTGGGTTTGAGAGTAGTCTTGTACTTAGGAGGAGAGTTAGTATAGGAAATTTTTGTTAAGGGGAGAATGTATATCTTTTTGAGGGATGTAGTGAGGTTTATATGTACTTTTCATTCTTTTTAGGTACATTAGCCTCTTGTACACTGGTCTTGTGACAATTTATTGACATACATTGTACTTTATTTTCATATATATGATGATGATGTATGTGTTTCTTCACCTTCCTCTACATGTGTTGTTTCTTTTCTTTCTTTATACACATGTTTCTTTATGTACGCAATCTTTATTTCTATTTCACACATGATGCCTTGATGAGTTTTGTTTAAGTGCTTCAAAAAGACAGGTTGTGAAAGTCTACCATGCCATAAACTCTCTTCTAGCAAAGTTTTTCAAAAGTTTTTTTTAGGGTTAAATTTATTTTGTAATTCAACAAGTAGTTATGAGTTTAGTGATTTAAGACTTCTCTCATGATTCATTTGTTTGTTGTGGTTTTGTCACAGATTGCCAAATGGGGAGATTGTTAGGGAAATATTTTATGTAATTGGTTAATCCTTTGACAAAACGCATTTTACTTGTAATTGGGTACATCTAGGATGGGCTTGGTACTTCAAGAAACAAGTGTTCAAACTAAGTATTGAAGTCATGCAAGTCCGACCAAGAAACAAGTGAAATAAATGATGTTCATTAAAGCTTGATAGAAGTCTCAACAGAATCCTTTCTATCAAGATTTAATGTTGAAGCTCGATAGAATCTCAACACAAGCTGCATCTGTCGAGAATTACGAAATCTGATTTTTCAAATTTAATTGCACGCATATTGTAGACACTCAATTTTGCACCCACAATTTAATCAAGGATAATGACTTGAATGACCAATCCATGTATCCCAAAAATCATAATTGCATTACATGCATCAATTTGTTCTTGCATTACATGCATCATTTTTTTCTTTGCATTACATGCATTAATTCAATCATTGCATATCATAAAAACGATCTTGAGATTCTCACGGTCGCAATGGTGTTTCCGGTTTTCAAATCGGACCATCAGATTGAAAAATATCGCATGATCAAGTTTGCACGGTCAACATGCATTATGTCTAGGTAAGGTCGACTACACATGATTAGTTTAAATTAATTCTGATTGGTTAAACAATTAAAATTATTTAGATAATTCTATGATTGGTTGATAATTAGTAATTAAAATAAGGATGCATGCATGGGAATAAAATGGATGGTTGGATAACAATAAAATTGTGGATAATCTGAACTTTATCAAGATTTATTTTAAGGTATTTATCTTCAAGATAATTTCTCTTAAATAGCCTGAATTATCCTGAAAAGATTTGAAAAATCATAGACAGAAGATGAAAATGCGTCTAGGTACAAGGACCAACTAAAAAACCCTAGAAGAGGAGTCCAAATGGCACCCGAACACGAAAGAGTGTTCAGAGCCATAGAGCCAATTTGAAACTTTTGGAGTGCTGAACAGCACTCTAAAAGGGCTGAATTTTCATTTGTTGGACTTTTGCCTAACAGCCTTCAGGTGACGATAAGGCACACCCTATTCGACCTTTTCACAAAAGGATGCATCCTGATTCAAACCCTAATCGTCCATACCTATTTTTTAGAGTCTTTTTGCCTCTATAAATAGATACTGAACCTCATAATTCAGCACTTTTTTTTCACGCTCTGAGAGGCACACCTTTTGGGCTCCTAAACAGCTCATATTTTCTGAACTGCTCTCTGATTTTCTGTTGAAGCTAGGGTTTTATGTTTCAAAGATAACTAAATAAGTTCCTTTGAACCCTAAAATGTCCTCTCAAGTAGAAGAGTGCTCATGCAAGAGGTTGTTTTCTAAACCCTTTTATTTTTATGCTTTTCTTATCATGATGATGTATGTTTAATTGTTTCAAATATTCATAATCCGGTTTATAAAAATATGTTCTTGATTTCTTTATTGTTGATATAATCTATTTCTTAATTTTAAAGATCTACATGTAGTCAACTATTTTTCTTCAAATAAAATGGATTTGCATCTTTCTTAGATGTAGATTTAAATTTTTCTTCAAATAAAATGGATCTGCATCTTTTTTTAGATGCAAATTTGAATTTTTCTTCAAATAAAATGGATCTGCATCTTTCTTAGATGCAGATCTAAATTTTTCTTCAAACAAAAACAGATTTGCATCTTTATGAGATGCAGATCTGAATTTTTCTCAAATCAAAATTGATTTATATCTTTCTTAATATACAAGTCTGATTTTTGAATACATGCAAATTTTTGAAATAAAGAAAGAGATCATGTATTACCATGTTTGTATTTGTTTTAATTCATGATTGCATAAATTTGGATTATGAGTGAAACTCTCTTCTTAAAAAATCTTTTTTATTCTTTTAAAACATATAAAAAATAGATCTGGTTTTCTATTGTCTAAAAACCCTTTTTTATTTCATCATAAAAACACTTTTATTTCATCATAAAAAAAGATCTGATTTTTCTGTTATCAAAAACAATTTTTTTTTAGTTCTTCAAAAACAAATCTGATGTTTTTCAAATTAAAAGACTTTATTTTATGTAATAAAAACAGATCTAAATTTTTATCATCAAAAACCATTTTTTTCTACATCCTACAAAACAAATCCGGTATTTTAACAAACCAAAATACTTTGTGTTTTATTTATAAAACAGATCTGAATTTTTATCTCCAAAAACCACTTTTTATCTCACAAAACAGATTTGGTATTTTGACAAGCCAAAATCAATTTTTTTTAATCGCCAAAACATATCTGAATTTTTTAAAATAAAAGAAGAGATTTCATTCATAAATAAATTTGTGTGATTTAATTTTTATTTCACATGTTCAACATATCATTCATGACATGCATAACATAGTACATTGGTCACAAGAGTCTAGAAGATTAGACTCTGTCTGGGCGAAATGGGTGCCTAACACCTTCCTATTCCATAACCTAGCCTCTGGATTTAGGTCTTTGGTTTAGAAGATCTAGCCCTGTCTTTGCTTGTTTTGGGTAGAATGTAACTTGGACAAAAGCCATGTAAATATTTGGTAGATTGTAACTAGGACCCAAAGCTATGTAATGCTCAATTTATCAAATATTTATTCTTTTTTATTCAATTAATGAGAATGGAACAATTCAGTCATGTATTCTGTATTTAGTTTTTTTTCTTGTTTTTTTGTATAAAAAATAAGTGGCAACTCCACATCACTTACACAAAAAGAGAGGTGTCTTTCAAAGCACCCAAAAGTCTCTTTTTTTGAGAGTCACTTTTGTTGTCTCGGATAGTGGTGACTCTGCTGGGGATGTTGAGGGCTAAGTTTCGTATTAGACTTAAGTGACCAAATGTGTACCCTTGTTTTTGCATGGTCTTGCATATTGTTGTTTGTTTGTTTATTTATGGTTGTTGAGATGTTGTATGATACTAACTTAGGAGTAAATAACTTATATACTTACATTGTAGGCATAGCCTAACCTCGCATATTAATTAAATCAATTACTTAGTACTTCACAACTCATAGACAGTTCATTGAAACATTTCATCAAACACATAATTTGCATTACAAACCCACAAATGAAAATAGAAATAGAAAATAAAGACAAACCCAAAACAAATCATTGAAAATACCATGAAATAAGATGCACAAACAAATCAAACAAAACCCACAAACAAATAAAATGAAACCTAAACAAACCCACAAAAAAAATCAAATAAAATCCACTAGAAAAACCCACAGCCTTTGTGGATTTAGATTTAGTAGAAAGAGAGAATTAGAGGGTTAAAGAGGAAGATAAGAGTTAAGAGAAACAAACCTGAAGTTGCCAAGATAGAGATGGAAGAAGAGTTCGCGAGTTGCAACTAGGAAGAGAGACACAAAGAGAAGCTAGATGAGAGAGAAATAGAGAACAATGCATGAGAGATTTTAAATTCCATCATGTGTCTGGTTATTTGAAATCTATGAATTTAGGTGTAGATACTCAATTTTGCACCCATAATTTAATCAAGGAAGATGACTGAAGTGACCAATCATATACCCAAAATTCATGATTGCATTACATGCATTAATTTATTCATTGCATATCATAAAAATGATCTCGAGGTTCTAACAGTCGCGACAGTATGCCTAGTTTCCAAATCGGATTGTCGAACAGAAAGATATCGCATAATCAAGTTTGCACAGTCAACATGCATTGTGTCTAGGTAGAGTCAACCACACATGATTAATTTAAATTAATTCTGATTGGTTAAAAAATTAAAATTAATTAAATAATTTTGTGATTGGTTGATAATTAGTGTCAAAAATAGGATTGCTAGCACGGGAATAAAGGGGATGATTGGATAATAATAAAATTGTGGATAATCTGAACTTTATCAAGATTTATTTTAGAATATTTATCTACAAGATAATTGTTGCTGAAAACACCTGAATTATCCAAAAAAGAGTTAAAAATCTTAGAATAAGGATTGAAAACACGTCTAAGTGCAATTCCCGGCTCAAGAAAACCTAAAAAAGGAGTCCAAAACGCACCCGAACACGAAAGCGCGATTGGCATCCAAGAGTGCCAGCAGCACTTTCAAAGTGCCGAATGGCACCTATTAAGGCTTTAGCCTAACGGTCTTCAAGTGACGAAAAAACACATCCTTTTCAACTTTTTAGCAGAAGGACGCGTCCTAGTTCGTATTCTAATCGTCTTTGCTTATTTTTTAAGCATTCTAGCCTCTATAAATAGATATTGGATCTCAAAATTCAGCACTCTTTTACGCTCTCAAAGAGACACTTTTTCACGCTCTCAAATTTCTAGTATTTCTGACCCCCTTTCTAAAATTCTCTCTCTTATGTTAAAGAGGTTCTGGAGGCTTTAGTCTTAAGAATTTCTTTTTTGTAAGCAAGGGCTTTTAGGTTTCAAAGAAAATTGCATAAATTTCTTTAAATCCTAAAATATCCCCTTAAGAAGAAGAGTGCTCCATGCAAGAGGTTGTTTCTTATTAACACTTTTTCTTATGCTTCTCTTTTTGTGATGATGCATGTTTATATATTCCTTTCAGTTTAGTTGTTTTAAATATTTATATCATGAATTGTTGATTTATTTTGTTGAAATATGTTCTTGATTTTTTTATTATTATTATTATTGTCATGATCTATTTTTAATTTCAAAAATCTGCATGTTATCTACATCTTTTTTTAAATCAAAAACTGATCTACATCTTCCTTAGATGCATATCTAAATTATTTTCAAATAAAAATTTGATCTAATACAGATCTGAATTTTTCTCAAATCAAAAACTTATCTGCATCTTCTTTAGATGCAAATCTAAATTTTTCTCAAATATATAAAATATATATATATATATATATATTTAAAAAAAAAAAAAAAAAAAACTGATTTGCATCTTCATTAGATGCAGATCTGAATTTTTTAAACAAAAACTTATTTGTATCTTCCTTAGATACAAATTTGAATTTTTCTTAATTAAAAAACTGATCTACATTTTCTTTAGATATAGATCTAATTTTCTTAACATAGCAAATTTTGAAATAATAAAAAAAGCGTCATGAGTGTTTTATTTGTTTGTTTAATGCATGTTTCATGGATTTATTTCATGAATAAAGTTCTCTTCTTAAAAAAATCTTTTTCTTAATATTGTTTACACATATAAAAATAGATCTGATTTTTCATTCATCAAAAAACCAATTTTTTTTAGTTCTTAAAAATAGATCTGATTTTTCATTCATCAAAAACCCAATTCTTTCAATCCCCAAAAACAGATCTAATTTTTCTTTCATCAATAAACCACTTTTTTTAGTTCTCAAAAACAGATCTAATTTTATTTTAAACCCAATTCAATTTTTTTTATCACAACACAGATCCAATTTTTTTAAAAACAAAGAAGAGGGCATATTCATAAAGTAGATTCATGTGCATTAATTTTGATTCGTTTTGTTCATGTGTGCAACATAACATTCATGTCATGCATAAAAGGGGTACATAGGTCACAAGAGTCTAGAAGACCAAACTCTTTCAGGGTGGAATGGGTGTCTAACACCTTCCCATTCCGTAACCTAGCCTCCAAATTTAGTGTCTTTGGATAGGTAGACCTAGGCTTTATCTTTATTTTTATTTTGGATAGATTGTAACTAGGACAAAAAGCCATGTAATTATTGGGTAGTTTGTAACTAGGACCCAAAGCCATGTAATGCTCAATTTATCAAATATGTATTCTTTTTTAGTCAATTAATGAGAATGGAACAATTTAGTCATGTATTCTGTATTTAGTTTTTTTTTTTTTCCTTATTTTTTTGTATAAAAAATAAGTGGCAACTCCACATCACATACACAAAAAGAGAGGTCTCTTTCAAAGCACCCAAAAATCTCTTTTTTTGAGAGGCACTTTTGTGGTCTTGCACAGTGGCGACTCCGCTGGGGATGTTGAAGGCTAAGTTTCATATTAGACTTAAGTGACCAAATGTGTACCCTTGTTTTTGCATGGTCTTGCATATTGTTGTTTGTTTGTTTATTTATGGTTGTTGAGATGTTGTATGATACTTTGATGTATTATATTTTGTTGTGTGTATTGTTTGTTAAAAGCTTTCCCTAACTGTCATAGTGTGTGTCATCCAAACAACAATATGTATGCACCCCTTTCAATAACATGTGGTGGTAGTAATCATGGACCACCGGTCTTCATTAGATTTGGGTACCTAGTGGCGAACTCACCAATCCATAGCCTAAAGGTACTAGATCATTTCTTGTTGACTATAAAGGACAGATCATGCCATTTGGACCAACACAATGTTCATTACATTACAAGTTAGGAGGTGTAACATCCTAGCTATGGGAAACAATGAAACAACTAACCCACCCTACAATGTAACAACTTAGAACCTAACATTAGGTCGGTCCTTGTTAAAATTGCATTACATGTTGTGTGTGTTTGTTTGGTTGATTGATTGATGTGGATGGGGACTTAGCTTTAATTAACCTAACCAAGCCTATCATTAGGGGAGAATTTGGTCAAGATCTGAAGGAAGGCTACAAAGAGAACCTAAGGCTGACACTCAAGCTAGTAGCCCCAGTTCCAAGCCCATCACTTCCATTACGGTACTGAAGCCCGTAAGAATAGAAGATACTCCATTGCTGCAATATCACAATCCCATCTTCAACCTACAATACAGTTCAAGCCACAAGAAGTCTGAACCTCCCAACACTATGGCAAAAGAAGGGGAACATCCAAACACCGAGGAACCCATGAACACTCAAGAGCTACTCAACACCATGGTAGCTAGTCAAATCCAGGACATCAAGCGTATGGTGCAACAATTTCAGAATCTGAAGAGTAACCAAGAGGAGAACAAGGATGACCATAATCCTCTAACTATGGAAAGTGAGAAGAAGATCAATGAAAGAATGAACAAAATGGAGGAGATGATTAGAAGAGCTCGTAAGATTGAAGACCTTATGGACTACAATTCCCTCTCACTTTTCCCTGAAGTGAGACTGCCTCCCAAGTTCAAGATGCCAACCTTGGACAAGTTTGACGAGACAGGTTGCCCAAAGTCCCATCTAAAGATGTATATAAGGGCTATGCAGCCCCTAGGTGCAATTGAAGAAGTACTTGCTCAAATGTTCCAAAATAGGCTGACTGGAGCCACTCTTAAGTGGTTCCTCAACCTAGATGACGCTAGAGCAAGAAGTTGGGAGGACATCTACCGAGAGTTTCACAAGCAATACAAGTATAATATAGAAGTGGACATAACAAGGAGAGATCTCGAGACCACTAAACAAGAGCCGAAAGAATCCTTCTCTACTTTCATTATCAAGTGGAGAGCCAAGGCAACACAGGTATAGGCCAAGTGAAGAACAGTTAGCTATGGTTGTAAAGAATTTATTAACTGTATACCATAAGTACTTGTTTACACAATACTTTCTCAATTTCAAAGCTTTGATTGTTGCTAGAACCCAAATTAAGGATGCAATAAACAATGGCACTATAAAGAATGATGACCCACCGAGGTTTAAAAAGAATGTAGGATCTAATTCTAAGACTACGAAAATTTCTAATATCCATAAAAATGATCCTTATCAACTGATTGCACCCATTGCACCTGTGTAAGTATCACAAGGACCTAGACCTAGGAGGGAATTCCATGAGTTGTATATGCCTATAAGCCAAGTGTTTGACAAGCTAAAAGTAAAAGGGTTATTAAAACCCTTAGACCCAAGACCAATTCCAAATCCCTTACCCTCAAGATTTGATGTAAACAAAAGATGTGCTTACCACTAAAGCCCTGGCCATGATATTGACAATTTTTTTTGCCTTCGTCATGAAATTCAAAACCTAATAGACAACAAGGTGATTGCACTGCTTACAAGGCCTAGCATCACTAATAATCCCTTGTCCAATCACAATTTTGGGGAAAAACCAAGGATTAATTGCCTAATGACCGAAGAGGAAAGAAAAGAAGACCCATCTGACCTAATCTATGACCTGCCCGAATGTTTTATGATGACATGGGAAGAACTAATGGATAAGACATCCGCCACCACCACAGGATATGATATATGGAATGAAGAAGTACCAGAAACCAAAAATTACTCAACATCCACAAATGGGGGGAGACACTTCAAACCCCAATCAAATAACCCAATACTTACAAATGGGGGGAAACACTTCAAACCCCAATCAAACTACCAAGCACCTATAAACGGGGAGAGACACTTCAAACCCCAATTAGGGAACCCAACATCCACAAATGGGGGGAGACACTTCAAACCCCAAGATACCGATCTTAATAACCCAACAAAAATTGCCCACATCATAAGGGGGGAAGACACTTCAAACCCCTACATTTGGAGACAAACAACCCGGTAGAAGCCTTGAATAAATCTACCCAACAAACACCTACCGAAGAAGATGAGGTCCTCAAGCAATTACAAAAGACACAAGCCAACATATCCTTATGGGGTTTACTCATGGCCTCATACAAACACCGTCAAAACCTGGTAAACCTTATCAACCAGATCCAAGTCCCTACAACCACAACTTCCCAAGATTTGAATGCTATGATTGGGTCCATAAATAGAGAACTCACTATTTCCTATTCTAACAAAGATCTGAATAAGAAGGGGAAGCACCACAATGACCCATTGCACATCACTGTAGATGCTAAGGGGAAGAGGATACTGATGATCTTAATAGATGATGGAAGTGCAATAAATGTGTGTCCTTTGAAGACTGCAATTTGCTTGGGTCTAAGCATCGAAGACTTTGTGCCTATTGATAAGCATGTGAGGGCATACGACAACAGTAGAAGAGAGGTCTTGGGAACCATAACATTAGAGATCACTATAGGACTGATGGTAAAAAAGGTGGAATTTCAAGTCCTTAACATAGCCTCATGCTTCAATATGCTCCTTAGGCAACCATGGATCCATGACACAAAGGCCGTACCTTCCTCCCTATACCAAAATGTTTGATTTCCACACGAATGAGCTATTGTGACCATATATAGTGATACTTTGACAATGCCGAAGCCTATTACCGGTATTGATTATGAGAAAGAGCCATTGACCTTGGATGGCTTTGAGATTGAGAGTTCTGGCTTTGAAATGAGAGAAAAAGAAGTGGAGAAGATCCCAATGGACTTTGCTCCCTATAGCAACAACAATGTGGTAGAAATGATGAGAAAAATGAACTATCTTCCGGGGATGAACTTGGGGAGAACTATGAAGAATCCTACTGTTCAAGTCTCGATGATTCCTACAGCCATACCACTTTTTGGGCTAGGCTATAAGCCTACTAATGATGACTTGTTAGAGATGGAGATGAGAAAGATGGCCCGAGCCAAAGCTAAAGCAAAGGGACTTCCTTGTCCCCCAGAACCCCTGAAGCCTTATACTCCTACATTGAACGGGAAGTTTGTCAAAGCTGGAGAAAGTCAATGCTATTGAGGATTCCCTAAACTGAGATTTGATCCTGTGACAAGGGCAATGGTGAATGGGTTCGAGACACTGCTTGACTACAACAACAAGGTTCCAGAATTGAAGAAAGAAGATACAACCTAGGTTCCTACTTATTGGGCTGATTACATGGACTTTGATGCCATGACTACACTCCTTGGAGATGCCATTTGTAATATAGAAGAAGAAGAGTACTGGGAGGCTTGCCAGCATGCATTAAAGAGCCCGTATGAACTAAGAGCCAATGATAAAGATAAAGAAGGGGGAGTAGCCCCTAGTGATGATGATGAAGTGATGCCGAGAGTGACAATAGTAGTGACAGCAGCAACAATGATAGTAGACATGATGATGATAACAGTAACACCGACAGTGAGAGCAACAGCAGCAAAGATTATGATAGCCCATACACTGGCAATGACTAGAGTGAACCCCCTAGTGATAGAGAAGATGAAGACACAGATCTTTACTATGAAGAATATGATGATGATGTGGACTATTATGATGAAGATATTGAAGATGATGCCGAAGCTAACAAGTGGAATGACACTAATAGTGACCAATACAGGCTGATAAATGTATTAAAAGATGTAAGAGGTTGGATAACCCAATGATGTGGACTATGATGATTACCCCTATGAGCATCCCTCAAATTGGAGCTATATCACTGATGTTAGCTCAAGGTCTAGTCCTCGATATGACAAGTATGGAAGAGAGATTCTGGAATTGGGGTCATATTACGATTCAAAACCTGGCTCATTGACCCCACATACTGAAGAGGAAGATGATATAGGTGCTAGGTTGGCCGCTCTAGACCAAAAACTGATGGTCCACAGTCTCAGAATCCTAACACTTGAGAATGCTAAACATAATAATGACAGGCTGGAAGGAGGCGAGTTAGAACATCTCCCTCAACACACCTACTTGGGCAACAAAGGGAAGCATGATTTGTTTTGATGAGTGGATGGATAGCATAAAGCGCCTGGATGCTTTTGTGACTGACAAGCCTACAGACATGGAAATTAATGAAGAAGCCACAGATTATATGGATGAAAATCCCGCAGTACTGATGCTGAGGGAAGAAGGAACTTACTGAGAGCCACCTACCATTGTTGAAGCCACGACTAAATTAAAGAACTAGGCATGGGAGGGAGCCACCCACCCCATGAAGGACTTGGTGTCAATCACTCTTGCCAAGAAGATCAAGACCGTCAAGCCAGTCACCCCTGCCAAGAACATTGTTTCTATCCCTATTGAGTATATTTCTACTAGTATTTCTATTGCTGTTAAGTCTATTTGTCACAGTTTTCCAGTTCAAGCTGGTTTAGTTAAGTCTATTTAGTCTATTAAGAACTCTTTTCCTTATAATATGATTTCTGATTTTGCTTATTTGTTGGCTTTGAATGTTTTTATTTATGAAATTGGTAAAGAAACTCTTAATAATAAGGAATTAAAACAAGGACACCTAGAACCCATAAAAGAAGAAACCCAACCCATTAACCTAGGAACTGATGATGAACCCAAAATGATACAAGTGGGCAATACCCTAACCGTTTTAGAGAAAGTTGCATTAGTGGCACTCCTAACAGAATTCAAAGAGGTCTTTGCATGGTCATACAAAGCCATGCCTGGGATTGATACAGATATAGTACAGCACTACAATCCAACAAATCCAACCATGAAGCCAGTCAAGTAGAAGTTGAGAAGGATGAAGCCAAAGTGGACTCTTAAAATCAAAGAAAAGGTTGAGAAACAATACAATGCAAGATTCCTAAGGGCAGTCAATTACCCAGAATGGTTAGCTAATGTGGTTCTGATACCAAAGAAGGATGGAAAGGTCAGAATGTGTGTAGACTTTCGAGATCTGAATAAGGCCAACCCAAAAGATGACTTTCCTTTGCCTCAGATTGATATCCTGATTAACAACACAAAAGGTCATACTTTGCTATCATTTATGGATGGATTTTTAGGGTACAATTAGATTAAGATGGCTCCAAAAGTTATGGAGAAAACCTTCTTTATTACTCCGTGGGGACATATTGCTACAAGGTCATGTCATTTGGCCTTAAAAATGTTGGTGCTACTTACCAACAGGCGGCCACCACTTTGCCACATGATTTGATCCACAAAGAAGTAGAGGTTTATGTTGATGATATGATAGTCAAGTCCAAGGACCGTGAAGGGCCTATACCAGCTTTAAGGAAGTTTTTTGAAAGAATCTGATTCTACAAGTTACGATTGAATCCAAAGAAGTGCACTTTCAGAGTAACATCCAGAAAGCTATTGGGGTTTATTGTAAGCCAAAGGGGAATAGAAGTTGATCTTAAGAAAATCAAGGCAATTGTAGGAATGAAGCCTCCAAGAACTAAAAAGGAGATCTGAGGATTTCTAGGGAGGACAGTATTGGAAAATGAAATCCCTGAAGCAAATTAGTTGCAAAGTAGATATTACCAATTATGCATGCTAGATGAAAAGAGACTTAAGGCCTTGTATCATATTCAAGGTTACACAAGGAAGCTTAGGAAAGCTTTTGACAAGAAAGTAAGAACTAGAGATTTGAAGTTGGGGGATTTAGTGTTGAAAGAAATCCAAGCCCCAATTCAAGTTGAAAATGGGAAGTTCAAGCAAAATTAGGCAGGGCCATACATTATCAAGCAAATATACTATGGGGGAGTGAAAGTTCAAAAACGTGTACAAAAACACTTTTGAACGTTTAGACCCCCAAAAACCAACTTAACCAACCCAAGCAATATGTCAAACAACTAGTATGCGGAAACTTAACATATGCTATAATATGGAATTGATTAAACAACTATCTAAGCCACAACAAAATAAACCACAGCAGATAATGTAAAGGCAGAGATAGAGAGGAAGGAAGATGCAAACACAGAGATAACACCAGATATGTTATCGAAGAGGAAACCGAACACCTCGGCGAAAAACCTCTCCGCCGCCCTCCAAGCGGTAATCAATCCACTAGAAAATACAGTTGGGATACAAGGACAGCAATAGACCCTCCAAGCCTAATCTACCCAATGCACCTAAGCCCTCCAAGCTTCTTGCTCCAACGAGGTTGCGCCGAACCTTTTTCTTTTCTAGCTTTCCGGATTCCGCTACTACACCGTAGCATCAACCAATAAAGATTGGCTCCTTCCTAACTGCTTCCCAGAACTCCAAACGTCTGTCTCACAGAGATGATAATGGTGAGAACCAGGTTTGGTATAATGCCTCTCAAGGATTTGACAATGGAGAGGAAGAGAGTGAGGGAATTTGATGAGGCTCTAAGGTAGAGATTGTGGGTGAAACAATCTGGTTTTTCTTTAGGGTTTCTCTCTCAAAATTCTCTCTGGAAGCTCTCTTTCAATCGTGGGTTAAAAGGGTATTTATACTGGAGTGAAGAGGAATGCAAAACGTCAGGTTTTTCCAAAACAGGGGTGGCTCGCGGCTTGACCTCGCGGCTTGACTAAGTCGCGAGTTCCAGTCGCGAGTTAACCGTATGGCCAGTTGTCCTGTTTTGTCCCGTAGTGCTCCAGCTAGCATGACTGTTCATCTTCCAGCATGCTTGGCACGTGTGCATCTTCTGGCGGGTTGAAGCCGCGAGTCCACCCGCGAGTCCCAGCCGCGACACTCTGTTTTCTTGCACACTCTTGAGCAATCTTCACTCTATCTCACTCACTACCCTTACATCAATCCCACCTAAATACAGGGTTTCTAAATGCTGAATTACAAGCAAATTTGGCATGGAATAAAGCCAATTAGATGGTTGAATAAATTCAACCTTACAATCTCCCCCTTTGGCTATTCCGTGACAAAACCCTAAAACAGACTCTAGACTTAACATGTGAGTTGGGAACAGTTGATCAAAACTCACTCACACCTAACTCTAAAAGCTGTGAAGCACTTGAATCATATGAACATAAACTCCTGAAACACAACAATACACCATGATCATTGTAAGCAGAAAAATATAAATGCATATGAAACAGGCAGAATGTGATCAAGCAAAGATGGAGTTAATAAACAAACCATGGCTTGATCAACCAAGTGAACACCACAAGGTAGTGATCACAGTGCTCATTCACACTTGGAATGAACACAAGGACATACAAGTTAACATGCACAAGGCAAGACACTTGTATGCTCAACACTCAACCAATGCATAGCACACAAGGCATATGCATCTAGGAACAATCCTACAAGGGCACAAGAGTGACAGTACATAAACCAAAATGCAGAACATTTAGATTAAAGTACTGATTTCAACATAGCATAAAGGCTGCACTTAAGCATGGTACATACCATAAAGCCTACAAACTATGCATAAAACAAAAACCCTAAAAGCTTACATAAGCATATGGGTACAAACCAACAAATACCTGAATAACATCATCAAACATATATTAAAGTTTAAACCAAGAGTATATGAAAAGAGTTAGAAACAGTTATACACCAAAACACAGTGTATCAAAAACATAAGAACCATAAGTTTAGAAGATAAGACGAAAAACAAAAGTATGTGTGTACTCCCCCTATCACTATGCACACTTCCCTTTGAACTTTTCTCCCCCTTACTGAATGCTCTCCCCCTTTTTGTCACGAATAGCTAAAGACTCTCGTCCAACTTTCGTTGAATCTCATCTAGCTGATTCTCCATAGTCTCGAGGCGCATTTGGACATGGTTGTTTGTGGAGTAGAGAAGTGCCACAAGCTCATCAACGCGTTTCTGAATATGCTCAAGAACACTGCCAACTCTGTCAGTATGAGAAGCAGTTTGTGCTTGCGGAATACCAGCCGGTGACGCTTCAGGAACATCACGAGATGCAGATGTGGTATGTGCAGGTGTCTCTGAGTCAGGGGCAAATGAAGGAACCGGAGAGATGTGAGCACTTCTTGGTGATTTGGAGGAGTGACTTCTGCTCGCTTGAAGAGTGAACAAAGAAATGGGACGTTGACGAGTCAACATTTTACCATCTGCAGGAGGAGTAATGCCTGCACTAAGGATGAGCTTCATGACGAGACTGCAAAATGGAATGATTCCTCGAGCTGTAGATCGACACGCGGTCTTCCTCAAGTTGTAGTAGATGTGAGCACATATATCAATGGGGGCTCCGGTAATGAGATCACACAGAAATATAGCTCTCCCAAGATTGATGAATGTAGTGTTGGACAGTGGGTAGAGATTGGTGAACATGATCAACTTCAGTGTGGTCAGCTCAGGTGCAAACTTTACGGTGCTGATGGAAGTTCCTACACTGGATACCTCATGATCGTGTCCTAGGATTTGTAAGATTTCTCTAACCTCTGGATTTCGTTCATCATAGGGAGTTAAATTCACATTCTGAGGTCTGGTGATGCCGAGAAGATTTGCGATGGAGTCTGGGGTAACACTAAACTCTGTTCCTCTGACCCAGAAAACGAGGATAGGTCCAAGATCAGATGCATTGGAGAAGCATTCTTTGACCAGCTCATCCATTGGATCATCAAAGTTTCCGAACAGGTTTGCCCAGTCTCGTTTCTCAAAGATTCGAGGGATGAAAGTAGTCCCTAAGGTGTTGAACTCTACTACCCGCTCCACTATAGTTGTTGACTTGTCAAACACATTTGAGTAGGCGTGTGAGTTAAGGGGAACTCTGAATCTCTCCTCATTGGGATCTTGAGATGCTTGAGATGATAGACGAGTCCTTTTAGCAACTGGTGTTGCTGGTTCGTCAGCAACAATGTCTTTACCCCTGGAAGATCGACGAGACATCTGCAAGAGAACAGGCCAACAGAAAAGAACCAAGCAACAATACCCCACAAAAGATTGTCAACAAGATTCAGAGTAAACAATATTTCAATATAAAAACCCCGACTGAATATAGTGTAGACCCAACCAAAACTTCCAACAATACACAGAAGCACAAACTAATACGTGCAACAAACTTGGTAAAAGTGCACCAAGACAAAGAAAGACATCACAACTGTCATAGAGACAGGTTAACATGATCATGATATGCAATAAGAAACATCATTTGAACATTTTGAGCAGATAACATAAATCACTCTCACATAAATCAGATGAGTAAGTCACAAAGACACCAAACCCATTTCAGAAAAGATTCTCAGATTCAATAATAAGCAAAAATCAGAACAATGAAAAAACACATTGTGACTGCTCAGCATGAAAACAGGTGAGAACAATATCAAACAAGACACTCCATACCCATTACACATAGAGATAAGTATAACGAATAAAATACCAGTCCAAACAGCAACAGAAATATGCAGAAAAAAATGAGATTGAGAAGACAAAACCCATACCTTTTCTTGATGATTTGGAGAAGAAACGAGGCACCAAAGGGGTTTGAAAAATGGATTCACGAAGAGTTTTGGGAGGAAGAACAGTTTAAAAGGAAGATGAACAGTTTACAAAAGTTCGAGGGAAAAACTGAAAGAGGTTTAAAAACTGCTCCTGTTTCTGCAAAACACGCGATTTTCGCGACTGAAACAAGTCGCCACACAGTCGCCAGATTAAGCCGCCAAAGAACACAAAAACAAAATTTTGAAAAATTTTTCTAAGTGTTTTTCGCGACTGGAAGGTCTACCCGCGAGTGAGTCGCGAGCTGAGCCGCGAAAATCTCTGAGTGAATCTCGCGACTGGACCTTCCACTCGCGAACAAGTCGCCAAAACTGACCAGCGAAGATGCGACTGAGGCTCGCGACTTGACATACCCGCGACTGAGCCGCCAAAACAGAGCAAAACTGTATTTTTGAAATTTTCAGATTTTTCCAACAAAATACTTTCCAAAAACACCTAAAACACTCAAAAATCATTTTGTGCTTGAATTAACAAAGATTGAGCATGTGAAAACACATTTTATCAAGTACAATCACACAAATGAATATGGCATTTATTGAACATAAACTTGTGTGTTGTGTGTGGATATCAACAATGAGATAATCCTTTGTCTAATGTGAAGCTTCAATGATCAATTCAACCAAGGCATACACAATTAGCACTAGATCATGTGACCAATCTCAATTATAGAAATATGAATATATGACCTCCCACATAACTTGATAATCATAACTTGGAGTTTTTCATTTGACTCCACTTTCAGCCTTAACATTTGATCTTTTGAGGCAATCATCTCTCATTGTGAGAGGGATATGTAACATTTCTCTTTGAAGAACAGGCCTTTGGCCTTTTTGAATGAAATTTCACTTTTAAAATAAGGTCGCTTACCCTTTTTCTTAGTCAAATACTAGAATGTGCGATAGGCTTTTGCAGCTCAATATCTCTTTTCATTTGGAGATTTACATTTGGTGAGCTCTTTTTAGCAAAAAATAAAAAGTGGGAAGAGATATAGACACAAGTCTATGCATGTTTCAAGATCAACATAACCATTCACTAATCATTCATGACAAGTTTGAAGATCTATTTACAACAATCACATAGATTTCAAGATTTTTCCCATAGTGATATGAGTGCATGAAAACAAGCAATGCTCGAAAATGCACAAAGCCATTAGCACAAATGTACAAGGCAAAACGAGTTTTAAGACAAAACTCAACAAAGTAAATCAAGCCTTTTGATTTTCAAATTCTTTATGTAATTTTTGGATTTTTGACTCAAGAAACAAAAAGATTGATAAAACACAATTAAGAAATATTCACAAGAAGAATAACCAAGCAACCAAGAACAAACACAACAAGCATACCAAACAAACATAGTCACAAAGCATAGGAAGTATTAATGCATGGACATGTTGTAATGCTTATGCATGAGTACCCCTTTTCACCCACACGTCACTTGCGTTTGGGGTGATTTCCTTAAAGGATTAGGTACGAGAGTTAGGGCTTTCAAACCTTCGTGAGAAGCTTTCCAAGCAGTTGGTGAATGCACCAATCATCTTCATCACGTTCATCATTCCGGGATCTCCATTTTGCTCTCTAGGTTGATCACCTGCCCAAGTTCTCCTATCAATTCTTGGTCCTCCTGACCTTTGAGGAGTTGCACTGTTCTTTGCTCTCAGCTTTTGGCAATTTGGTCGAGTGTGCCCTTGAAGTCCGCAATAATGGCACACATACATTCCTCTAGGACCTCTTTGTGGTCGAGGACGTGACTTGGCACGAGACTCTGACCTGCCCACATACTGATTACGATGATTCAGCATCCGTTGGTCCACCACATTCTTCTTCTCCTCCACCTCGAGCTTCACATCAGTAGGGTCAGCTACAACTGGATCTTTGGCTTTGACAAACTTCACTTCTTTGGTGACATTTCCAGTTGAACTACCTCCTCCGGTATATCCCAGTCCGGATTTGTCTGAGAAGCTCTTTTGAGATGATATAACATCATCTAGCTTCTTGGTGGTGACCCTCTCTATTTTAGCATTTGCTTGCATCACCTCATTCTCAAGAAATCTTACTTTAGTGTAAGCTTCGGACAGCTCACCATTCAAAGTTTCAATCTCGCATTTGGCCTCCCTATACCGGATTAGGAGACTTTTGTAGTCCTCCTCAGCCTTCTTCATCTTTCTCACAGCAGCCTTGGCTACCCTTGTGTATTCACCTGACTTCTCCAAGAGTGAGTTGTAATTTTCTTGAAGAGTTGCTGTGCTCTCTTCTTCTTCAGCTTCCGATTCTTCAACAATTCCTAGTGATTCATCATCACTATGTTCTCCAAGGTCTTGTACAAGCAAATTCAACTCGTCCGACGACTCAACATGAGCAATAGTCATGAAAGCTGAATAGTTCCCCTCTCCATCACAGCTTTCTTCAGATTCAGAGTCAGACGAATCTGAGTCACTCAGGGTCGTGGCATACACCTTGCCTTTCGATTTCAAATAATTCGGACATTCCCTCTTAAAGTGTCCATGCCCGTTGCATTCAAAACAAGTGACACCTTGTGTGGATTGGGATTCTTTTCCATCTTTCCTGTTGAAATCCCTCTTCTCCCTTCCAGAATTTTGGAATTTTCTCTTATCATCAAATTTTCCATTGTTTTTGAATTTCAAAAACTTTCTGAAATTTTTAACAAGATAGGCTACATCTTTGTCCACCATATCTTCTCCCGATGAGCCTTGATCTTCCACCTTCTCATTAGTGGTCTTTAGAGCAAGGGATTTGCTCTTCCGTTGATTTGGCAGCGACATCTCATAGGTCTGCAGAGAACCAACCAGCTCCTGTACTCTGATGTCGTCAAGATCCTTGCTCTCTTCAATGGCTGTCACCTTAGCACGGAAGCTTTCCGGCAATGATCGAAGGATCTTCCTTACAATCTTTGAGTCCTCCATCTTCTCCCCCAAGTTAAACTTACTGACAACCACTTCATTTAACTTCCCATAGAAAGAGTCGAAAGACTCATCCTCACTCATCTTGAGCTCCTCAAACCGAGTGGTCAGCATTTGTAACTTGGTATCTTTTACTTTCTTCGTGCCTTCATAAGTTGTTTCCAGAATCTCCCATGCATCTTTGGCAATGGTAATGTGAGAAATCCTGTGAAATTCATCTGGAGACACACCACAGAAAATAGCATTTAGTGCTTTACTGTTAGCATTAGATGCAGCAAGTGCTGCCTTATCCCATGTGGATTTGGCTGCCTCAGGTTTGGTCCAACCAATCTCAACAGCATCCCATACGGATTCATCAATAGAGCATACAAAAGCTCTCATACGAACCTTCCAAAATGCATAATTACTTCCATCAAAATATGGAGGTGCATTAAGGGATTGAGACCTATCCATCTCAAAAAGGGAGTCAAGGATCACACAATGGTAATGAAACCAAACAGCTGTGTACCCGCTCTGATACCAATTGAAAGTTCAAAAACGTGTACAAAAACACTTTTGAACGTTTAGACCCCCAAAAACCAACTTAACCAACCCAAGCAATATGTCAAACAACTAGTGTGTGGAAACTTAACATATGCTATAATATGGAATTGATTAAACAACTATCTAAGCCACAACAAAATAAACCACAGCAGATAATGTAAAGGCAGAGATAGAGAGGAAGGAAGATGCAAACACAGAGATAACACCAGATATGTTATCGAAGAGGAAACCGAAGACCTCGGCGAAAAACCTCTCCGCCGCCCTCCAAGCGGTAATCAATCCACTAGAAAATACAGTTGGGATACAAGGACAGCAATAGACCCTCCAAGCCTAATCTACCCAATGCACCTAAGCCCTCCAAGCTTCTTGCTCCAACGAGGTTGCGCCGAACCTTTTTCTTTTCTAGCTTTCCGGATTCCGCTACTACACCGTAGCATCAACCAATAAAGATTGGCTCCTTCCTAACTGCTTCCCAGAACTCCAAACGTCTGTCTCACAGAGATGATAATGGTGAGAACCAGGTTTGGTATAATGCCTCTCAAGGATTTGACAATGGAGAGGAAGAGAGTGAGGGAATTTGATGAGACTCTAAGGTAGAGATTGTGGGTGAAACAATCTGGTTTTTCTTTAGGGTTTCTCTCTCAAAATTCTCTCTGGAAGCTCTCTTTCAATCGTGGGTTAAAAGGGTATTTATACTGGAGTGAAGAGGAATGCAAAACGTCAGGTTTTTCCAAAACAGGGGTGGCTCGCGGCTTGACCTCGCGGCTTGACTAAGTCGCGAGTTCCAGTCGCGAGTTAACCGTATGGCCAGTTGTCCTGTTTTGTCCTGTAGTGCTCCAGCTAGCATGACTGTTCATCTTCCAGCATGCTTGGCACGTGTGCATCTTCTGGCGGGTTGAAGCCGCGAGTCCACCCGCGAGTCCCAGCCGCGACACTCTGTTTTCTTGCACACTCTTGAGCAATCTTCACTCTATCTCACTCACTACCCTTACATCAATCCCACCTAAATACAGGGTTTCTAAATGCTGAATTACAAGCAAATTTGGCACGGAATAAAGCCAATTAGATGGTTGAATAAATTCAACCTTACAGGGAGCAGTAAGGTTGATGGATTTAGATGCAAACCCTTTCACTGAGCCAACCAACATGGATCAATTGAAGAAATACCACGTCTAAGGTGGTAGTATGAAAGCACCACATCTGAAGTGGTTGTAAATTATGTTATTTCCCTTCCTAGGCTTTTGCAACCAAAAAAAAAAGGGTAGGTTGAAAACCCAAAAGGGCGATCTATGCAAAAGGAGAGTAAAAAAAGAGAGTGAGAGAGACTGCTAGGCTAAAAACCCGAAAGGGCGGCCTATGCAAAAATTAAGGCAAATAAAAATTCAATGAACTACATGATGACCTGATCCTTCTAGAAAGGGGGTACATAGGCAACCATGCATTGGTCCGGTCACAACATTCCCAAAACCACCATTGACCCTCAAGCAAAAAAAAAATTCCAAAATTCAACCATTTCATTAAACCATGTCATTACACAAATCCAAAAAACCAATCCATAAAAGAAAACCAAACTTCAAGAACCCAAACTCTAAACCAAACCCCAAAAACCTACACCTTAAACAGAATCCTAAACTTGCAAGTCCTAAATAATTCCTAAACATAAGAGTTTTTACATCAACTTCTAAATAAACATGTTCAAAGCCAAAAATAAGAAGGGCACTTTATCTTCAGTCTTTTCTCTTTAGGTTGATCATTGATTTCCACTATGCTGGTACTTTGTCATCCTTGTCCCTTCTTTTAAATTCATAGTTGTCATCATCCTATCTTTCCCGAAAATTTCTGAGAAACTGCTTTCTCATAGCAACCATCTCAGTTTCCTTGTCAGCAATCTTGTCCACCAATCAGTTAGAGTATTCTGTAGTCATCCTATGAAAGTGAACCTTAACAAAAGACTGGTCCACTCAGTCAGCCATCTCCAAGCCCAATAGCATGTTCCTTATAGAAGTAGGATTTGTGACCACAGGAGTGAAAGGTCAAAACTTTCACCTAGTCGCTTTCAGTTTGGCACTTAGTTTTGATGAGAGTCTTGCTAAGAAAACTGATAGGACCATAATTACCAGCTGTAAGCCTGGTAATCATATCCAGCCGCTCCATCAGCCATATCTGCAAAGTTAAGAGACTCCCAAGAAAATTTTGAGACTCTCCACCATGAAATATAGTGTTCAGTTCCAAAAGAGTTTCTGCCAAGATCAAAGAAATAGGATTGTCACCATCCTTAATTTGACTCACCACACTTATGGCTCAAGCATCCATAAAATCGTGTCTTCCAAAGCAAACAAAAATGTCTCCCACAAAGCATAAGGCCAAGCCAAAAGTTTTTGCATATTGTCAGTCACTCCATAAGTGCATTTGTTAATCAGCCTGGAAACAATTGCACGAAGATTCACCATATGTCCTTCAACCATACTACTAGTGATGGAAGTAGGAAGACCGAGAACATCAGACAAAGACTTCCTATGCCTGGGATCACAAGAAACCGCTATAGATTTTTTGCATGGATCATAGCCCAAGATAGAGAAAAATTCTTCTATTGTGGGACAGAGTTAAGTAGTTTTAAACCAGAACACGTGATCTTCGGAATCCCAGAATTTCACAGCAACACAAAGGAAATCCCACTTGATTTTGACATTCCTCAGAGCCTTAATTTCCTCCAATTTATAGGCTGTAAAATTGGTCTTGGCACTAAAATCAAAACTACGAACCCATCTGTTGATATTGATAGGCCAAAAACGTATTGATCCCTTGTGATTAAATTAATTGATTAATTAGCCAAGTTTATTAATTAATCAAATTAACATGCAAAGCGCGTGGTAGCACAAACAAATCACCAATTAAATTAAGTATGCAGCGGAAAATAAATTGACACGTTGATTTGTTTACGAATAGGGAAACCAACACGGCAAAAAACCCCACCAGGTGATTTTTAGGTCACCACTCCCAAAATTCCACTATTATCACAACAAGCAGTTACAAGTAAAGAAATCTCAGTACCTTATACCAACTTACAGTTGAACCCTTACCCCAATACTCAATTGGACTTGTTCTGTAGTGACGATTTCTCCTTTTAATGCACGACTCCCAAGTATGTGACTAACCAATTACGCAAATCCCAATACATGACTTCAATCACCAACTAGAGAAGGTTATTGGCTGCAAAGTTCTTCAGTTCATCCACACGATGAAGATCAAGAAGATGCTTGGTCACAAAACCCTACGGTGCACAAACACAACAACTTCTTCAGAAGAGATGAACTAGGGCAAAACTTTGTCTCCAGTCACAATTTGCTTAAACAGACTTTTCTCAAAGCTTGTGCAACTTGTGAACTCTTTTATGACCCTTAAAATAATCCTTTTATATGTCTAGGGTTAGGAGAAAAGAAGTCCCAAAGACACATTCACGGATTCCAAGAAAACAGATCAAAATTTCTGATTCTTTCTTAAACCTCGACAAATAGGAGGTGTCAAGTAGGTGTCGAGCACATGGGCTGAACAGCTTCTTAAACCTCGACACATGCTAGATGTCGAGCTAGCTGTCGAGCTTTAATGAACTTGCACTTCTCAACTTGTTTCTTGGACAAACTTGATGACTTCAACACTTGATCTTAAGACACAGTTTCTTGAAGTATTAAAAACACCTAGATCTACCCAATTACAAGTAAAGTGTGTTTTTTCAAAGGATTAGACAATTACATAAAATAATGACATATGTTCCTAACAAGTGAATCACATATGTCCTAACAGATATCATGAATTGTTGAATGAGAAAAATTGTGATTGCTAGCCATGGATGACTTTTGCTTGTGATTATTGTGTTTTGCTAACCTTGATGCAGAGATTTGTTGTAGGAGAGATCATCAATATAAGCTACGTCAATTCCTAATCGGGTTTTAAATAGGTTTCAAAGAGTTTGTAGCTAAGTAGGAAAGTGTTTCATGGTCACACATGAAGGAAATATTTTTCAAAAATCCCAAAAATGCAAAACATACATTGGAAAAGCATGAGGAGTCAGCCCACCATGGCGTAAGCGTCATAGTGTGACCAAGTGCCATTGGCACTTTCAAAGTGCTGAGTGGCACTTAGCTCCACCATCATTCATTCATGCAATTTTGCATTTTCAAACATTTTTTTTAGGATCCTTAAACACTCAAAAAGATTTTTTTGGTTAAACTGGGGCATTCAGACATGCCTAACTTATTTGTTTTCAAAAATCATCACTTGCATCATTATTTTCAAAAATTGACCAAATCAAGATTTTTCCAAACTCATGAACACATGTCTCTAACTAGGGGCATTCGCCCATGCCTCATTCATTTTAATAAAATAAATAAACCACCATCATCATCTTTTCAAAAAAAAAATCGTCAAGATTCTAAGATTTCCAAAAAATCATGCATTCATTTCTAAACTAGGGGCATTCAGCTCCGCCTCATTCAAGTAAGTGCAGATTCCATCAGAGCCAATCAAGATAAGTTTAAATTGGTACTACAAGACCTCATCAGGTGAATTCTAAACTTGTCTCATTTAAAGTTTCTACATGATCAAGGGCAATTCCAAGGACAGAGCTAAATATGCAAGTTAATACAAGAATGTCTAAGGAACACCTTCTTTTGTTTTGCAAGAAAAATTAAAAATACAAATCAAACATCATTGGGACTCTGAGTCCACCTATGAGAATTCCTCCTCGACCCACCTCTAGAGGAACCGCCTTCAGTATTTCCCTCTTGACTTGCATAGAATCGAGGATCATATTGATAGTTCTCGAGTTCAAGGTTTCTAATCTTGTCCTCCAAAGTTCTTCTAGCAGAATCAGCCACTTCCATTCAACTAACCTGAAAAGTCAGCAAAATCAAGTGTTATTTATCAAGAAAAATTCAAGCAAATGCCAATTGGAAAGCACCATTGCATACCTAGCTTGCCTCATTGATCACATATCGGGAAGAATGAGTACGAGCCAACAATTGCAAACCTCCAATCATTTGCATACTTTCCTCCACAAGATCAACATCAATTTGAAGCACAAATCTACCAAGATCAAGAGCCATTCAATAAGCCAAGAAGAGATAAAAGACAAGGAACTAAAAAATTCAAGAGCACACCGAATCGGGCCAAGGGACATTTGGTGTGTGCTCTGGCCTATTCAAAGGCATGGAACTATATATTCCATTAGGATTCATCACTTCATATTGTCATGCCAGAAAATGGGGATAAGTCTCCATAAAAGGACTAGAAGAGCTACCAGCATGGTGAGGAAAGGGAATCTCTTCCTCTCCCTCTCCCTCTTCCTCTCCTTCAGAAGATGGAGCCTGAAAAGTCCAACATGCAAATATTGTCACCAAGCAGAAATATGGAAAAGGAATATACAAGATGAAAGTTTGACTTTAGAAGGGAAGAGAAATATCAATATGCCAGCCAGGCAACCTTGTAGATGAGTTCGAATAAATTTAAAATAAGTCATTGCTACTCCTGAAACCACAAGGCCAACACAAGCCCGAGCAATCTCATCATTAGTCAGCAAATCAGCCAACCAGATAGAAGGACAAGGAGGAACCAAAATTGTTGCAGGAGGGTACACGTGTTGAACTTGGGGCAACACCCGATCACCAAGATACCAATACCTTCCATGCCTACACTCAAACAATACCTGATGACTATTTAGCTCCAAAGCCCACTCACACTTCGCATACTCCTCACATCCAACCCAAGGATTTAAACACATCTGAAAAATCTCCAAAGAACCCAGAATGAGAAAATGACCAAACCACCACTAAGCACTAAAGATCCCACAAAAAAAAAGGGAAAGGACTCACATCATCAACAGTCAAATTGTCAATCACCAAACGCCAAATTTCCAAAGAATGCCTAGAAGGCGTTAACAAACGGTGTTTAGGCCAGCAACGGAGAAATCTAGGAAAAATGTTATTAACCTCCTCCCGAACTTTAGGGCCAACTCCAAAGTATTCATACATCCAGACTTGAAAAAAATTTCACAACACCATTACCATACATAGCCAAAATGACTTTCCAAAATTCACACATAACCAAAAATTTCAAACCTCACCTATCATACAAATGGAGCACCACCCAAGCTTGAAAGGCTACACCTAGAAAGCTGAGTCATGAAATACAAAAGGGTAGCATAAGCCATACCACCCCAGTCATAATTCTTGATTTGCTCTGTAAGGTTGAATTTATTCAACCATCTAATTGGCTTTATTCCGTGCCAAATTTGCTTGTAATTCAGCATTTAGTAACCCTGTATTTAGGTGGGTTTGTTGTAAGGGTAGTGAGTGAGATAGAGTGAAGATTGCTCAAGAGTGTGCAAGAAAACAAAGACTCGCGGCTGGGACTCGCAGGTGACTCGCAGCTGCAAGCCGCCAGAAGCAGCACACGTGCCAAGCATGCTGGAAGATGAACAGTCATGCTAGCTGGAGCACTACAGGACAAAACAGGACAACTAGCTATACGGTTAACTCGCGACTGGATCTTGCGACTTAGTCAAGCCGCGAGGTCAAGCCGCGAGCCACCCCTGTTTTGTAAAACCTGACGTTTCACATTCCTCTCCCACTCCAGTATAAATACCCCTTTTACCCACGATTGAAAGAGAGCTTCCAGAGAGAATTTTGAGAGAGAAACCCTAAAGAAAAACCAGATTGTTTCACCCACAATCTATACCTTAGAGTCTCTTCAAATTCCTTTACTCTCTTCCTCTCCATTGTCAAATCCTTGAGAGGCATTATACCAAACCTGGTTCTCACCATCATCATCACTGTGAGACAGTTGTTTGGATTTCTGGGAAGCAGTTAGGAAGGAACCAATCTTCATTGGTTGATGCTACGGTCTAGTAGCGGAATCCGGGAAGTTAGAAAAGAAAAAGATTCGGCGCAACCTCGTTGGAGCAAGAAGCTTGGAGGGCTTAGGTACATCGGGTAGATTAGGCTTGGAGGGTTTATTGCTGTTCATGTATCCCAACTACATTTTCTAGTGGATTATTGACCGCTTGGAGGGCGGCGGAGAGGTTTTACGCCGAGGGCTTCGGTTTCCTCTTCGATAACACATCGTGTGTTGTCCTTGTGTTTGCATCTCTCTTCCCTTTATCTTTGCCTTTTATTTTCTGCTGTGGATGTGATTTATAATTGGCTTAGATTGATTTCCAATTCTGTTTATAGCTTATGTTCATTTTCCGCACACCTTTGAATTAGCTTATGCAAGCACAAACTAATTGGCTTAGTCTGTGCTTTCATTGAAAGTTCAAAAACGTGTACAAAACACCTTTGAACGTTTAGACCCCCAAATTACAACTTAACCAATACAAGCAATATGTCAAACAATTAGTGTGCGGAAACTTAACACATGCTATAATACGAAATTGGTTAAAGACTATCTAAGCCATAACAAAATAAAACCACAGCAGATAATAAAAAGGCAAAGATAGAGAGGAAGGAAGATGCAAACACAAAGACAACACGCGATGTGTTATCGAAGAGGAAACCGAAGTCCTCGGCGAAAAACCTCTCCGCCGCCCTCCAAGCGGTAAACAATCCACTAGAAAATACAGTTGGGATACAAGGACAGCAATAGACCCTCCAAGCCTAATCTACCCAGTGCACCTAAGCCCTCCAAGCTTCTTGCTCCAACAAGGTTGCGCCGAACCTTTTTCTTTTCTAGCTTCCCAGATTCCGCTACTAGACCGTAGCATCAACCAATGAAGATTGGTTCCTTCCTAACTGCTTCCTAGAAATCCAAACAACTGTCTCACAGTGATGATGATGGTGAGAACCAGGTTTGGTATAATGCCTCTTAAGGATTTGACAATGGAGAGGAAGAGAGTAGAGGAATTTGAAGAGACTCTAAGGTATAGATTGTGGGTGAAACAATCTTGTTTTTCTTTAGGGTTTCTCTCTCAAAATTCTCTCTGGAAGCTCTCTTTCAATCGTGGGTAAAAGGGGTATTTATACTGGAGTGGGAGAGGAATGTGAAACGTCAGGTTTTACAAAACAGGGGTGTCTCGCAGCTTGACCTCGCGGCTTGACTAAGTCGCGAGATCCAGTCGCGAGTTAACCGTATGGCCAGTTGTCTTGTTTTGTCCTGTAGTGCTCCAGCTAGCATGACTGTTCATCTTCCAGCATGCTTGGCACGTGTGCTGCTTCTGGCGGCTTGCAGCCGCGAGTCACCCACGAGTCCCAGCCGCGAGTCTCTGTTTTCTTGCATACTCTTGAGCAATCTTCACTCTATCTCACTCACTACCCTTACAACAAACCCACCTAAATACAGGGTTACTAAATGCTGAATTACAAGCAAATTTGGCACGGAATAAAGCCAATTAGATGGTTGAATAAATTCAACCTTACAATCTCCCCCTTTGGCTATTCCGTGACAAAACCCTAAAACAGACTCTAGACTTAACATGTGAGTTGGGAACAGTTGAACAAAACTCACTCACACCTAACTCTAGAAGCTGTGAAGCACTTGAATCATATGAACATAATACTCCTAAAACACAACAATACACCATGATCATTGTAAGCAGAAAATTATAAATGCATATGAAACAGGCAATATGTGATCAAGCAAAGATGGAGTTAAGAAACAAACCATGGCTTGATCAACCAAGTGAACACCACAAGGTAGTGATCACAGTGCTCATTCACACTTGGAATGAACACAAGGACATACAAGTTAACAAGCACAAGGCAAGACACTTGTATGCTCAACACTCAACCAATGCATAACACACAAGGCATATGCATCTAGGAACAATCCTACAAGGGCACAAGAGTGACAGTACATAAACTAAAATGCAGAACATTTAGATTAAAGTACTGATTTCAACATAGCATAAAGGCTGCATTAAGCAAGGTACATACCATAAAGCCTACAAACTATGCATAAAACATTAACCATAAAACATTAAATAGTACCCAACAAACATAAACCTAAAACCATAAGTTTAGAGGATAAGACTAAAAACAAAAGTATGTGTGTACTCCCCCTATCACTATGCACACTTCCCTTTGAACTTTTCTCCCCCTTACTGAATGCTCTCCCCCTTTTTGTCACGAATAGCTAAAGGCTCTCGTCCAACTTTTCGTTGAATATCATCTAGCTGATTCTCCATAGTCTCGAGACGCATTTGGACATGGTTGTTTGTGGAGTAGAGAAGTGCCACAAGCTCATCAACGCGTTTCTGAATATGCTCAAGTACACTGCCGACTCTATCAGTATGAGGAGCAGTCTGTGCTTGCGGAATACTAGCCGGTGAAGCTTCAGGAACAGCACGTGATGTAGATGTGGTATGTGCAGGTGTCTCTGAGTCAGGGGCAGATGGAGTAACCGGAGAGATGTGAGCACTCCTTGGTGATTTAGAGGAGTGACTTCTGCTAGCTTGAAGAGTGAACAAGGAAATGGGACGTTGACGAGTCAACATTTTTCCATCTGCAGGAGGAATAATGCCTTCACAAAGAATGAGCTTCATGATGAGACTGCAAAATGGAATAACTCCTCGAGCTGCAGATCGACACGCGGTCTTTCTCAAGATGTAGTAGATGTGAGCACATATATCAATGGGGGCTCCTGTAATAAGGTCACAAAGAAATAGAGCTCTCCCAAGATTGATGAATGTAGTGTTGGACAGTGGGTAGAGATTGGTGAACATGATCAACTTCAGTGTGGTCAGCTCAGGTGCAAACTTTGCGGTGCTGATGGATGTTCCTGCACTGGATACTTCATGATCATATCCTAGGATTTGTAAAATTTCTCCAACTTCTGGATTTCGTTCATCGTAAGGAGTTATATTCACATTCTGAGGTCTGGTGATGCCGAGAAGATCTGCAATGGAGTCTGGGGTAACACTAAACTCTGTTCCTCTGACCCAGAAAATGAGTTCAGGTCCAAGATCAGTTGCATTGGAGAAGCATTCTTTGACCAGCTCATCCATTGGATCATCAAAGTTCCCGAACAAGTTTGCCCAATCTCGTTTCTCAAAGATTCGAGGGATGAAAGTGGTCCCTAAGGTGTTGAACTCTACCACCCGTTCCACTATAGTGGTTGACTTGTCAAACACGTTTGAGTAGACGTGTGAGTTAAGCGGAAGTCTGAACCTATCCTCATTGGGATCTTGAGATGCCTGAGATGATAGTCGAGTCCTTTTAGCAACTGGTGTTGCTGGTTCGTCAGCAACAATGTCTTTACCCCTGGAAGATCGACGAGACATCTGCAAGAGAACAGGCCCACAGCAAAGAACCAAACAACAATACCACACAAGATAATTGTCAACAAGATTCAGTGTAAACAAAATTTCAATATATAAACACAAACTGAAGATAGTGCAGACCCAACCAAACTTCCAACAATACAAAGAAGCACAAAATAACAGGTGCAGCAAAATGGTGATAGTGCACCAAGACATAGATAGACAACACAACTGACAAAACTGTCAATGAGACAGGTTATCATGACCATGATATGCAAACAGATACAGCATTCGAACATTTAGAGCAGATAACATAAATCACTCCACCAGAGATATGAACAAGGGGAAAATATTTCAACATGAAGAAACCAATCATCCACACTAGAGCACATGGTTGAGAGACATACATTATGTTATCATAAAAACTCAGTAACCAATACCGAACACCAACATCAATACTTAAGCAAGTGAAATGAGTAAGTCAAATAGACACCAAACCCATTTAAGAAAAGATTTTCAGACTCAATAATAGGCAAATATCAGAACAATGAAAAACACATTGTGACCGCTCAGCATGAAAACAGGTGAGAACAATATCAAACAAGACACGCCATACCCATTACACAAAGAGAGAAGTATTTCGAACACAATATCAGTCCAAATGGTAACAAAAATATGCAGGAAAAAGGAAAATGAGATTGAGAAAGCAAAACCCATACCTTTTCTTGATGATTTGGATAAGAAATGAAGCACCAATGAGGTTTGAAAATGGATTCACGAAGTGTTTGGAAGGAAGATAGTTTAGAGAGAAGATGAACAGTCACAAAAGTTCGAGGGAAAACTGAAAAGAGGTTTAAAAACTGCTCCTGTTTATAGCTCATGCTCAATGTTTCTCAAGCTCCATAAATAATGCAAATTCAGTGTGCTGCCTAAATCTGGGCACAAGAAAGTCCCAATGAAAAGAAGCATGAACATGCGGATACCCCTTGCCACAGTATCACATTTTGTAATGTTCTCACATAGCCACAACAAAGGAACATTTTTACTCCTCATTTGGGAAGGCACTACACCTAAAAGTTTCTTGATTTCATTTGCAGTAAGGGAGTCACTGACATGGATTCTCTCACCACCTAACTTCAAGCCAGTGATGACGGAAAAGTCGTAAGATATCAATATTACCTCACCAATGCCCGGAAAATGGAAGGTACATGTAGTGTCCCAAAGGCGCTCTGACAAGGCAAGAAGTAATTGGAGGTCCTTGTATTCATCATGAGTCTCCTGATTTAATAAAGCTTCAAAGAAAGTACCAAAGCCTGCATCATTGATGATATTTCTGATGTCAGGAGACAATGTTTCCCATACGCACTTCAACATTTGGAGACTACCTCGACTCTTGAGGTTCTGCAATACAAAAATTTAGCCCATCATTCCATGCCAAAAATCACATGCTAACAAAAGAGATAAAATCACTCATTCCAGGCCAAAATCCCATTCCTTGCAAACAAAAAGTCCCCACCAAAGAAATCAATGTCCCACAAAAAAAAAAAAAATAAAAAAAAAAAAAAAAAAAAATCATCGATGCCCCACCAATATTTTACCACAACCAAAATTTTTCACATGTCCAGACACAACTACCAAAAATTTCCCATAACCATAGCCATCAAAACTTCCTATATGTCCAAAGTAGCCATCAAAAATTCTTACATGTCCATGCACAACAAAAAATGCCCACATATTCATCACATACCCAACAAAATTTTGCATAGCCAAAATTTCATGCCCAAAAAAACTTCTTCCATATCCACAAAAATTCTCTATACCCACAAATTCTTCCATATTCATACCCACAAAAATTTTGCCATGTTCATAAAATAAAATTTACACATGCCAACAAAATTTCCCACATACATCATGAATAAATTCATCCAAGCTTGCAACACAAATTTTTCACAATGCCAATACCCCCAAAATCCAAGCCAAAATTCATCCAACAACATCACAAATTATCAACATTGCCAAAATTCCATAAGCCACCAACATTGTCCAAATTACACCATGGCCAAAAATATAACACTTCAAAAATGCTCCAAAGCCAACATTACAACATGAACAATCATGCAATGCCCCAAATTCCAACAAGATCACACAATAAAATGACAATGTCTCACCATCAAACTTTCAATGAAACATGAAACAACATTTTTCCAAATAAAGAAATCAAAGAAAAACTCACCTTGATGTCCATGTGAGAATATGGTGCATGGGTCTTGGGGTCTTGAAGGAGCCCCTCCTTATCATTCCATTCAAATGATGGATCATATTTCTTGCCATGAAAAATAAGAAAAGAGGGTCCATTGGAAGAAGAAGACATTTTGATGCAAAGAAAAGATGGGTTTGAAAATGGGTTTCACCAAAAATGGGTGTGTGGCAAAAGTGCTCAAGAACACAAGGATCTAAGAAAATATTGAGGGAGATGAGTGAAGGAAGGTTGAGAAGTTTAGAAAAGTTTTTTTTTTTTTCTTTTGGGGGGGCGGGGGGGGGGGAGAAGAAATGGTGAGGAGAAGAAGGAAAATCAAGTGGAGGAAGAAGATGAATAGTGTTAATGGTGGAAGAAAGGTGATGAAGGAGGAAGCAAAAAAGAAGAATAGAGAGACAAGACAAATGGGGGGCCAAAATTCAGCCCCCACACTTAAGTTTCAGCTAAGTTGCAGAGTTAACTCAGTCAACCCAAAAAAAAAAATCTTTTTCTTTTCTTTTCTTTTATTTTCTTTTCTTCTTCTAAAAAAATCAAAAATGAATTCTAAAAATAAAATAAATAAAAAAGAGAAAAAAATTCTTGGAGCGGATTAAGGATAAAAGATTCAAGTTCAAAGTCCAAATTTTTCAAATCCCAATTCCAAAATTTTCAATTCAAAATTTTAATTCCCAATTTCCAAATTTTCAATTCAAAATTTCAAGTTTCAATTTTCAAATCTCAAAATTCCAAAATCTCTAGTTTCAAAATTACAAGTTGCAAATTTCAAGTTTCGAATCTTTTAAAATCTCAAATTTCAAAATTTCAAAATTCAATTTCAAAATCTCATGTTCAAAATTTCAAGTGGCAAAAATTTCAAAAATTCAAATTTCAAGTTCCAAATTTCAATCCAAAATCCCAAAATTCCAAAGTTTCAATTTTTCAAAATTTCCAATTTCCAATTCCAAGCTTTCATGCTTCAAAAATCATATATTTTTCAAAGAAAAAAAAACTTTTTCAAGGAACTACAAAAATCAAAGTTTTCTTGATAAAAATGAAATCAAGAAGGAACAAATGGAAATCACACATCTCAAAAACAATGGGTCCACAAAGCCCTCATCATTTAAAGACTAATCCCAAATCTTGACTTTTTGCAAGCAATAGTCAGATCAAAGTTGAAAACCCTTGGATTGACATTCCAATAGTCGGATCAAAGTTGAAATGCCCTTTGATCGACATTCCAGCAGCCAGATCGAGGTTGAAAAGCCCCTTGGTCGTCGCAGCTCCGGTTCCAAGGTTGAAAAGCCCCTTGGTTACCTTTTTTCAAGATCAATGTTGAAAAGCCCCAAGATCGAGGTTGAAAAGCCCCATGGTCATCGTAGCTCTGGTTCCAAGGTTGAAAAGCCTCTTGGTTACCTTTCATTAAGATCGAGGTTGAAAAGGCCCTTGGTCGTCACAGCTCCGGTTCCAAGGTTGAAAAGTCCCTTGGTTACCTTTCTTCAAGATCAAGGTTGAAAAGCCCATTGGTTACCTTTCATCAAGATCGAGGTTGAAAAGCCCCTTGGTCACCACAGTTCTAGTTCCAAGGTTGGAAAGTCCCTTGGTTACCTTTCATCAAGATCGAGGTAGAAAAGCCCCTTAGTTACTATCCACATTCAAACTAAGCTAGAAAAGCCTTTCAGTCACCTCAATTATCAAGAATCACTTCGAAGTTCATCAGCTATCAAGTAGGTTAAGCATTTGCAATTTTCATTTTTTTTTCAAAAGGTAAAGCCTTAGTTCTATGTTCCAAAGTTTTAGGTTTAAGGACTAGGTAATCTTTGAAAATTCAACCTCAATTAAATCATGGCCGCTAAAATCAATATCTTTGTTTTACATTGACATTCACTTTCCAAGCTCTGTAAATGAGGGACATTCTGTAAACACTTGATTTTGCACCCATGATTTAATTAAAGAAGATGACTGGAATGACCAATCATATATCCAAAATTCATGATTGCATTATATACATTAATTCATTCATTGCATACCATAAAAATGATCTCGAGGTTCTAACGGTTGCGACGGTATGCCCGGTTTCCAAATCGGACTGTCGGATCGAAAGATATCGCATGATCAAGTTTGCATGATTAGCATGCATTGTGTCTAGGTAGAGTTAACCACGCATGATTAATTTAAATTAATTCTAATTGGTTAAAAAATTAAAATTAATTAAATAATTTTGTGATTGGTTGGTAATTAGTGTCAAAAATAGCATTGCTTGCATGGAAAAAGGAGATGGTTGGATAATAATAAAATTATGGATAATTTGAACTTTATCAAGATTTATTTTAGAATATTTATCTACGAGATAATTGTTGCTGAAAATACCTGAATTATCTAGAAAAGAGTTAAAAATCTTAGAATACGGATTAAAAACACATCTAAGTGCAAGTCTCAGCTCAAGAAAACCTAAAAAATGAGTCCAAAACGCACCCGAACACGAAAGCACAGTTGGCATCTAAGAGTGCCATTCGGCACTTTTGGAGTGCCAAACGACACCTATTAGGGCTTTGGCCCGACGGTCTTCGGGTCGCGATAAAACACATCCTTTTCGACTTTTTAGCAGAAAGACGCGTCCCGGTTCGTATTCTAATCGTCTTTACTTATTTGTTAAGCATACCAGCCTCCATAAATAGAGGTTGGATCTCAAAATTCAGCAGACTCTTTTACGCTCTCGGAGAGACACTTTTTCACACTCTCAAATTTCTCATATTTCTAACCCCCCTTTCTAAAATTCTCTCTTATGTTAAGGAGGTTCTAGAGGCTTTAGTCTTAAAAATTTTCTTTTTTGTAGACAATTGCATAAATTTCTTTTAACCCTAAAATATCCCCTCAAGAAGAAGAGTGCTCCATGCAAGAGGTTGTTTCTTGTTAACCCTTTTTCTTATATTTCTCTTATTGTGATAATGCATGTTTATATATTCCTTTCAATTTAGTTGTTTTAAATATTTATATCATGAATTGTTGATTTATTTTGTTGAAATATGTTCTTGATTCTTTTTATTATTGTCATGATCTATTTTTAATTTCAAAAATCTGCATGCTATCTACCTTTTTTTAAATCAAAAACTGATCTGCATCTTCCTTAGATGCAGATCTGAATTCTTTTCAAATAAAAAAACTGTTCTGCATCTTCCTTAGATGCAGATCTAAATTTTTTTTCAAATCAAAAATTGATTTGCATCTTTCTTAGACGCAGATTTGAATTTTTCTCAAATAAAAATAAATAAATAAACTAATTGGCATCTTCATTAGATGCAGATCTGAATTTTTAAACAAAAACTGATTTGTATCTTCCTTAGATACAAATCTGAATTTTTCTTATTTAAAAGATTTATCTACTTTTTCTTTAGATGTAAATCTGATTTTTTTAACATAGCAGATTTTGAAATAAAAAAAGGGTCATGAGTGGTTTTGTTTGTTTAATGCATGTAGCATAGATTTATTTCATGAATAAAGTCCTCTTCTTAAAAAAAAAATGTTTTTCTTAAAATTGTTTACACATAAAAACATATTTGATTTTTCATTCATCAAAAAACCAATTTTTTTTAGTTCTTAAAAACATATTTGATTTTTCATTCATCAAAAAACCAATTCTTTTAGTCCCCGAAAACAGATTTGATTTTTCTTTCATCAATAAACCACTTTTTTTAGTTTTCAAAAACAAATCTGATTTTTTTTCTAAACCCAATTCAATTTTTTTATCACAACACAAATCTAATTTTTTTTAAAACAAAGAGGAGGGCATATTCATAAAATAGATTCATGTGAGTCAATTTTGATTAGTTTTATTCATGTGTGCAACATATCATTCATGTCATGCATAAAAGGGGTATATTGGTCACAATAGTCTAGAAGACCAAACTCTGTTTAGGCGGAATGAGTGCCTAACACCTTCCCATTCCGTAACCTAGCCTCCGAATTTAGTGTCTTTGGATAGGTAGACCTAGATTTTACCTTTATATTTACTTTGGATAGATTGTAACTAAGACAAAAAGCCATGTAATTATTTGGTAGTTTGTAACTAGGACCTAAAGCCATGTAATGCTCAATTTATCAAATATGTATTATTCTTTTTTATTCAATCAATGAGAATAGAACAATTCATCATGTATTCTGTATTTAGTTTTTTCTTATTTTTTGTATAAAAAATAAGTAGCAACTCTACACCACTTCCCCAAAAAGAGATGTGTTTTCAAAACACCCAAAAATCTCTTTTTTTTTTTTTTTTTTTTTTTAGAGGCACTTTTGCAATCTTTCACATCGGGTCTATCAAATTCTTTTTGGATTTCGGACCTAATCCAAATCCATTTCTTTTAACCTACCCCCAAACAAAAGATTTGGATTTAAGCCTCCTTAAATCCAAATCTGAATCCTAATCCAAATTCAAGGAATCTAAACAGGCCATATGAGGATTCGTTAACACAACCCTAAAAAAATAATAAATAAATAACAATAATAAAAAAGCACGGTGAGGGACACAGCACATGGCTGGCTTGTTTGACTAATCTTTCAAAAGTTTAAACGAGGCAATTGTGAGACACGATAAACAATGACAAGCACACAAAACAAAGAAAGGACAGGAACTGACGAAGAGAGACATGCAATTGCAAACCAAAGAAAAACAAAGAAAGAGAAGAGCAGAAGAAATCAACGAAACACAGAGAGAGACTTGAGAAAGAAGAAGAAGAAGCAGGGTGTTCCCTCACCAATACGTAGCGCTGCCCCCTGTTAAATTCCACCGCTTACGTACGGAATCAACATCAAGAGCGTACCCAGCCTGCATTCCACCATTTCCTAGTTTTTTTTTTAAAGCAGAGTCACTTTCGTGGCTTATATATGTGATTTCCTCAAGATTCCTTCTCGTAATTTCCTCTATTCAATAAACATAGAGATATAGAAAATGCCCACGGTTAAGCCATGCCATTTAACTTAAATAAATTTATGGTTATGGAAGTTCTAAATTATTAATTAGTCAAGAAGCAAGCATCCCCGCTGTTCTAGGTCTTTCTCCATTAGTAACGACCTCAAACATGAAGATGAAGACGAGTCCGCACTCTGTAGCTTAGCTTTTTCCTTCTACAAATCACCAGTCGATTGTCTAAAACAACCTAAAGAGAAAAACAATCCAGAAGTAACTTGCACCCGGTGCAATAACTTGAATCTCAACCCTGTTAAGCTTCATAAATTTTTATTTGTATAATTCTGTTTTGCACATATTTATGAATACAAATCTAGTATCTGTCGTTGACTTTAAAAATGGATTGGAGACGTAACAATTTTGTTCTGAAAAATAAAATAAAAAAGGAACTGACGATGATCTATTTGTCCTCCATCTATTGATTTAACATTAACGTTAATAGTAAAAGAGAAACAATCCATAAATTGTTGGCAAATTTTCCTTTAAAAAAATTAAAAGAAATTGAGCAGTCAACGAGGACATGCTGATTTTGTTTAAAAGGTAAACCACAAAATCATTTTGGTGTTGGCTAAGCTATTTGCTTTCTTTTACTTTGTTTCGAAGATGGACAAAATTTAGGTGTAGTACCTTAGGTATTGTTCCTTAAGTTCCCCTCTTAAGATTCAGTAATGTGACAGAATTTTAGAAAGAGAACTTAAGAAACAGCACCTAAGTACTGTACCTAAGTCTTGCTCTTCAAAGATAAACCACAAAATCATTTTTGTGTTAGCTACTTAGCAAAGCTATTTTCTTTTCCTAATTTGAAAGGTAATCCACAAAATCAAAGGCTGCGCGTATTTGCTTTCTTTTCTTTGTTATTTTGTCATCAAGTACGTGATCGAGTTAGCTAAGCAAGGGTTTAAAGAATTACGATCCAATTGCCTAACTATTTGCTTGAACAGTGGCATACGTAAGTGGGAGATGCCGCAAGACATCTCTACGCTTTTTCCACTCTAATTTGATCATCATATCGTTTACAGCATAGGTTCCTTGCCTCTTGCGGTAAAAATTTGTTTGATTTTAAGACCTCTTACTCATCAACATTGGCAGAAGGAGGAGATAAATTGTGTTGACTACTAAAATAAAACATTTGATGTCAGATGTTTTGTAAATTGAGTTGTTAAAATAAATAAAATGATTTTTTGAGATGCTAAAAACTATATTTTTTTTACTTGCTTTATTGTGAATACTCTAAATACGAGTAAATTTATGTACAATATTTTTTTTACACATTTTTTTACAACTTGCTATATCAACAAGGTGTGATTGATAGATGAAAATGTGATGATATTAGTGGCCTATATTGCCACTAATCACAACTTACTGCTTTAGTAACTTGTAAAAAGATTATATATAAAAGAAAATGTGTATATATCCCTATTATCATTGTCATGAAAATCTTTAAATTACGAGCAATGCTTAAGAGCACTCACATCAATGCTTAAGAGCAATGCTTAACTGATCAAACCTAAAATTCATACACAATAGTTTTTTATAAAGTTTTGTAAAAATACATTGTTACTACAGTAACTTTGTAAATTTACATTAACATTATTCATTTTGCATTTATTTTTTTTTATTTTTTTTTAACGTTGTAGAAGGCAAAAAATTAATTAACCCAAGATGATATCACATTGGCAAATGAAAATTTTCCACATCTTTGGCCCACAAAATAAAGAAAAATTTCTTATTTAGAATTAATGGATAATTATCTTTACTATAAAAAAAAAAAAAAAAAAATAGAGACAATTATCTACAAGTAATAAATCCTAGTGGGACTCTTTGTTTGATTATTGTCTTTATCAAAATAAATTTGTAAAAATAGAGATAATTATCTACATGCAACAAGTCCTAGGGGTCTCTCTAACTTTGGACAATCAAAATCCACTACTTCTCCTCAAGTAGATCAATTTAAAGTAGAATTCATTCTCTGAAGCCACTATAAATAGAGGGCACCCCCTCATAAATGTCCATCAACTTTTCTAGACATCAAAATTCTAGAGAAATTTTGCCTTAAAAACACTTAAAAACATTCAAAGAAATTCATTCAAATCACTCTTCCAAGACTTGAAGTTCTATTGGAATCGAACTCAAAAGCCTCCACAAACTTCAAAAAGCCCTAAATCATTGAAGCTCAATGGATAAAGCCTCCAAAGCTCCAAAGAATTTCCATCCAAAAGCTCATTCGAAAAATCTTCAAAGAACACTTGAAGAACAACAAACCTCTAACAAGCTCAAAACCAAAGATTTATTGTGAAGACCATATGGTCTATCTATCTATCTATCTTCCAACCAAAGTGAAGAGGATCTCATGATCGAGCCAAGATTAAAAGAAGATAGAATCAGATGATTATTATATTGTATTAGAATCCAAATACATAGAATTGTACTCACAAATTCATCAATGAAAATTACATTTGTGAAACTGTTTCAATGTATCTGGAGGATAAAGGAAAATAATTTAAAAAAAGAAAAAGAAAAATTGGTAATATAGACAATCCATGATATATATATATATATATAATATAAATTATATATAAATTCTAACAATTAATATTTTTGAATCTAATTTTTATAAGTTCATAAATTAATGTCATTTTTTTTTCTAATTTGATGATTAGTTTGAGCTTGCCAAGTGTTTGAAATAAAGTTCAATGAACAATACTAAACTCTTAATACTTGGTTTGCCTTATAGGAAAATTCAGCTAACAAGCCCCAATATCACACTACAAACTCAGTATATACCCCAACTATGTATTCTTTTGTCCCTTGTTACACTACACATCCCTCAAACCCATTCTTTTATCCTTCTGGTATAGGATGTAAATATATCAAGTAGTTTGAAATTTGAAACTTAACTACAAAAACACCGGTTCATTTTCTAAATTTGTGAGATGGAAGTGTAGAAATTTGAGACATATTTTGGGATAAAATATTTCTTTTTGTTTTGTTTTTTTTTATAAATAATACGCATCTTGAATTTGACTTTTTATTTAGATTCAGTTGCGTCTTTCCCTATTTACAATAATATTATCCAAAGCAAATAAATGAGAAAGAATTTTTTTTATATTTTTAAAGGAAAGGCAATGGTGAAGAAGAAGAAAACTACCAATCAAGCTTATTCTAGTCCACTTTTATCTGTGGTCAGTTTTCTCTCTTGTCCCTTCTCTCTCTGTTTCTCTCTCATGGAGAGATTATGACTACTAAGTGCAAAAACAGGAGAATAACTCTATTGTTACACAAACCCTTGCTCCATATAGGATTGTAACCCTTACACTTGAATTCAAGTGTACCAAGTCCAACAACAAAAATAATCACAAACCAATATGTGAGTAATTTGGTCTTTTTTCTTTATTTATTAAAAATTCAAACTTCTTCGATATTATATTACAAATGTAAATAATTAAGGATTAAGGTAAATAGTAAAGCCACTGAACATCCCTACAATCTTTCTACCTGCCCCATTGAATAAAATTGAGAGGTTTATTACTCCATATACCAAGATCAAAAGGGTGTTGGATATCTATTGAAACCACACAGCTTTCATCCTAATTATCATGTTTTTCCTTTTAAAAATAAAAATTGTGAATAACCTATGTTTCCCAAGTGGGAGAGACTGATTTTTAGCTTAATGTCAAGCAACATAATCCTTAATTATTTGCATTTGTAATATAATATTGGAGTAGTTTGAATGTTTACAAGATAAAGAGAGAAGACCAAATAACCCACTTCTTGATTTGTGATTATTTTCTTCATTGGGCTTGGTAAACCTCATTTCATGTGTATGGGTTACACTATTGTATATATGGAGGAAGGCTTTGTGTAAAAACATAGTTTTTCTCCTTTTTTTTTTTTTTTTTACACTTAGTAGTCACACAATCTCTCCATGAGAGAGAGAGAGAGAGAGAGAGAGAGAGAGATTAGCCAAAAAAAAAAGGGACAGCAGAGAAGACAGGCCCACACATAAAAGTTGACTGGAATAAGCTCGACTAGTAGTTTTCTTCTTCTGCACTGGTCTTTCCCTTTTAAAAAAAAAATTCTTAGTTATTTTCTTTTGATAATATTATTGTAAATAAGGAAAGATGCAACTGAATTTTTATATATATATATCTCAAATTTCTAGACATTCATCTTATCAATTTAGTAAATAAACAAGCGTTTTTGCAGTTTACTTTCAAATTTTAGACGATTTGTTTTATTTATATCCTATAACAAAATATCCTAATTTAACATAAAAATTTGGAAGGGAAAAGTAAAATTATCCAAATCCTTTCTTATTCCTTAAACAAATATACAAATCACCATCCAATACAATCCAAAAACAACACCACACCTCCCCACCCCCCCCCCCCCCCAAAAAAAAAAAACCAAAAAAGGATACAACTTTATATAGATACAATAATTCAATTTTTAAATTGAATATGTAACGGTTTATTTTAGGTTATTAAGTGATTAAAATTATCAACAAATAACTAAGCAAGTCTCTGAAAAGTAACTCAAGGAGATTGTTCAAACATCATCTGTCGTTGACTTAGAAAGAAGCTTATGCATGATTGGGCGTGCTTTACACATGGCCTCCAATGGCATGGCTTTAGGCATAGTGATCCCACCACCTTCGTGTATATCAACTTCTTCTATGGTAACCCTTTCCCACTCAAAACTTTGAATCAACGAACCCAAAGTCAGGCTCACTGTACGTTGGGCGAGGCCCGCCCCAGGACAGGTCCTCCTCCCAATCCCAAATGGCATTAGCTTATGTCCTTCACTCTCACCATTTTCAAACCTCTCGGGCTTAAAACTAGTTGCATCATCCCACACCTTAGGATCTCTATGTATGGCCCATGCATTGACCAATAACATTGTGCCACTTGGTACATCATATCCTCCAATGGTGCAATCAGCGGAGGACATATGGGGTACTAACAATGGTGCTGCTGGATACAATCGAAGAGTTTCTGAGATAATACTCTGAAAGTAGTGTAATTTGGAAACATCTGATTCCTCAATCAGTTTCTCTTCTCCAATTTGACTGTCTATCTCATCTCTAGCTTTCTTCAATATATTAGGATGATTAAGTAGATTAGTCATTGCCCACTCTAATGTGACTGCTGATGTATCAGTCCCAGCAAGTAACAATACCTGTGCATTGCATATGAGATGTTTAGAATAGAACAACAATATATTAAATAAAAACGATTTGTTCATATGTTCTGCAACATTCAACACGATGATGATGATATGTAACTAGTTAGTCTAATGTTACTGTGGATTTTTTTTTTTTTTCCCGAGACTTAGAATGTCACTTTTTCGCACTAGATAGCAATTCCGATGAAGCTATTAAAGAAAAATAAAACAGATAATTGGGTAACTGCTTTTAAGATGTAAGAATCAAACAAAAACATGATTGTCTAGTTTTCTCAATAAGAGATGAAGAATTATTGAGTGCACTTACCAATATAAGCCCCTTGATGATTTGGTCCGTGTAGTACTCTGGTTGTGATTTTTGCAAAGAAAGCATATGGTCAATCATAGTGTTACCCTCTTCCTCCTCACGCCTTTTCTCATCAATGAGTGCTTGCAAGAACTCATCTGTCCTCTTGGAGAGACTCTTCAACTTCTTCTCCAAACCTCCATAATCCATCCACCGCAAGATGGACACAAACTCTGCTGGATTTGATGCCCCTCCGAACCTTGTTAACTCTTTAATTATCCGCCTAAACTGTCTCGCTTCTTCCTCATCCTTCACGTCCTCACCGTACCTGTAGTATCGTTTCCCTGCCACCATTCTCATTATGTTGTTAAATGTCATCTCCAATAGCATTGATTGTAGCTCCACCTTGGCGAAACCGTGGCAAGAGTTGCGTGACAAGTTTCGTAGCAAGTGCTTGATCTCGTCACTTCGAATGCCTAAGAACTTGTTGAGGCGGTTGTTTGAGAAGATTTCAAGGGTACTAATGCGGCGGAGGTTGCGCCAGTGATCGCCGTATGGGGATTGTACTAAGGTGGTATTGTTGTAGGCAAGATGCTTGCCTAATAGGAAGGGAGGACGGTTGGCTAATACTATGTCATTCTTTGTGAAGCATTCTTCAACTGCTGATGGGGATGAAACAATGACCACAAGTTGTGAACCAAATTTGAGTGAGAATATTTGACCATATTTTTGTGAGAGGGCATGGAAAGTACGGTGTAATGGTTTTTTAATGATATGGAGATGACCTATAATTGGAAGAGAAGGTGGGCTAGGTGGGAGGTGTTTTGGTCGAGTAGTTCTTGTTTTGAGGATGAGCTTGAAAGCAACAAGAAAGCTGAGAAGAGTGAGAGACAAATATAGTAAGATGGCTTCCATGTTTATTTTTATGATATTTTGATACTGAAATGATTTCTGATGCTCTGTGATTGAAGATGCATGTGATCACTACATATTTATAGGGACTAGGTAGTTAGTGTTAGAATATCATTTGTTTTAAAGGTAAATCACACGTTTACACACGACACTCTTCAAATGAGCAGAAATCAATTTTGTGTACACGACATTGGTGATCACGTTTTCATTGCCTCACGTCACTGACTGCGTATATTTGTCTCTCTCATTTGATTTGCGTCACCGAGTGCGTAATCGCATTTGGCTTTGCATGCGTCATAAGATATATAACGTGTGGATAAGAGGCAATAATAGTTGTTGAGAAAATGACAGGACTACTCTGGCAGGTTAGATCCGCTTTTACGTGAGATGGAGAAAATATGACACCCTCGTTATATGCCAAGAACCAACCACATAGAGGCATAGAAGAAGAAGTGATGGTTTTTGACACCTTATAGGAAATAGCATGAAAAGTGATTTTGGCTTCATGAAGTTTTAGGCTTTTCATTTTATTTTTTTTTCCTTATTTTTTAATGTATAATTTTCATGGAGTTCTCCACAGTCGTATTCTTTGACAAGTTCTGAAGAAAATTAGTCCAAATCTTCTAACCTTGTCTAGTGAGTCCCGCGGAGAACCGTAGTGGCTAAAGCTGAAGGAGACCGAGAAAAGATGGACCTCCGCCAAAGGAGTTCTTTATAAATTATAATTGGAACCAACAATTACTATAACAAAAAATAAAAAACCATTACGACAGTCAAGATTAAGAATAAAAATAAAATCATCGTGTAAATAAACCACTACAAAAAAAAGGGTCTAAAGCTGCGTTTGAAAAACGCAGCTTAAGACCCCAAAAACGCGGCTATAGGCTTTTAGCCGCGTTTCCTATGACAAACGCGGCCTAAAGTCCGCGGCTCAAAGCCTATAGCCGCGTTTTTTGAAAACGCGGCTAAAACCGGACCTGGAGCCGCGTTTTCTAACCGCGGCTATAGGATTCGACCTATAGCCGCGTTTACTAAAAACGCGGCTCCAGGACAGCTTCGAGCTGCGTTTCAAACGCGGCTATAGCTATTTCCCAGCAACATTGATCACGCTATAGCCGCGTTTTAAAAAACGCGGCTATAGGTTTTTAAAAAAACAAAAAAAAATTCTGGGTAAATTTTTCCCCAGAAAATTCAAAATTGAAAAATCAAATATAAAAAATTCAAAATTAAACACAAATACAAAAAATTCAAAAACAAATACAAATCCAGAAAATTCAAAATCAAATACAACATACTCACAATACAAACACACCCAGAAAATTTTAAATTAAACACAATATACTCACAATACAAACACATGCACCCAAAAAATTAAAAATCAAACATAAACCCATAAAATTCAAAATCAAACACAAACCCGGAAAATTAAAAGCACACACAACATTCTCACAATACAAACACAACGAAAAAATTCAAAATCAAACAAAACGTGTTCCAAAATATAAAACAAACCCATGAATCTCCTCTCATTCAACAAAACCAACCAAATCTAACACTAATTCCATTCAATAAAACAAAAGCACAAGCTCAGAATCAAAAAAGAACACAAGCCTGTGAAGAAGGAAGAAAGAAAAAGGAACAAAAAAAAAAAAAAAAAAAAAACGCAGTACCCAGATGTGAAGGAAGAAAGAAAAAGGAAAAAAAAAAAAAAAAAAAAAAAAAAAAAAAAAGAGAAAAGAGAAAAGAGTTACCTGGATGTGGAGAAGGAAGGAAAAAAAAAAAGAAGAAGAAGAAGAAGACTTACCCAGATGTGAAGAAGGAAGAAAGAAAAAGAAAAAAAAAAAAAAAAAAAGAAGAAAGAATGAACCATCTGATGAATGAAGAAAGAAAGGGAAAAGGAAGAAAAGAGAGCAAGTGGGGGTAGGTGGGAAAGTGGGGTGCAGGTGTGAAAGGGTTGTGTACGTGGGAAGCTTCAGGAAAATTTTTTTTTTTTTTTTTAAGCGCTACCTATAGCCGCGTTTTCAGAAAACGCGGCTATAGGTAACCTGTAGCTGTGTTTTTTCAATGTAAAAACGCGGCTAAAGGTGACCCGTAGCCGCAGTTTTAAATCACAAAACGCGTTTTTTAGCCGCGTTTTTGCAAAACGCGGCTACAGCTTTTCCTTTGAGCCGCGTTTTTCATGAACGCGGCTCAAAGGAAAGGTTGGAGCCGCGTTTTTCCAAAAACGCGGCTCAAAAACGCGTTTTTTAGCCGCGTTTTTCCTGAAACGCGGCTCCAGCCTTCCCTTTGAGCCGCGTTTTTGGAAAAACGCGGCTCCAGCCTTTCCTTTGAGCCGCGTTCATGAAAAACGCGGCTCAAAGGAAAAGCTTTAGCCGCGTTTTTCAAAAACGCGGCTAAAAAACGCGGCTTAAAGTCGCGTTTTTTGTAGTGAACCCAAACCAAAGAACGAAGTGGAAGATTTCTCGCCAAAAAGAATCACCCGTAAAATAAATTCTTGAGAACAACAGTCTGTACAAAGATTCCCCAAATTAGAAGAACAAAACCCACAAAGCACAGAAAATTAGAAATGAAACTTTCTCGCAGCAAAGCATCACCAAGGAAATATTTGTAAGAATAAATAATGCGTTTACTTAAATATTAATTAAATAATATTTATTTGATGTTTGATATATTCGTTTTATTTAAAATATCATTTTTTTTTTCTTTTTACAATGAAAAATTACTAATTAAGTTTTTGTATTCAAGTTTCACTAACAATTAAGGGAGTCAATTTCGTACCAGATGCCGTTCGATTCAGCTAAGGAAACTATTAGGTTCTAAAGTCTTAGGATTTTATGTATTTAGAATTCTAATTTGTATTATTGGCAAACCATGATCAAAACAATGTTTTAGAAGTGTTTTTAGTCTAACTCAAAGTTGTGATTTTATGAAAAGTTGGAATCGAGTTAAAGCAAGAAGCATTGTGTCTTTCGGCCTAGCTCGATCGATCGAAAGACAGGCTTGATCGATCGAGGCTCGGGCAAAATGTTTTTCTGCAGATTCGTCCAACTCAGCCCTTAGTGTTTTAAAACATTTTTTAGGGTTTCTTATTTGTCCTAAGTATAAAAGGCAAACCCTAGCCACGTTTTAGTGTTGCTCATAATTGCGGTTTGTGTAAATCTCTTGTGAGATCTAGAGGAGCTTTCCTTTACACAAACTTAGGGTTTTCAAGGAGAAGATTTATCTACGCCTTGATGATCAATTCAGTTGCTGCCATTGAAGCTTAAAGAAAACACAAGCGGGTGTGCTTGTATCTGGTGGTGAATCCAAGAAAGAAGGAGTCTGTGGATTCGGAGCTTACACGTGATCGTGTCAGTAAGTTCTACTGGTTGGTAGCAATAAGAAGTCGAGCGTGGGGGCTTGTAAGTCTTATTGTATGAATTTCGATTCTTTCAAGATAGTGGATTCAAGTTTACCTTGAGGATAGTTAGGTTAAATCCTCCCCAGGTTTTTACCGGTTTGATTTCCTAGGTGATCATATCTTATGTTATTTATTTTCCGCTGCTTTGCATAATTTGATCTTTATTATTGTGATAACCTAGACTTGTTTAATTAGACTAAGTAACAACTTGGCTAATTACCTAGGTTAAATCAATTGTTTAAGGGGTCTAAAAACTATCAGAAACGATATGTTTCGATACCGGTTAATGGCGGTTTACTGTTTTAAAATTACCACTATTTCAATAAATAAATAAATATATATAATTTAATATAACACTAGTTATTTTCATTAACATATTAAACAGATTATTTAAATAATATATAATTATATACCATATATTTCTCTTGAAAATAAAATTTTATAAAACTAATCTTTTCTTTTAGTAATTATTGAATTAGTTAATATAATTTTAATTTTATTATAATCAGTACTATACACACTTTATTTTTGGTAAGGTTACTATGCATACTAATATATTAGTGAAAGTATCATGCCTTACATGGCTTTAATCATGAATTTTATATATATATATATATTAGAAATAATAACTAAATAAGTTATTATTACATAATTTTAGAAGTTGTTTCTAACAAAATAATGAATGATTATTATTATATAAAATGCATAATTTTGTATATTTGTACTTATATATAATATCTCTAATTAGAATAATCAATAAAAACTTTTCTAATTACTTTTTTATAATTCCTTATGCATTAATGAAGAGGGTGATTTGAACTCAAGTAGTTAAATATTTTATAATACTTGCATAAATAAAATTATCCTAAAATAATTAATTACAAACTTAAGATTAAAAAATCAATTTTATTTGTACACCTAACATAAATTTCATTTTTAAGTCTTATTTTGATATTTAAATCATCTATTTTAGTGTTGATTTTTTTCAAATGGTTAACACCCTAACATATAAAACTTGAGCAATGTCTCTAATTATATTGTGTTTTAGCCTTAATGAACACATATATTAATATTACACATGAAAGAAAAAATCCAAATTTCAAAACTTTAAAAAAAATGAAAAAAAAAAAAGATAAATAAAGATAGACTTATATTGGAATTCAGAATGAATCTTGTAGGGACACCATACGCAACGAACCACAACAGTGTTGGTTTCGCACATAAAAAGGCCCAGACAATATCATTTGTAGAGAGTGGGTTTGAAAGGCTAGGCCTTGGTTACCCGGCGGTGGGTTTTTCGTGGTGTTCATATGTGTTTCAGGCGTTTTCACCCTGGAGTCTTTCTCCTGGAGGTGGACTGGGAGGCCTTGCTTTTTGGCCATTTTTTCCCGCCCCCTTTATCCAGATTACCTACTTTTTCTTTTATACTAGCCTGCGTTCGCTTTCCTTCGTCCACGTGTAGGGTCAAACTTTCCATGACTGATACTTGTCCCGTCAATCCAAACCCAAAGTCGTTGGGGATGGTTGATAAAGCTGAAGAATACGGCTCTGTTAGGTCAGAGCCTTGCATGGGAAAGGTAACTTTTCCTAGATATTTTGGATTTTCTTTCAAGTTTGTTCCTATACCGTTTTTGCCCCTCTTCTCGGTGGAACTTTGGGTCTGCCGAGGACTGAACTGTCCTCGGCTGCGTCTCCGGGCCGTTTTGTGCTTTATATTGTCAAGCTTGGACCATAGCCTTCTTTGGTTTGGGCCTTTGGACTCCCCATGAGTAAGTGGGCCGGGCCCATAAATTATTGGGCCTCACAATAGCCCCTCAAAACCCTGCTGTCCAACCTCCTGGTTGGAGAGGGGGGTTTTGGAAATACCGAGCCTTTATTATGGCTCATTTAATTCAGCCTTTTACTGACATTGGCATTCCTCCACCTGCCCAGGAAATGTACCGGTCTACGAGATGTTCTTCTTAATTTATGCGCGATACGCTCATGCCGTTTGGTTATCCGGAGCGTGTCTTTAATAGTTTCCTTTCACGAGACCCCTCAAATTTAATGGTTACTGATGGTGTGGGGGAGCGGAATGGGCATATTCCTATTTGCGGATTTCTTTGGAGATCTGAACACATTAAGTACCCTCCTCTTCGTCCCCTATGTAAAGAGAAAAGATAAGAGTTGTTTCTCCCATACATGAATCCCTTTAATCCCCAGGAAGCCTGAAACCCTTAGATTCCTCCCAGAGTTTATTTTTACCCTCTGATTATACCTCAACCTGTAATACGTTCACCATAGTCATAAGCAATGAAGGAGCCATTCCCCTACCAAAAATACCATATTCTAATAAAGCTCGAAATGGCTCGGTCAGGGCGAGGATGGCGGAGACTCAAGATTTGTCTCATTTTCCTTTCAGCCAAAATCCGAAGCAGGGACTCGTCACGTCACACTTTCGGCGTGACTGAGCCGAGGACACCTATGATCAGTACCACCCGCTCCCTCATGAGCATATCTAACATGGCACCAGTGTGTTAGGAGTCAGGACTGGGGCAGGGACTAAGTGCCCCTGCTTCTTCCTCTCTTCGTTCACTGGCGCCTCCTTTTGCCTCTCTTTCTTCTTCTTTCCACCACCAGATCCATCCTGGTGCTTTTCCTTCTCCCTCTTTTACTCCTTTTTCTTTCTTTTCATCTCTTCCCTCTTCTTCTCCTCCTTCTTTTCATTCATCTCCTCCATCTTCCTCATTCATCTCCTCCATCTTTTTCTAAAGAAGGTCCTTCTCTCAATATGGGCGATACTGAGGCAGAGTTAGGAGAGACTTCGGAGACGAGTTTAAAAGACACCTAACCGTTTACTTAGTTGTATTGCTGATGTTTTTTTTTTATATATATTGTTTCGGCATTTCACCTTTTGTATAGGCTTATTTAAGCCCCTCTTTGTACGTTGTAATACATCTTCATATTAATAAAAATTGTTATCATTTTACTTCGCATGTTCTATCTCTATGTTTTTACAAATTTGCAAGTGTTGTTCGACACAATAATATAGCATTTGAATCAATGACAACTAGGGCCAAAATACTTGCCAATAAAAAGATGTCACCATAACTTTAATAGAATTGTTTGGCACAACAATGCCGTCCTGTTAAGAACGATACTTACCCCAAAACACGCCGAGATGAGAACTGGATGCTTTATGCGGTGTAGGAAGTAACCATCCGAAGACATATCACCCGCAAAATGAACAGCCCCCTTAGGCTACAGAATAGTGGGGCGTTTCGCCATCTTCTTAACACTCTTATTGGCCTTAACCTTTTGCAGTATTTGAGCCGAGGACTTTCCCCATCCAATTAGTTGATTCCCCCATAGGCTTGAGTCCGAGGACCATACAAGGCCTTGGTTCTGTCCAAAACTTGCATTTTCTTTGTAAGTAGTTGGTTTCCCCAGAGGCTTGAGTCCGAGGACCATACAAGACCTTGGTTCTGTCCAAAACTTGCATTTTGTTGTAAGTAGTTGGTTTCCCCAGAGGCTTGAGTTCGAGGACCATGCAAGGCCTTGGTTCTGTCCAAAACTTGTATTTTGTTGTAAGTAGTTGGTTTCCCCAGAGGCTTGAGTCCGAGGACCATACAAGACCTTGGTTCTGTCCAAAACTTGTATTTTGTTGTAGGTAGTTGGTTTCCCCAGAGGCTTGAGTCTGAGGACCATACAAGGCCTTGGTTCTGTCCAAAACTTGTATTTTCGTTGTAAGTAGTTGGTTTCCCCAGAGGCTTGAGTCCGAGGACCATACAAGGCCTTGGTTCTGTCCAAAACTTGCATTTTCTTTGTAAATAGTTGGTTTCCCTAGAGGCTTGAGTCCGAGGACCATACAAGGCCTTAGTTCTGTCCAAAACTTGTATTTTGTTGTAAGTAGTTGGTTTCCTCAGAGGCTTGAGTCCGAGGATCATACAAGGCCTTGGTTCTGTCCAAAACTTGTATTTTCGTTGTAAGTAGTTGGTTTCCCCAGAGGCTTGAGTCCGAGGACCATACAAGGCCTTGGTTCTGTCCAAAACTTGCATTTTCTTTGTAAGTAGTTGGTTTCCCCAGAGGCTTGAGTCCGAGGACCATAGTTGCGATGGTTCTGTCTTAAACCTAGTTTCTCCCTTTCCTCAGGTATTTCATGAGGTGCCGAGTAGGAGGTTGTCCTCGGCAATCGCTATTCCTCGGCGTGGGTCGTAGCCCCTGGGGTCCCATGCAGAACGGGCCTGGGCCTCGAATTCACTAGCCCCACAATAAAAGCCGGGCAGCAGGATTTTGATAATGCTGGGCCCAAATCACAACTCACTCAGATCATGCACCTTTTGATATTTGGGCTTTTCCCTTTGTATAGGAGATTGCATTGGATTAAGAGGCATTTTTGAAGTCTTCGGTCACGCAGTACCCTTTGACGTTCCAGTGTTCGAGATGCGCCTTCACGAGAATCCTTTAATCTCATGGTTGCAGGTGGCGTGGGAAATTGAACCGGAGCCATTTTGTCTGTAGCGTTCCTTGGGCACTGCATGAATTAAATGCCACTTCCTTATCTTATTAAATAAATAGGAGAGGAAGTTGTTTTACCTACACACAAATCCTTCAGTTTCCTCCCAAACCATAATCCCTAAGCCATAATCCTAACTCCCATATTCAGTGCTATCCTCCCTTTGTATAATATGTTTGAGGCACGGGTTGGGGTGAAGGGACTCCCTCCGCCGCAGCGACGCCGGATCCTTACGAGATTCAAGGTAGTGTGGTCCGGACACGGGGGGCACAGATTCAAGAAAATACTCCGTCTTGACGAAGGGAGAAATGGTGTTTCTCCTTCTTTTAGTCAAAATCCGAAGCAGGTTCTGTTCACGCCAGATTTTTGGTGTGTCAGAAGAAAGATTCTCCGCCATCAGCGCCGTCTGCCTTGTCGCAGGCAAATTTTGGGGTAGGCTCCTCAACTTCCGGCTCCCTGCACCTTTTCTTCAGCTACGCTAGCCTGAAGCTGGGCTCTCCCTGCACCTTTTCTTCGATGGTGCAGGCCCCAAGCTAGGTTCTTTTGCTGCCTGAATTATGGGCATGTAAAAGTATTGAGGAAGATCAAGGTCTTGAAGCAGCAGCCAACCTCTCCTCTGTGTCACCCCCTCTGCTTTATCTTATTCTCTTGTACCTTTCTTTTCGATTATGTAGTTAGCTTTGATATAAGCTGATTCCTACTTTCATTGTACGCTGTACTATTTCTTTGTTTTAGTAAAAATGGAAATTTATTTGCTTGTTTTGAATACTTTTCTTTTTGCAACACTACTTTGTGAATGGGTGTGCTCCATGTATGTTTTTCTTCAATGATACTTAGAGCATGAAACCTTGAAACATAATCCAACTAATTCTAATTTACCGACATTACCAGGCATTATAACGATAATTCATAGTAAGTTAAACTTAGGAAACTAACCGAGGTAGCAGTTGAGTATTCTGTAATAAGTGCGAGAATACCGTCCGAGAATGATAATCTCTAAATAATTCATCCGAGGATGTGACTGAGCAGTAGGGAGCTCCGATTGTGTTTTAGGCAACATATTGCTCTATATTGCATCGATCCCTTTGGTGCTGAAGATCCGAGAACAGACTTGAGAATCCTCACAATTTAGGAATTGACCCAATTGTTAGTGGAGAGTTTTCCTCAGATAAATCCTAAGGTCCATGTAATGTAGTTTTCTTTGTAAGTAGTTGGTTTCCCCAGAGGCTTGAGTCCGAGGACCATACAAGGCCTTGGTTTTGTCCAAAACTTGCATTTTCTTTGTAAGTAGTTGGTTTCCCCAGAGGCTTGAGTCCGAGGACCATACAAGGCCTTGGTTTTGTCCAAAACTTGCATTTTCTTTGTAAGTAGTTGGTTTTCCCAGAAGCTTGAGTCCGAGGACCATACAAGGCCTTGGTTCTGTCCAAAACTTGTATTTTGTTGTAAGTAGTTGGTTTCCCTAGAGGCTTGAGTCCGAGGACCATGCAAGGCCTTGGTTCTGTCCAAAACTTGCATTTTGTTGTAAGTAGTTGGTTTCCCCAGAGGCTTGAGACCGAGGACCATGCAAGGCCTTGGTTCTGTCCAAAACTTGCATTTCGTTGTAAGTAGTTGGTTTCCCCAGAGGCTTGAGTCCGAGGACCATGCAAGGCCTTGGTTCTGTCCAAAACTTGCATTTCATTGTAAGTAGTTGGTTTCCCCAGAGGCTTGAGTCCGAGGACCATGCAAGGCCTTGGTTCTGTCCAAAACTTGTATTTAGTTGTAAGTAGTTGGTTTTCCAGAGGCTTGAGTCCGAGGACCATGCAAGGCCTTGGTTCTGTCCAAAACTTGCATTTCGTTGTAAGTAGTTGGTTTCCCCAGAGGCTTGAGTCCGAGGACCATGCAAGGCCTTAGTTCTGTCCAAAACTTGCATTTCGTTGTAAGTAGTTGGTTTCCCCAGAGGCTTGAGTCCGAGGACCATGCAAGGCCTTGGTTCTGTCCAAAACTTGTATTTTGTTGTAAGTAGTTGATTTCCCCAGAGGCTTGAGTCCGAGGACCATGCAAGGCCTTGGTTCTGTCCAAAACTTGCATTTTGTTATAAGTAGTTGGTTTCCCCAGAGGCTTGAGTCCGAGGACCATGCAAAGCCTTGGTTCTGTCCAAAACTTGCATTTCGTTGTAAGTAGTTGGTTTCCCCAGAGGCTTGAGTCCGAGGACCATGCAAGGCCTTGGTTATGTCCAAAACTTGCATTTCGTTGTAAGTAGTTGGTTTCCCCAGAGGCTTGAGTCCGAGGACCATGCAAGGCCTTAGTTTTGTCCAAAACTTGCATTTCGTTGGAAGTAGTTGGTTTCCCCAGAGGCTTGAGTCCGAGGACCATGCAAGGCCTTGGTTCTGTCCAAAACTTGTATTTTGTTGTAAGTAGTTGATTTCCCCAGAGGCTTGAGTCCGAGGACCATGCAAGGCCTTGGTTCTGTCCAAAACTTGCATTTTGTTGTAAGTAGTTGGTTTCCCCAGAGGCTTGAGTCCGAGGACCATGCAAAGCCTTGGTTCTGTCCAAAACTTGCATTTCGTTGTAAGTAGTTGGTTTCCCCAGAGGCTTGAGTCCGAGGACCATGCAAGGCCTTGGTTATGTCCAAAACTTGCATTTCGTTGTAAGTAGTTGGTTTCCCCAGAGGCTTGAGTCCGAGGACCATGCAAGGCCTTAGTTCTGTCCAAAACTTGCATTTCGTTGTAAGTAGTTGGTTTCCCCAGAGGCTTGAGTCCGAGGACCATGCAAGGCCTTGGTTCTGTCCAAAACTTGTATTTTGTTATAAGTAGTTGGTTTCCCCATAGGCTTGAGTCCGAGGACTATGCAAGGCCTTAGTTCTGTCCAAAACTTGTATTTTGTTGTAAGTTGTTGGTTTCCCCAGAGGCTTGAGTCCGAGGACCATGCAAGGCCTTGGTTCTGTCCAAAACTTGTAGTTTTTCATTTATTTATTTATTTTCTAAAGGTTAGCTCCCCGAACAAGGTGGAGGAAGTTAGCTTGATGTTTAAAGCCCCTAGACTTGCTCACGCCATGGGCGCTGCGAAGCGTAGCCCCTAGTGGGAACTTATGTTGGAACAACAACAATGTGTCGCCGGTCATAAAGGCATACTCATAGACTCTTGCTCGACACAAGCCTAACTCCACTGTCGCCTGAGCCAACGCGCAAGCCTCCCCACAGACGGCGCCAATTGTAGGGACACCATACGCAATGAACCACAACAGTGTTGGTTTCGCACGTAAAAAGGCCCAGACAATATCATTTGTAGAGAGTGGGTTTGAAAGGCTAGGCCTTGGTTACCCGACGGTGGGTTTTTCGTGGTGTTCATATGTGTTTCAGGCGTTTTCACCCTGGAGTCTTTCTCCTGGAGGTGGACTGGGAGGCCTTGCTTTTTGGCCATTTTTTCCCGCCCCCTTTATCCAGATTACCTACTTTTTCTTTTATACTAGCCTGCGTTCGCTTTCCTTCGTCCACGTGTAGGGTCAAACTTTCCATGACTGATACTTGTCCCGTCAATCCAAACCCAAAGTCGTTAGGGATGGTTGATAAAACTGAAGAATACGGCTCTGTTAGGTCAGAGCCTTGCATGGGAAGGGTAACTTTTCCTAGATATTTTGGATTTTCTTTCAAGTTTGTTCCTATACCGTTTTTGCCCCTCTTCTCGGTGGAACTTTGGGTCTGCCGAGGACTGAACTGTCCTCGGCTGCGTCTCCGGGCCGTTTTGTGCTTTATATTGTCAAGCTTGGACCATAGCCTTCTTTGGTTTGGGCCTTTGGACTCCCCATGAGTAAGTGAGCCGGGCCCATAAATTATTGGGCCTCACAAATCTAATTTAGCCAAATATTTTCTATGATCTAAAGAAATATAGGAGGAATTCTAAATTGAATTTATTCAGAATTTCGAAGAAATATTAGAGGAATTCTGCATACTAAGAAATTGACATAAAGTACAAACAAAATTTTAAAATATAAAAAAAGATAAGCATTGATAAAGTTTAACAATCAATAAGTAATAATAACTTGGAATCAAATTGCATTACAGCACATGAAAGAAATATTTTGAACCAAATTTTTCGTAGTGACAAACAATTGAAAAAAATCAAAACACCTATAAACTAAACGCATAGAATATCCAAAACCTAAAACACACAAAATAGTTCAAAAGTTGATCATTTTAAAAATAAATAAATAACTTAAGTACCTAAATTTAAACTATTGTTAATTCTATCTCTTAATTTGAGAAAATATATCCTAACAATTAATAAAAAATTAATTTAATAATTAATATTGAGAGTAGTTGTTTATTAGGGAAAAAAAATTATTCTAGAGGGAGAGAGAGTATTATATAAATTTATCAACTCCTATGAATCTATATAGCATATATATCCTTCAATTACAAATACTTCTAAATAAGTTGCAACTTGAAGAAAACAGGAAAAAAAAAAAAAAAAAAGTGGGGTGCAAGAGAGATTCTATGGAAAGACCATTGGTGAACATATATAAGGTTTGAAATTTTGATAATAGATTTTCAGTTGTAGTAGGATTTAAATTTCTAAAATTCAGATGCATGTTGCATGCCTTGTTAAAACACTTATTTGTTAGGGTCATATTTTTTATATAATTGGCTAATCATTTGACAAAACACACTTACTTGTAATTAGGTAAATCTAAGTTGGTTTTAATATATCATGAAGAATGTTGTTCAAACATATCAAGTGGTATCTTTTGTTAGGACATATGTGTTTCACATGTTAAGAACATATGTCATGACTTTATGTAATTGACTTATCCTTTGACAAAACGCACTTTACTTGTATTTGGGTAGATGTAGGATGTGTTTAAATACTTCAAGAAACCATGTTTCAAGATCAAGTGTTGAAGCCTTCAAGTCTGTCCAAGAAAACAAGTTGATAGTGCAAATTCATTAAAGCTCGACAGCTGACTCGACAACTGTATCTATCGAGCTTAAGAAAGCTATTCAAAGTTCGGTGTGCTCGACAGCTGCTCGACACCTCCTATCTGTCGAGGTTTAAGATTTTCAAAATTCAAATATGATTTTCTTGGGATCCGTGAATATGTCTTTGGGCCTTCTTTTCTCCTAACCTTAGACATATAAAATGATTGTTTTAAGAGCCGTCAAACAATTCACAAGTTACACAAACTTTGAGCAAACTCTGTTCAAGCAAATTGTGACCGGAGACGAAATTATTGCCCTAGTTCATCTCTTTCTCTTGAAGAAGTTGCTGTGTATGTGCACCGTAGGGTTTTGTAACCAAGCATCTTCTTGATCTTTATCGTGTGGATGAACTGAAGAATTTTGCAACCAACAACCTTCTTAATTGGTGATTGAAGTCGCATACTGGGATCCGCGCAATTAGTTAGTCACATACTTGGGAGTCATGCATATGAAAGGGGAACTGTCACTACAGAACAAGTCCAATTGGGTATTGGGGTAAGGGTTCAACTGTAAGTTGGTAAGGTACTTGGGATTCCTTTACTTGTAACCGCTTGTTGTGATAATAGTGGAGTTTCGGGAGTGGTGACCTGAAAATCACCCGGTGGGGTTTTTGCCGTTAGGTTTTCCCCATTCGTAAACAAATCAGCGTATTATTTATTTTCCGATGCATTATTAGTTTATTTTTTGATTTGTTTGTGCTACCACGCGTTTATATCATAAATTGATTAATTAATAACTTGGCTAATTAATTAATTAATTTCTATCACAAGGGGTCATTCAGTTTGTGGCCTATCATCTTTAAAGACATGAAGACGATCCAAGAAACAAGTGAAGAAAAGCTGATTCATTAAATCTTGACAGAAGCTCGATAGATATTGTAATCGAGGAAATGAAGAAACTCGACACAAGCTCAATCTATCAAGATCTACGATTTCATAATTTTCAGATCTGAAATTCAACCCATAATGACTTGTTTGATTAGGATTTCTTTTCTCACAATGCTAATCATATATAAGGCTTATTTTAAAAGTCATCAAGCACGGATACAGAGACCTAGAACTCATATACTCTATGTGAAGCTATTGCGTTTGTACACCTTAGAGTTTTGTAACCAAGTGCTTCCTGATCTTTATTATTGATGAAGTGAAGAACTTTGCAGCCAACAACAATCAATTAAGTTGCTGGAGTTAGTCACATACTAGGATACATACAAAGAAGTTAGTCACAGATTGGAGATTTGTGCAACAAATGAAAGAACGCTACAACAAGATCAAGTCCAATTGGGTATTGGAGCAAAGATTCAACTGTAAGTTGGTATTTTGGGATAAACTAGGGTAGTGGTAAGATTCCTTATACTTGTAACCACTTGATTATTGATTAGTAGATTCTTGAGAGTGGTGACCTTAAATTCACCCGTTGGGGTTTTTGCCTTGTAAGAGATTTTCCCTATTTGTTAACAAATCACCATGTCAATTTATTTCCTACTGTATATTAGCTATTTGGTGATTTGTTGGTACCTCTACAATTTTCATGTAATTTGACCTAATTAATCAACATGGGTAATTAAATTAATTAATCAGGTTCAATCTATTTATTGTCTCTATCAACTAAAACTTAGATGCATGTTGCATATATTGGTAAAACTGTTATTGTTATTTTATCTAAAGAAATCGATAAGAAAAAATAAGTTGTTGTCCTCTCTATCAAAGAAATTATTTTTATCTAAAATATTTTTGTAATTTGGTGAACCCAATTAGCGTAACCATGACTTTTAACCCTAATTTTAAATTATATATAATATATGATTAGCCAAGACTTCTTGGAAAAAAAAAAAAAAAAAAAAAAAAAAAAAAAAAAAACCCATAAGACAATGGGAAATCAACGAAAAGATAGATAAATTCAAATCGTCCTCTAGTACTAGTAGTGCCTTTGGGGAGTTCGCTAGCGAACGTAGTTTGGTGGTAGGAACAAGTTTCAAGAGAATTTTCAAAGGACATGATGTTCTCTAGGGATTATGGGTGAAAGTGGGAGCACATGGGAACTAGTGAAAAATAATGATTTGGATCCCACTAAGAGCAGTCTATGTAAAGGAATGGGGACAAATAGAGAAAGGCTAGTTTTTTTAGGCTTTGAGAGAGAGAGAAGGGGGAAACACAGTGGGGATGAAAGCACAAAGAGAGCAGAGAAAGTAAGAAGCAGTATAAAAAGGGAAGAGGACGCTGAGCTTGAAACCACAGGGATTTTAGAGGTTGGGCAGTCTAGGCTATGTTTGAAGCAAAACTTGTAGGATTGTAAGGAAGCCCACCAACAAATAAATTGGGAGCCCAAATCCATTGTCCTAAAAAGTAATGTTCATAAGTTTGGGGTACCACAAATAGTACTGGTAGTGCCTTTGGGGAGTTCGCTACCGAACGTAGTTTGGTGGTAGGAACAAGTTTCAAGAGAATTTTCAAAGGACATGATGTTCTCTAGGGATTATGGGTGAAAGTGGGAACACATGGGAACTGGTGAAAAGTAATGATTTGGATCCCACTAAGGGGAGTCTATATAAAGGAATGAGGACAAACAGAGAAAGGCTAGTTTTTTTGGGGCTTCGAGAGGGAGAAAAGGAGAGAAGGCAACAGAGAGAGAGAGAGAGAGAAATAGAAAGAAAAGGGGGAAACACAGTGGGGATGAAAGCACAAAGAGAGCAAAGAAAGTAAGAAGCAGTATAAAAAGGGAAGATGACGCTGAGCTTGAAACCACAGGGATTCTAGAGGTTGGGCGGTCTAGGCTATGTTTGAAGCAAAACCTGTAGGATTGTAAGGAAGCCCACCAACAAATAAATTGGGAGCCCAAATCCATTGTCTGAAAAGTAATGTTCATAGGTTTGGTGTACTACAAATAGCTATTTTATCAATCAAATGTTTAAATTTCAAGTTTTTAAATCTAAAATTATGCATAAAAATAAGTTTATGTATTGAATAGTAAATAATATCCGATTCGCACAAAATTTGACATATATGTTAAGAACCAAAAAAAAAACATGTAGTGTATGTTTGGCAAAAATTAAAAAGCCAGCTTATTTTACTATTTAGCTTATTTTTGCTACTATTCATAGGCTCCACTACACCTTTTTGGTACTATTCATGGATCCCACTATACTATTTCAACTAACTTTTATATTTATTAACTACTTTCAACAAAAAATTTTCAGTTTCAATAAAATAAGAGAATCCCAAACAGTCCCGTAATCCAATTAATGGTTAGATTTTCAAAAATATATAATCATATTATTTTTTTTAGCGGGAGTTATAGCCATTGGCTACAATCAGTTTGTAACTAAATTTTGTCAACAAAATAAATACGTAAATAAAGCATAAAAATAATTTGAACCTAGAGCATTAGTTGGGTGAACAGAAAAGCAAGCCATCTGAATTTCCTCTTTGTTGAGGACCCTTTTGTTAACTGAAACTCTAAAAGCCTTTCCACAATTCCAAGACAAAAGGCCCAAGCTATTTCGGGTCTGCATCACAACTCCACACCACTGAGACCTAATTCTAGCCCACGCAAGGTCCCACCAGAAAATAGGGCCATATTGCACTGGCTCACAACAAGACCCAATTAGTTACCGAACAAAACATAGATATTAAGATAAATCCAACACCCATGAAAGATAGCCCAACAACGCTAACCAACCCATGGGGCTATCTTGGGAACAAAAGGCCCACAGGCACGAGGCTGACAAAAATGAAAAATCAAATAACTTCTTCTTCTTTTTTTCTTAATTATGATAGATACCAAAGTTACAATCAAATAACTTCAACATTTTTCATCAAAAATAATAATAATAATAATAACTTCAACATTGGTAGAAGGATCTTTTTCTTTTATTTTTATTTACAGTGTATAAAGTATTTACTTAATTTTCTAATTATGTTTTCTTGATAAATAAGAGTTTTGCGGTAGAAATTAGAAATTCACTAAAGCTAAAGAGATAATAGCATGTGGGTTTAGCTTACCTCCAGTATTTTTTTAATAAAAATCTCCTTTTATTTTAATGAAAAACTGTCACATTATCCACTGATTAAATAAAATGTAGAGATTAAAACCTACTACCACTTGTTATTGTGTATTTAAAATAAAAGGACACCTCTAGTTAAAAAAGTATTAGAGGTAAGCCAAACTCGTAGCATTTTAAGGCAAAATTTGTTAAAGTACACACCATATTTAAATCTAAATTAAAAATCTCTGATATGTCTTCAGGTGGACTACCATAAATCACAAATTCACTGTAGTCCATAAATCACAAATTCACTAGCTAGATTAGTGCTCGTCCTTACTAATCCATTAGCACACCTTTTAGCTTTGCAAAAGTAGTGGTTGATCCAGACCTAGGGAAACAAGGAAACCAACAACCTACAACCATCCACAATTGGAAGAAACAACATTTTCACAGTAATTGGAGTTAGCAAGCAAGTAAACAATAACTTTTGCATCTAATTCTATCTCTATTAATGTTACTTGTAACCTCTGTCACATTAAAAGACCATCTCTAAGAGCCCACAACTCCGCTCAGTTGATCCCAATTTTTCTTAAGAAATCCCCAACTCAAACTGATCACGAATACCATCCACACCACCAACCAAACTAGAATTTCCATAAACAAACACATTTGACTTCAGTTTAACCCATCCCATGCTAGGCCAATCTCATCTGATTATTTTAACTATTTGTTTAGTAGCAGCTCGATTGATGAATAAATTATGATGGAATGACTTACATATGGCCAAATGAAAACAAAACCAACAGTGTTTTCTAAAAGTTATTTAAATATTTTATTTTTCGTTAATTATTGTACTACCCACAACCTATACAATATATTTGAGAAAGTCTATAAACACAAAGATATGATAAATTGTAGTGATAGGTAAAACAATGATGTCGGTAGTATGAGCAAAACCCAAATTATAACAAATAAAAATTTATCACTTCAACTGTTGTGAAAAATGTTGTAAAAATTTGTATATAGGTGATATTACTCTCTCTCTCTCTCTCTCTCTCTCTCTCTCTATATATATATATATATATATTATTAGCAAAAACTTAGAAAGAATCCAATTAGATTTTAATTAGATTCTTAATTTTGCACCACGTGTCATATTTAATTTTTAATTTAGTGCCAAGTGAATTATTGAGTATAAAAGTCAAAAAGTCCAAATCCAATTAGATTCTAAATTGGATTTCAATTGAAATACAATTTTTTGCCACATGTCTATCTAAGTTTTTAATTTTTGTGCCAAGTGAATTATTGTATGCAAAAACCAAAGAGTTTAAAACCAATTTAATTCTAAATCATATATATATATATATATATAAAATGAGAAACCATTATATATTTTAGAAATGTATTGTTTAAAAAAAGTGTAAGCTAATACTATATATAATTTGAATTTTTTCTCAAAAAAAAAATTAATTTAAATCATATAATTGTGATTTTATTTAATGGTACATGTACATATGCACATAGCTACATACTAGTTTAGATAAAGATTGATACGGTTTAAACCAAACTTTTTCCTTTATTTTTGGGCAAAAATTTAAAAAACAAAACAATAAGTAAGAACTGAGAACAGTTTGCTCAAGAGAAATATCCAAAGAAAACAAATTTTAGAAGCCGTTTGGTAAGTGTTTTTTAGCAACAATTTTCAGTTTTTAAACAATATTACACGTATTTCTACATTTTTTTTACTCACACATGTTTTTAAAAAATACAAATAACATTACTAGAAACACATTACCAAACATGCCCTTATAATCCATCACTTGAAACGAAGGAGGCCACAAATGCTCACCCAAAACCACATCAACACTGCCAATCAACAAACCAGTAATCAAGAGAGGACTAAAATCACCAACCACGTGTCATGTACCCATTCATTCTCACAGATTTCATTGGATGAGATTATATCACTGTCAGCCACATCTTATCCCTCCCCACCCCTTTAGTCTTTCACTCTTCACTTCATTAAAACTCTAACCACAGCTTTGCCTAAACTCTGCTCCAAAAAATGGCAGCAGAAATGGCACTTGTAAAACCCATCTCCAAATTCAGCAGTGTAGCTCCCAAATTTGGCAACTTGAGAAGTGGTTCATACTCAAAATTCACCACCATCAAAATGACTGCCACTTCACAGCCTCCTCCACCTACTAGCACTACCAGGCCTAGCAAGAAAGCTGCTAAAACTACCATTAAGGAGACCCTTTTGACACCAAGGTTTTACACCACAGACTTTGATGAAATGGAGACCCTTTTCAACACTGAGATCAACAAGAACCTCAACCAGGCTGAGTTTGAAGCTCTGCTGCAGGAATTCAAGACTGACTACAACCAGACACACTTTGTGAGGAGCAAGGAATTCAAGGAGGCTGCTGACAAATTGCAAGGACCTCTAAGGCAAATCTTTGTGGAGTTCTTGGAGAGGTCCTGCACTGCTGAGTTCTCTGGGTTCCTTCTCTATAAAGAGCTTGGAAGAAGGCTTAAGGTATGCCCCTCTCTACTTCTTCAAGCTTGCAAATTTCACTGAATTTGAATTTCTTGTACTATTTAAGATTAATTGGTCAAAGTATTGACAGATAAATTTTCTTAATTACTAGGGAAAATTTTGAAAGTTGAGAAACAAGAAGCTTTATATATTTCTATGGAATTCAACTTCAGTCAATTGCCTCTTATTTGTCATCCAATTTATGGTAGTGGGCATTGTGAATGAGGTGAAACATTGTCCTCTGGGATGAAAATCTAACCGAGCTTCTGGCTTAGTGATTTAGAGGCTGTTTGGATGCAAATTTTTATCACTCAATTTTCGACACTAATTACTCATTACTTAAAATACCCTATCCGTTTGACACCATCGTTCACTTGTCATTACTCAATATTTTTTACACTTGTGGGCCTCATACCTGTCAGTGCAATTTTTTTTTTTTTTTCCAGTACCCAAACTCACGGAACCAGTGAAAATAAAATAAAATAACCCAGAAATCCGAACCTAGTGAAGAAAAAAAAAAAAAAAAAAAAAAAAAAGAAAGAAGGAAGAACTGAAAACCGAACCAGTGAAAAAAAAAAAAAAAAAAAAAAAAACTGAAGACAACTAAAATGTGTTACTAAAATGTATTTTCAGTTTCCATAACTTATAACTCAATATTCAGATAATTGAGTGATGTAAACAAAAAACTAGAAACAGAGTTATGGTGCTCCCAAACGGACTTCTCGCTATGAGTTCCACCATTTTTGAGTTATGAATTATGAAAATTGATAATCCAAACAGCCTCTTAGAATTCTGGCCTGCTATTTGATTTAGAAGCTAAATTTGATTGGTGGCTTTTACTTATTAGCTGTTCTCTGAAAGGGATGTTATGACAGTTATGTCTAGATTTGTCTCCTCTCTAAGTAAAATGAAGGCCTTCCAATTTTCTTTTGGTTTGGATTAATAAAACTTTATTCTAATAGTATTAGGCTTCTATTTGATTGTTTTGAGGATTGATCCTGCAGAAAACCAATCCAGTGGTGGCTGAGATTTTCTCTCTCATGTCTAGGGATGAAGCAAGACATGCTGGGTATGCAAGCCAACTCTCTCTCTCTCTCTCTCTCTCTCTCTCTCTGTGTACATACTGTGTACGTATGTATGTACCTGCTAACAAAAATGTCAAATTTTTATACAATATGCAGATTCTTGAACAAGGGTTTGTCTGATTTTAACTTGGCATTGGACTTGGGTTTCCTAACAAAGGCTAGGAAGTATACATTTTTCAAGCCTAAGTTCATTTTCTATGCTACCTATCTGTCTGAGAAAATCGGATACTGGAGATACATAACCATATACAGACATCTCAAGGCCAATCCTGAGTACCAATGTTATCCCATTTTCAAGTATTTTGAGAACTGGTGCCAGGATGAGAACCGTCATGGTGATTTTTTCTCTGCATTGATGAAGGCCCAGCCACAATTTCTCAATGACTGGAAAGCAAAGTTGTGGTCCCGATTCTTCTGCCTATCGGTACTTTTCCATTTTTAACAATTTACTCTGACTCTTCTAATTCATTTTCAAATGCAAAGTTTGTCTGTCAATGATAAAAGAAGGCAAGAGAAAACCTTAACAACAAATGAAAAGAATAAATATTAGAAGTTTGCAATTATATGCAGTAGTCCTGAGAAATTAAATGAATCTGAGTTATTAATTTTTAGGGTAAAATATAGTTACACCACTTGTGATTTGTTGCAGTACTCTTGGCAACACTGGATTTTCAGTTCTTTTTCACCAAATCCACATCATAGCCTATTTCTTTTGATCAACTACACCCATCCACTTATGCAATCAACGAAAATTAGTTACATGAGAGTATTTGGATAACACAAGGGGTGAGATTAGAAAGAGATGACAATGTGTGTGATCATGTGCATCTGTTGTAACCAATTTGAGTTAATGATTTAAAAGAAATTGGATGCAAGTAGTTGATCAGAGAAATTGAATAGCATAAGAGGTGTGATAGAAAAATGGAAAGGCAGTGTTAAAATAACAGCGTCAAACCATAGGGGGTGTGGGTGCATTTTACCCTAATTTTTATTCCAACTTTCAATCACAATTCTAGCTTCTACTAAAGTTACACGGAAAGCAACATATCGAATTCCTAATTTGAAGTTATTTCCTCCGTTTTTGAGAACCAACCTTATTAGAATTGTTCGTACTAAAATTATTACTCCCTAATTTTCGATATTTCTCTCACAACTTCATGAATTTACCTTGCAGGTTTACGTGACAATGTACCTCAATGATTGCCAACGCACAGCTTTCTATGAAGGCATTGGACTCAACACAAAAGAATTTGATATGCATGTCATCATTGAGGTGAGCCTGTGATCTTTAACTACATACTAGTATGCTACATTTTCAATTTTTGTTGACAATTCTATGGTATGTCTCATTTCGTTCTTATTTCATGCCATTTTTTGTGCCACTCAAATGCTAAATGAATTAGGAAACGGAAAGGGATTATAAATTCTAATCCAAACCCAAAAGTTTGTCGGATTCCAAATTTTCAGTTATTTTCTTGCATTCCTTGGGCTGTCATCATTGTCTACACTAGTCAGACATATACCATAATATAGAATCTTGAATTTTCAATCATTCGAGTTTGGTGTTTAAAATTTTGTTTATGCAGACAAACCGCACAACGGCTAGAATTTTCCCAGCTGTGCTAGATGTTGAGAACCCAGAATTCAAGAGGAAGTTGGATCGCATGGTGGAGATTAACGAGAAGCTGCTTGCTGTTGGGGAGACCGAGGACGCATCCTTTGTGAAGAACTTGAAGAGGATACCACTTATTGCAGCATTGGCCTCTGAGCTCCTGGCTGCATATCTAATGCCACCAATTGAGTCTGGATCTCTCGATTTTGCGGAGTTTGAGCCACAAGTTGTGTACTGAGTTTTCATGAGCTCCATCACATCCATGCCATCTTCAGTTCCTGTAATTCTGTTAAACTATTCACATGATTTTAGTGTAAGAAAGTGATTGTTATGAAGAGTTCATTGTATTTGTTGTAATGATAGAACAACTTGTTTCAGCACTAGTCATCCACATTTGTCCATGTTAGGGACTACAGTAGCATTACTTAAATTGTTCCAGTAACGAGGTCGGCGTGATGATATTTATATTTTGGTGCAACGTAAAAACAAAAATATTTTTTAGAGGCCAAATCTGATTTCATGGATTTGTGGCTATACTTTTGTCGAATATTAGTTTAATCAAGGAAGCTCCCTTGGTTGGAGTTAGTGATGAGTAATAATGTCATAAAAGAAGAGTTTGGGTTGGGGTGTTGCGAGGGGGATGCTTTTTAAGACAGCTTGTTTTTAAAGTAAAACCCAAAGCCCTACAAGTAGGTCCATCCACACCATCCTTTTTCTTTTATACCTTTTAAGTAAAGAAGATCTAAAACTTACATGTCTTTATTAGAAACACCAAAGATTACAGAAAACACCAATTGACCTAAAGATTATTGACCCTTCTGCAACACTTTCACCAAAATTATACATGATAAATGATGAGGTAAAGAGAATTTAGATCTACTGTAGATCTAATATGAACCAGACAGAAAATGCCAAATTTCAAGCAAATTAACTCTTACAAAAGGGTTCAAGAAGATTACTACTTGTAGAAGAAAATGAGGTTGAAGTTGTAATAGTAAAAATTCAAATTCTAGGCTCAAAGGTTCGTATTCAAATATGAAATTTCATGAGTTAGATAAGGAAACCTGTGTACAATATGATTCAAAAATGGTTATTCACAATAGCTTTCAGCAACCCTTAATCTAACCATTCATCTTATATTTAACTAAATCCTAACCATCTAATTTTATTTAAAATCGAATACCAGTCATGACTATATAAAATACAATAAAATACTAAAGACATATTAAGGAGGACTAGTCAAGTAGTCAATAATACCTTTCTCAAAAAGAAAAAGGTTGTCAATAATAACTAGGACTAGACAAAATGGATTAATGGACTAATGGTATTTTCATTTCTTTTTTTTTTTTTTTTTTTGCTCAAATTCTCCTACATCATTACTATTATATGAAATAATGCTAGTAGGAAGATACTTGTGTTCATATCGTATAAACTAGCCTAAATCATAGCATGGAGCAACCCTTCCCCCACCCCACCCCTAACAGCCATGGTATGTTAACATTCTCTTCACTTGTGATGGATCCATTTCATGATTTAAATTAAACATTACAAACCGAAAAGTGTATATAACGCCACATCATTTAAAAATTATTGTCTAATTCAAGAAATAAAATGTTAACCGTGAAATGGAGGAGACCCCTCCCCCCTCTCCCAGCGTTGCTCTCTATTTTAGTTCACTTCCCAGATGCAATTGACATTTAACCAAATAATTCTGTGTGCACTGCCATTTAGTACACTTTCTAGAGTTTCCTTTATCCCACCCAAAAAAAATGAATGTTGGTATATCAATATCACCGTATAAGAGGTATAGAAAAGTCATTCTCTCATAGTTGTAAACATTGGCTTACAAGATTGGTAAATCACCGTAGACTTCCCAATCTTTCGCTTTCTGTATTTCATGGAGATGGTTCTTGAATTTAGTTACATACCGCAATATGTTAATTCGGCATTGCCAAATTCTTCTGAAAAAAGAGTTACTTCCCATTATGCTGTTCTTGAAATTCAATTCAAAAAGTTCATATCATGCTAGCATCTTAATCATTTCTTTCATTTCTTTTTTCTAGTGATGAGAAATCTAGAGGCTCAGATTTATTTTGTGATATTATTGTTACACACGTGTGCTTGTGCAAGCACACACAATCACAGATTTGTAAATTGCGAACGGATGGGTGATTCTACTGAACACAATGGATAACATTTACAAATTGATCACCTGAAGGAACCGATAAGAATGTACTGTGTATTCCTTCAAGTCTGATAGTCTTCAGGTTTACACATCCTACTCAAATGTCAACAGATTGAATCATCTAATCCAAGTTTGAATACAAAGTGGAACTCCATTATTCTGATTTGCTCTTCATATCTGCTTTATCCTCTTTAGGCGACCGAACTACCAACCTAAAGATCCATACAGCCAGTAGAGTTGCCTCGATTGGGGCAAGCCAGTATACAAGTATATGCTCCTTGGTTATATGATCCCCACGAGCAAAAGCCCATCCCATCACCTACATAAATTGGAACATGATGATCCATTGAAGTTCAATACTTGGTGTTCTGCAGCTAAAATGGTGATATTAAAGAAAATTTTAGAGTTATTGATAATTGAAAATACTTACAGAGGCTGGGTTCATACAACCACCAGTTAGATCAGAGCCAAGTATATGAAGAGTTAGCTTGGAGACACTTGAGATCCAAGTCTTCATGAAGAAATTTCCCGGGATTTTTTGGGCCAGACCAAGTGAAATAATAACAATTGTAAATGTCAGGAATCCTTCTGTTAGTGCACCTCGATGGATGTCAACACTTAAACGCGGCCCAAGTCCAACTTCAGGAAAGGTGTCAATAATGAGCCTAACCCCAATAATAGATCCAATAACCTGAAAAACTATGAAAATCATTTCAGAAAACCCAAGCTAGCAAGCCATATTATTTTAGCATGGCAAATTATTTACTCCAAACAATATCCTTGAAAATTCCTAATCATACCACATGAGAATAATAAACTTTTATCAAATCCAATAGTTTCTCCTTCAGCCCTGCATTTCTTTTTTTCTTTTTTAATGTGTCTTTAAACTGATTTAGTCTCAAGACTGCAGGACATTTCACCAAGAATATAGACAGAACCTATACAAATAGGGAAAGACTTCAATACATTGGCTGGTGATATTATCCTATCATTTATTCATAAAATGTATGTAATGACACTGATCCACATTCCTCATGATGCACATGTAGTAAGATCAGTAGCATAAGGCTGGATCAGAAGTCACAGGATTTCCAACAGATCAACCTAGTTAGGTTCCTTCCAAGTATATTATTATGGATTTACGTATTCATGTTTGTGGGTGTGTAAGCAACCTACTTATGTGTGTATGCGTCTCTGTGCATTAGTGTATTCATGTTTGTGGGTGTAAGCAACCTATTTATGTGTGTATGCGTCTCTGTGCATTAGTGTGTGTACGTACATATGAATCTTCTTAATTGTGTATTTATGGCTATAGGTACTCTAAACAGATAATAGAGTTTAAAATGACATGAATACTAATGAAAAAGTAAAAATAAAGTGAAATTTCTAAAATATCCTTTACACTGTTAGAAGTGGCAAGACTTTTAATTTAGAATCTTGTTTCCTTTTTGAAAAAAGTGTGAAGATAATATAGGAAATTGAAGACACACAACTTTTACCTTCAAAGGTTCGTATATTTTGAGATGATTCAAAAGGAAACGTTCTGTTTTGAGACGAAGGGAATACATAACATGTATGGTATGCATGTATTTACATCAGTGTTTGTGTACTAAGTTAGGTCAATATGGTAAACAGTTTTAATTCTTAAAAATTTGCAGCTGTACAAATTAGGACAAACTTCACAATTATGTCAAATAACACTCTCTTCCTTTTCAAATAATATCAAGAGAACATTTAAGAATTAATGGTCCGTTTGGATCGAGAGGGAGGGAGGGGGAATAGAGTAGAGTAGAGTAGAATTAGCCCAAAATTAACCTATTTTTCAGCCAACTCTACTCTACTCCTCCCCTCCACTCCCCCTTCCTCCCCCTCAATCCAAATGGGCCCTAAGATAACAATACAAACAGAAACATGTTTTCAAACATAGGGCAGCATATCGTCATATCTGTCCTGTTCTTACTTTTACATCATAGATTCCTCCAATTTGCCACAACCACTATTTTCCAGTTAAATTGCAGTCTCTATTCATAAAGAGGGGTTTACAAATGGTTTGTAATGTCATCAACACAAGGTGAAATTAGCAAGTGTATAACACCATATCATTTAAATCTAAAGTAGTGTTTATGCTAGGATAAGTAAAGCATTATTTATATTGGTAAGTTTACAAACACCCAGAGGATTTTGAACTCACAAGTCACGACCTAACCCTCCACCCTTTCTTATGGGGGGCAAGGAGATGCCATTTAGGATAGAAGCATTGATGTGCAACCCCTTTCTTTTTGTGTTGTAAATGTAAAATCATTAATGATTTATTACATAGAGCCCTTTGTTTATTCTTACATAAAATTACCGTAATCACTTTATAAACTTATGCTCTCTCTCTCTCTCCCTCTCTCTCTCTCCATTTTCATAAAAACTATTGTCCTCATCTCTGTTATGATTCCATAACTTATAGCTATGTTCTCTAAGAAGCAACAATACTGACATGAGACATACAACACATTATAGATAGATGAGACAACAATTCTTCAAAACTGGGACATGATATGATTTTTTGATAAGTAGAAAAAAAAAATGATAAGTAAAACTGGGACACGATATGATTGGGACACCTTAATTAATTAAATCAATTTTCTTTTTGGTCTATATATTATATTAAATTTTGATATTTAGAAGATAAATAACAAGAACTAAAAGATTAAAAATATCTAAAACTAGATTTCAAAAATAATAGATAGAAAAGAAGCACATATTTTGAGTATAAAATAACTAATATCTATGTTTAACTTGCACAACTCAAAATACACTATCCATAAATACCCTAAAATGACATCAATCAATTTGATATTTGGTCCTTCAAATGTTTAAAATAAAGCATTCATATATGTCCTTTTCTAATAGTTGACCCCAAAGAATTTTAGAATAGCATTTAAACCCCCATCTTAAGTTTGATAAAATTTTATTTAGCCCCACCCACATCCTAGCTGTAGCCCAGTTGTGTCCCAACCATATCCCAGCCATGTCTCAAAGTATCTGAATTCAATATTTATATTTTGATTTATGGACATGTATGCAGCCATACCCAAGCTTTATCTGTGTCTGACTAGTGTCAAACAGTGATAAATATATAATATATCTTTCTTGTTCATGGAAAGCTTTTTAATCTGACATATATGCTCTCAATTAAATGTCTGAAAATTTATCTCATTAGTATTTGCATTATCAATGAGATAAATGTTCAACCAATATTTTTTTGTTTGAAATTAATTTATGTATGGGACATTTAAAATGACCAACTATATATCATTCTCCTTAATTTCTCTATCTAACTCTCTAGTAACACAAATATACCGAAACTCTCTATAAACACAAGTATGCTCACATACAGTGTAGATAACATGAACACAACCATTTTCTTGCATGTTTTACTCTAGCTACCTCTCTGTAAACACACTCTCATGCCACACACTCTCATGCCATATACAAACAAACTAAAGAACGGATATTTTCAAATTGCTCATCCAAGCATGTACATAACACGGATGAGCTCACTAGATCGATTCAAGATGAAGTCACTCAGTGTATGCTTTTTGCAGTTCATATAGTTTTATTGGATGAAACCAGACATGGAATCAATGTCAAGTTAAAAATTTGGAGGCTTTAGAATCTAAGGACTTTCGGAGATGAAAAGGTTGTAAGACTTGATTTTTAAGAGATACCAAACAGTAAGTGCTTTTGACATCTGGGATCAATAATTCATAAGGATGAAGAGATTGAAGAGGACGCAAATCATAGGAAAGGGCAGGGATGAAGAGGAGAAGCACATCAAGAGTATTGTGTGATTGTAGATACCTACTAAGTTAAAAGGGAAAATTTTATAAGACACCTGTTAGACTAACTATGCTCTATGGTATTGAATTTTAAAGTTACTAAGAAGCAACATGTTCATATAGTAAGTGTAACTAAAATGAGCATTTTTTTTTTTTTTTTTTGATAAGTAAGAATGTTATATAAACGAACGGCTACTCTATGCATGTAAAAATATAGAGCAAACCCAGAAAATACAAGAAGAACAAAACAAAGAGAAAACATAAAAGAAAACCAAACAACAGATTAGTTAAAAAAGAGAAAGAGAACTAAGAAAAGAAGGGAGAGAATCACTAGTTGTGAGTCCCCAAGTCCGAGACCAATAAAAAAGAGTCCCACTAAAAGAAGCAAGCATCTGATCATCGGAACTATTCAAATCCTCAAAAGTCTGCTGATTCTGTTCCTTCCAAATACACCATAGGATGCACAATAGTACTAAGTTCCAAATCTGAGACGAATGCTTCCCCACCTAATCCCACCAGCCAAAAAGCAAATTTAGGATCGATCTAGGTATAACTCAAGACAAACCAAAAGTTATTAAGGCAAAGCTCCACAACCGATGAGCCATCTCACAATGAAGAAGTAAGTGGTCTACCGTCTCTCCACAATCTCAGCACATAATGCACCAGTCTACCAAAACCAATCTCCTCAATCTCAAGTTATCACCCGTTAGGATCTTATTCCAAGCTACACACCAAACAAAAAAAGAAACCCGTCTAGGTGCCTTTGCTCTCCATATACCTTTCCAAGGAAACACGATTGCGGGAGAATCCCGCAATTTGTTATAATACGATCGGATGTCAAACTCCCCATTAGGTTTCAACTTCCATCTCATCCGGTCTCCAACATCTAGTAGAGTATTAGCTCCCAATATACGAAGAAAATGCAGCCCTTCATCCATATCCCAATCATTAAGCTCTCGAAAAAAACGAACATCCAAAATTCTTTTATCCTCCACCCCCTACCTTGACAAAAAAGCTTCAACAAATGCCTCCTTATCAATGGCAATACCATACAGCCTTGGGAAAGCCAATTGGAGAGGTTGATCCCCATACCACCTATCCTGCCAAAATCTTACTCTATTCCCCAACCCAACAACAAACTGACAATTTTTGCTAAAATCCTCTCATCCCATATGAATACCTCTCCACAAACCACACCCATTAACTCCCCTTCCTAGCTTTGAGGTCCATCCCCCCCAATCTTCCCCATATTTCGAAACTACCACCCTCCTCCATAACCAATCCTCTTCCTTCCCAAACCGCCACAACCATTTTCCCAATAAGGCCTTATTGAAAGTAGTAAGTTTTCTTATCCCCAAGCCACCGTTAGCTACAGGCGCAAAAACTTTATCCCATCCTACCAGATGAGTCTTGCTATCACCCCATAGAAAATCCCTTTGCAACTTTTCAATTTTATTAGCCACATAAGTAGGAATGGTGAATAGAGATAGAAAATAGGTAAGAAGACTAGATAACATACTCTTGAGTAACATCAAACGACCCCTTTAGACAAATACAACTTCTTCCACCCGGCTAATTTCCGCTCAATTTTTTCCAAAATGGGATTTCAAATAGAAGGGAAGTTATGCAAAGCCCCCAACAGCATGCCAAGATAAGACATAGGCAAAGTTCCAACACTATAGCCCAAAATTTCAGCCAGGGCATGCACATTATCAACCTCCCCTATTGGAACCATTTCACTCTTGTGCACATTGACCTTCAAACTTGTTACCGCTTGAAAACTGAGTAACAACAACCGAATATGAAGAATTTGCTCCACATCTACATCACAAAATAAGATAATATCGTCTGCAAACAATAAATGTGAAACACTTTCTCCACCACCCCTCCTACCCTCAACTTTAAAACCACAAATCAAGCCAGCTCCCTCCACTCTTCTCAACATCCTACTGAACACCTCCTTCAAAATCAAAATCAGCATAGGAAATAGCGGATCCCCTTGTCTTAAACTCCTTGAACTACCAAAAAAATCAGCTGGAGACCCATTAATCAAAACAGAGAACTGAACTGTGGATATAAAAGTACGGATCCACTTACACCACTTCACTCCAAAACCCATTCTATTCAACAAATCTAGCAAAGCCTCCCAATTCACATGATCGTAGGCCTTCTCAATATCAACTTTACAAATGACTCCAAGAACCCTACTCTTCCCTCAGCTATCCACACACTCATTCGCAATAAGAATCGGCCAAGGATTTGTCTCCCACCCACAAAGCTATTCTAAGTCTCAGAGATCAACTGATCTAAAACCACTCTCAAACAATTTGCCAAAACCTTAGCCAAGATTTTATACACACTCCCGACCAAGCTAATAGACCGGAAATCTCTATGTGTGCTTAGAATTGAAACCTAACAAACTATACAAGGTTTACACTTTGCGTAAGTCCAGCAGCTTTAGCTCTTTGAATGCACAAGCTTTATGTGTGCTTTGAGTATGCTTGATTTGCCTAGCTTTTAAATTAGTTCTGTCTATAGTATCAATGGGTGGAATTCGTAGTTTTTTCATTGAAGTTAAGCTTTTTCAATTGGTGGTTGAGGAAGGAGGAAATTTTTTCACCTTACACTTCATCTAGTTCATGGACAAGAATGCAGCATTATGGTTGATGAAGAATATAGAACACACGGTGGTCGGAATCAATCCCAAACAGTTTTTTACACTTAGAGAAGGAGATACCGCATACACTTTGCAGCGGGGATCAAACTCCTTTGGTCAGTTTCTTTTAGTGTCTGAACTCAAAGTTGGCGGGCATAGAAGATCTGTCATAATTCCTGGAGGCAAAGCACAAAATGGTTGGAAGGTCTTTGGGCTTGAACTGAGGAAGATGTTGGAACCTGGTCAATATGCTTTAGGTGATTCAAGCCAGGCCAAATTTGTGTCTCAGCCACAAAGGAGAATGTCGGGGTTTCATCCCTCTCGATCTTTTGTTGAGGCACTGAAGGTTCAGGTGTAGCCAAGGGATGTGACTCACTCACAACATTTTACAACCAAGTATAAGGTTAAAAATATGATTCAGGGGGAGTTTTGAAGAGGCAAAATCAGTCAAGGGGGTTGTTGGCAATGAATCAAAAACTTACAGGTGCTAAGGTGGGGGATGTTCTGGTGGGCAAGCCTGATACAATGGTGGTTGGAGGAAGGGATAGGAGGGAGCAGTGCATTAATGTGGATACAAAATTAGGTGAGCAAATTCTGGCAGAAAATAAGAAACATATCCCAATAAGATTCAGTTTGAATCCAAAATCAGATGAAAATGGGAAGAGGAGTGATATAAGGAGATCATGCTGGATAGGGAGTGGCCTAATTGTGGAAGTTGATGTGGAAGGAGATGGGTTTCCTGGGACAGCAATAAAGGGGGAGTGAAAAATTTTAAATGGGTATCACGGGCTCATATAAAGGATTTGGTGGGCCTAGACACTAACTGTGACTAACAGGTGGGCTTCCCTAGCTTAGAGCTCACAGGCCCAATTAGGATGGAAGTGGATGAGAGTTCCTTGTTAGCTGAACCAAGCCCACCAAAGCCAAAAGCCCACATGTCAGCGATGGTGGTGATGGCCACTGCCCTTCACGAAGCTTCATTGAGTCAGAATGAGTTGGGTCAACTTGGTGAGCTTCCGAGGGTGGTCGACGTCACAGCAGATGGGGGATCTCAAGCTGAGAAGCTACCGGTGCCAATGATTCAGGTGCGAAATCAAGCATTGGCGACAGCGACGGGTGTTGATAACTGTGAGATCATGGTTTGTCATATCGAGATGATGGGTAGGCTTGTGAAGCCCTCGATGGTAGCTAAGTGTACTGATTCCGATGGATTTAGTGTTGAGGAGCCATCGATGATATTGGACAAACCCGATGCAGATCTTACCCACTCCATGAGGATGATGAAGAACCCTGATGGTGATTATGAGAAGATAGTGGGTTGCCTTGAGGAGTCATCGCTGGAGAAGGTGGGTATTGGGCAGGGCCCAAAATAGTCAGTAACCCATGACGTTTATAACTTAAGCCCGATGACCACAAGCCCAGTTAACACAGAGACTGGGGAATGCTCCAACATTTATTCAAGCCCATTCTCTACTCCCAATGGGTCTAGAGAGAAGCCCACAGTATTTCCTAATTGTTTAGTGATGCCGGTAGAGATGTCGAGGAGTAATTCTGAAGAAGCTTCTCAATCTCTTAGTCGCAAGTGCCTTCACAGGTAGGGGCTCTCCAGACTGATGCAGATGGAGGTTTGGTTAATCATCCATGGAGTGCTTCGTCGGTAGGAGTGTCGAGGCTGCACAGAGTATCTTCAGAAAATGATTTTCAGGTTTAGTTCAGACCGGAAAAGTATTTTGGGCTCAAAAATGCTGCCGGGTGGGTTGGTTTCTGAGGATACGAGGTCGATCACTCTCGAATTTGTGCCGAGATTGATTGGACCATCTTTTCCCAAGCATTTTTTGGAGTTTTGGCGAGCTAGGTCAGTGGGTTTTGGAGCATCAGGTCAAGAGGTAAACTCCTTTTCTAGTAAGGAATTCTTAAGCCTTTCTGGGGAGGTCATGCTTGTTGAGGATGTAGTTGATTTTTCTGTGAGCTTGGGTGAAACAGAACTGACAGATTGTTTACCTCTAAGGATTATTGCTCCGAGTGCATCGACAACTTCGGCAAAGTTGGAGGAGGTCACTCAGGCATTGAGTATTGAGGCGAAGTTGGATATTTCTGGGTGGGTGAAACACAAAATCCCTGGTTTCAATAAATTGGTTGGGTTGCCAATGACTCTGGCATGAGAAGTTGTGCATTGCTCTCTTACAAAGGCTAGAAACTGAGATGGAGGCAGCCAATGTGTTACACCGGAAAGGAACAAGTAGTCAAAAAGTGGCTTAGTCCAAAAACATGGGACGTAGAGAGCTGTGAAACTTGATCTCTTCCGTGAATTATGATGGGAGATAGATGATTGGTTGTGTTGGTGTCAGTAGGTGGGGATATTTTTGTGGTAATGAAGATAAAAATGATTTCGTGGAATGTTAGAGGTTTAAACGATCCTCGGAAACGACTTGTGGTGAAGAATTTGTTGCGGGAGTGGAAGTGTGATGTTTATTTACAAGAGACGAAAATTGCTAGCATGTATAGACAGCTGGCTTGTAATTTGTGGAGCTGTCCATATGTGGATTGGGCTGTTTTGGAGGCTGATCGGACTGCTGGTAGTATTTTAATTATGTGGGATAAAAGGGTTTTGGATAAGGTAGAGGTTATGGTTGGTACATTCTCAATTTCGGTAAAGTGGCAAGGGGTGGAGGACAGTTTCATATGGGCATGTTCAAGAGTCTATGGCCCAAATGAGAATAACGAGAGGGGTCACATGTGGGAAGAGTTGGTGGGTATTCAGCAGTATTGGAGGATACAATGGTGCTGCTTTGAGGATTTTAATATTGTTCGCTTTCTTAGTGAGCGTAGGGGTGAGACACGTTTGACCCTAACTACGGAAAAATTATTTGAATTTATTGAAGACCTAAACTTGATTGATTTGCCTTTGGAAGGAGGTAGCTATATATGGTCAAGTGGTACTGATCAACCAGCGATGTCTAGAATTGATAGAGCTTTGGTCACTCCAAATTGGGAGGAACACTTCCCAGATGTTTTTCAAAGGATTCTACCCCGTCCTATCTCTGACCACAGTCCAATTCTTTTGGAGACAGAGGGGTTTGTGGATAAAGTTCAATCCTAGTGGAATCGGCATTCTTTTGTAGGTACACCTAGTTTCGTGCTTGCCAAAAAATTAAAGGCTCTGAAAGAGGACGTTGTACAATGGAATCGCTGAGAGCTTGGTAATGTAGAGCGTCAAAAGAAACAATTACTAGAGGAGTTGACAAAATTAGACGCTATGGAAGGGGATTTAAGTCTCACTGATGGGGAGAAATGGCATAGGGCAGATTTGAGGTCCCAGGTGAAGCATCTTCTTTTCTTGGAAGAAATTTCTTGGAGACAAAAATTTAGGATGTTATGTATCAAGGAAGGGGATAATAACACCAAGTTCTTCCACAAAATGGCTAACTCCCATGGAAGGTATAATCATCTGAGGACCTTGGAGGTGGATGGGGTGGTTTTTGAGGAGAAACCCAAGGTAACTAATCAAGTAGTCCAGTTTTATAAAAATTTGTACAAGGAGTCTGAGGGGTGGAGGCCATTTGTGGAGGGTTTGGAGTTTGATCGTATTGGGGATATGGAGAGGATTTGGCTTGAACAGAAGTTTGAGAGAGAGAGGAGATACTTCAAGTCATAAGTGAGTTGGATGGGGACAAAGCTCCAGGTCCGGATGGGTTTACTAAGGCATTTTATCAGCATTGTTGGAGAGTAGTAGAGAAAGATGTCTTAGTAGTCTTTGAAGATGTTTTTAGATGTCTTAGTGGATAACTAAAATGAGCATTTTAGATGGATAAGTACAAACAGAAGGAGATATGAGATTCAGTATGAAGAAATATGCTTAAAGATAGGGAGTGAAGAATCGCTTGAGATGGTTTCGTCATGCACAGAGAAGAGTGATTAATGCACCAATGAGGAAAAGTGAGTTATTTGAGTCAAGTCTACTAAGGATCTATAGCCAACCTCAAAGTTTTGAGACTAAGAGTTGATTATTGTATCTTAGGTAGACTTCCATATTTGCATAATCTTCAAATTTGAGGAGAGGAAAGTAACAGAACTATGTATCTAGCACGAAAAGATGATGTTCTTTTTCAATAGAAGGATTAAAAACCTTTTGCGTAATCCTCTAATGTCATTTTTTTTGTTGGGGGTGAGAGAGAGAGAGAGAGAGAAATCAAAATCTTAAGCTATTAAGTAAATCCAGAAAGCCTATGACATCAAATCAAGAATAAGACATAAGCTATCCTTTGTCTCAAGTATAAGCTATCAGACCAATAACTCATTTATTCAATAAGGAATTATCAAACAGTAAGTGCACAAGGACACATTCAAGAAAAGGTGCATTTCAGATTTTCAACTCCAATCAGTAATATCAAACAGAAAGTGCGAAACAGCACAAAGTACATATTCAAGAAAAGATGCTCCTGATATTTCTACAAAATTGCATTAATGAAAATTAACAAAATTTCTTTGATTTAGATTTTTATTCTGGAACGAAGAATATTAAAGAAAAATAATCCACTTATTAAGCCTTAAACAAAAATTTGCCAATATTGAGGCGAAATTATTCCATAATTTTTCAATCAAAACGACAAAACCAGAAACCCGTTTCCTCTTATAATCCTTCTCTTTCTCTCCGACCAAACATGCAAATAAACCAAACCCAGTTCACTTATCAATCAAACAAACGTATCTCAAAATCAGACAGCGCTTCAACACCCAAGATAAAGAAAAACCCAATTCTCATTTTCAATCAAACCAACCGATTTACCAATAGAATCATTGAAAGCACCAAAAAAAAAGCTAACCTGCGCCGGGATTCTAGCACCAACATTAAAGATGAAATGCCTGAAATCACCAGAAATTGCATCAGCCAACACAGTGAGAGGATTGTAGGCTCCACCTTTGGTTATCTTGCCCAAGAAAGCAAAGAAGAACAAAACAAGAATAGAGAGCATGCACTTGATAACCTCACCACTAGGTTCATGTCTGCCAAACCCCAAAATATTGTACACAAAAATACTGTTCAAAGTCCCTGACCAAACCCACATGAAAGAGATTATCAAATCTGAGACCAATAAACCAACCCCAGCCATTTTTTTTTTTTTTCCAAAACAAGGATTCTGGGTTTTTTTTTTGTTTTGTAACTGTTTTTGGGTGTTGGCTAGGATTTAAGGACACAACCTCTTTCTATGTGGGCGTGGAGAAAAATCTAGGAAGAGTAAATGTACACGCTTTCAACTCATGTTGGAAGATTTTTGAGATGATGACTCTAAAGAAAAGCAGAGATTCCATTGGGTTTTAGAAGCGAAATTTCGTGTGTTTGTTAGTTTTAACGGGCCAAAATTGGCAATTAACTAACGTGTTGTCGTATTGGCTAGTGGATACAATAATTTAATGGGTCCCCACATTAGGGCGTTCGTGGATAATGATGCAAGATTCGTGAGTCATGAAGTTAGGTTTAGTTCAAATTCAAACATTTTACCGGACCGGCCGATTCAACCGGTTCAATTGAAAACCGAACTCTAAGCCGGCTAAAATGGCCAACTGGCCTTAAAATCGTAACTATCTAGTTAGTAGGCGCTGTTTAGAAACATATTTTGTTAATAGCATCTCGAGTCTTAAAGACTAGATTTTGGGCTTCAAAATCGAGTCTTTGAGGCTCGATTTGTATGCTTAGACCAGTTCTGATATGGCACTTTGTCCACATGGGTATCCACCTGGAAATCGAGTCTCTAAGACTCGATTTCAAATCCAAAATTTTTAAAAAAGAATTCTAAGTCTCTACATGCCAAAATACCCAAAACAAATTTAAGAACGCAGATCAGATCAGATCAGAGGGAGAGAAAGAGAAACACACAGCTACTCAGATCAGATCAGAGGGAGAGAAACAGAGAACCTCACCGCTAAACCTCACCAGCGCGGCCTGGGGCTCGCGCCGGCCAGCGTCGCGCGCGACCAGGGGCTCGCGCCGGCCTGGGGCTCGCGCGAGCCCTCAGGCCGCACGCGACCCAGGCTCGCGCGAGCCCCAGGCCGCGCGCGAGCCCCAGGCCGCGCGCGAGCCCCAGGCCGCGCGCGAGCCCCAGGCCGCTTGGGTCGCTGGTCAGTTTCTGGTCATGCCGCGCGCACCTGGGTCTCCGATCTCGATCTTCTCTCCCTCTCTGTTTTTGGTTTTCTTTTCTTTTTTCTTTTTTTTTTTCTCTGGGTTTTTCCTCTGATTCTCTGGTGTTTGGTCTGAGTGGTATATATAGGGGTTAGAAATCGAGTCTTAGAGACTCGATTTCCATGTAAATGCCATGTGGCAGTTCTGCCACATCAGAGTTTGTCCAAGCTACAAAATGAGCCTCAAAGACTCGATTTTGAAGATCAAAATCGAGTCTTTAAGACTCGAGATGCTATAAACAAAATATGTTTCTAAACAGCGCCTACTAACTAGATAGTTACAATTTTAAGGCCAGTTGGCCATTTTGGCCCTCTAAGCCTATCCAGTTATCTAGAATGACCGAAAATTGCAGAAAAACCAAGTTCAACCGAAACCGTAGATTCGACCGTGAAAACCGGTAACCAGTACGGTTAAACCGGTTCTGTTAAATATAAGAAAGTTGAGAATCAATGGCGTTGTTTTGACTTTTTGTTAAGTCGGCATCACCTACAATGACAGCAGCAACGAAAAACTGGACTGAGCTCGTCGATCTGGACATGGAAGTCAACGTCAAAGTCTAGATCTCTCAGTTGCAGGCTTGCTGCTGTTGGCTTCGCTACACCGTGTTGCTGCTTTTCTAATGGGTTTCTCACTTTTCTCTTTTTCTGGGTTTTAGTTTTACATACAAAGAGGCATTCGTGTGACTGAAATGAAAATATGTACGTTGAGATTTGAGACTGATGAGTGGTGGCTGTAGTTTTGTTTTTCATTTTAATATATTTTATTTATGATATGCCGTCACTTAGCTGGCAAGCATTAGAGGAAGTAAAAAAATTATAAAATAATAAACTTCTACGCACCACAAAATAATGTCTGCCACGATTTGGTTTAGGTCTTTAGGATTTTTTTTTTTTTTTTTTTTTAAGAATTACATTTTACGCACTTGTGATTTGACCCGTTTTGACAGTGTTTATCCGTGGTTTAAAAGTTATCATTTAATTCACCTGAGCTGACCTCCGTTAAATCCCTGTTACCCACCTCTCCCTTTTCACCGTTAAAAATAAGGGTAAATGTGTCTTTTTTATTATATTTTATGTCTCTCTCCTCTTTTCTCTCCTTCTTCTTCTTTTTCACATAAAACATAAAAGAAAACTAATACACCTACAGTCACAAACAAAGCCACAAATCCATGTGAACATACGCTTACAGATTCACTGGCCTTCCACTGCTAAATCCAAAAATTAACTAGGGTATGTTTGGTAAACTGTAATACGCGTTGTAATGTAAAAGTTATTCCTATGATTTAATTATTCTTTAGTTTAGTTATGTTTTTATTACAATGAATAGACGAATAGTCATTCCTTATGAATAGCAATTCTTCAAAATGAGGAATAATTATTCCTCTTTAAAGTGTTGTATTAGTTATTCCTTAGTAAGTGCAATAATTTCAAAACTTAATATATTTCCAAATAAACAAACTTTCCATATACATCTAACAATTATAAAAATAAAAATTCATAAAAAATAACACATCTCTCTTAAATTTAAAAGTAACAATTTTTAAGGAGATATAATTGTATGAGTAAGATACTTCCTAAAATAAATGTTAAGTTTTATTCTAATGTTATAACTCAAAACCAAACTAATGAATATGTTTAGTTATTACATTACAACACACTTTATTACTGGTAATAAATATTACAATTCCTGTTATAATCCCCATTCAGTGTACCAAATGTACCCCTACTTAATTCTTCATAGAACAATTACAAAATAAAACTCTAACCCTCTTTCTTTTATTGGGTTCTCTAAAAAAAACCTAAATTTGCAAGTAAAAAAAAAAATCTGCAAAAAAAAAAAAAAAAAAAAAATCCAGCAATCTGTTCAAATTGACTACTTAATTCTTCATAAAACAATCACAAAATAAAACTCTAACCCTCTTTCTTTTGTTAGGTTCCCTAAAAAAAACCCAGATTTGCAAATAAAAAAAAATCTACAAAAAAAAAGCCCAGCAATCTGTTCAAATTGACTACTTAATTCTTCATAGAACAATCACAAAATAAAACTCTAACCCTTTTTCTTTTGCTAGATTCTCCAAAAAAAACCCAAATTTGCAAGTAAAAAAAAAAATCTGCAAAAAAAATAAATAAAAAAACCCAGCAATCTATTCAAATTCACTACTTAATTCTTCATAGAACAATCACAAAGTAAAACTCTAACCCTCTTTCTTTTACTGGGTTCTCTAAATAAAACCCAGATTTGCAAGTAAAAAAAAAAATCTGAAAAAAAAAAAAAAAAAAAAAAAAAAAAACCCAACAATCTGTTCAAATTGCTAGGTTCAAATTTTTTGGGTTTAATGGATTTGTAGGTTAATGGGTCAATACTGCTACAGCCACAGATCCAGCAGCAAACCCAAATCTGTTCAAAATGATGCCACTCTAAACCAGTCTAGGAGCTTCAGCAGGTGGAGTACTAATCAAAGATGGAGGACTCACCGGAGCCTCAGAAGAAGCTAGAGGAGGAGATGGTGGAGAGTTCACCACTGTGCACTGGAGTCTTTCTAACTATAGGCGATGGCGCTAAAACTTTAGGAGCAGGTGCTTATGTTGGCGACTTTGATGGAGAGTGTGAAGGAGACTGGGCCAAAGTTGCTATAGAGGAAAACCTAAACTTCAATACACCTTTTTGCTTGCAAGTGTCAGATTTCACTTTGGCAATCTAAGTGAAGAGAGAAAGAGATTATGGGTTTGGGGATTTTTAGAGATTCTAAGGTAGAGAAAGGGAGAGAGCTTGTTCTTTCTTTTAGGGTTCTATTTGGGTACTAATTTTGGCTTATATAGTAAAGGGGATTTTTTGACGGAAAGGGCAGAGGTGGGGTAATGAGGGTCTAACGGAGGCCACTTCAGGTGGGTTAAGTCACAACTTTTAAACCACGAGTGGGCATTGTTAAAACGAGCCAAACCACAGATGGATAAAGTGCAATTTCTCTTTTCTTTTTTTTCCTTTTTTTTCTTCTCTCTCGACTACTGTGTTTGTAATAACTTGGTAGAGGTAGGGTATGTTTGACAAGTGACAACCGCTTATTTAGTTGAAACTGAAATTTTTTTTATGAAAGTATTACAGATAAACTTTAAAGGTAATTGAAACAATATAGTGAGACCCATAAATAATATCAAAAATTGTAATGGACTTATGAACAGTAGCAAAAATAAATTAAATAGTAAAAAAAACTGACTTTTTAAGCCAGTGTCAAACATACACAAAATCTAAAAAAAAAAAAAAAATTCACTTATATTAAATAATTTACTCTGAAGATAGAAACTAAGAATAATTTGTATCTAAACATTAAAATAGCTTGAATTTCTTATTAAAATAAAATAGCTTAAATTCAATCTTGGAGTCCAATTAATACCTTTTGATTACGTAGCAAAATACATAAAGACAAAAATTGTCCTAAAAATTATTTTTTTCGCTATGATTATATAATTATTTATAATTTTTTTAGAATTATAAGGAGTGAAAACTCACTTAAAATTATGTCTTGGATAAATTTTTAATAAATATTATTAGTTTTTTATTTTTGTTTTATTTTTTTAATTATATAATTATTAATTAAATTATTTATGACATCATCAGTCCGATCATCGGTTCGACCTTGATTGGACCAAAAAAACGATAATCATTCTCTTTTTCGGTTCTTTGACCGTTTTGGTTTTTAAAACCATGATCATAAGGAAAAATAATGAAACACAATAAAATGGAATGTTTTTAAGTAAGGGATAGGAATGGAATGGAATTGAATTAAGTAATTTTGTTTGGATATTTTAAAATAAAGAAATTGAAAAGAATGGAAATAAATGTAAATGAATGGAATTTAAGTAGTTTTGTTTGGGAGTAATATAGAGGAAAATGAATGAAATCATTTTATAAAAATATTACTATTAGACCCCTATTTTAAAATAAAATGTTGAATATATAGGGTATTTTGAGAGTTTTAGTAAAAAAATTATTAAATTTAATTCTATTCCTTCCCATTCCTCCCAATTTTGGGGGAATGAAAGTTTGAGGTTTTAAGGGAATAAAAAGGAATGAGTGTTCTCTCCTACCATTTCATTCATTCTCACTTAAACTTTCAAATAAAAAAAATGTAAGAATATTCTAAAATTATTTTTTTCATTCATTTCCAGTCCATTCTATTCCCTCCTCTCAAACGAGGGCTAAAGAAGAGAAGTCTCCACATTTATGATTTTTATTTTTAATAATTCTATAGTTGGAGTAGACAGATTTGAACTTCAGATGTCTCCGTTGAAGAGGAGAGTGGTGATAAACTAACCTTTAAACACGCGCTCTTCAAATTTTTATTTTTATTTTTTATAAAAGGAAACGCATCTCTTTGTAAAGAAAGATGGTGATTAAAAATGGTGGAGATCAAAGGAATTGTAGAAAGAGACTTGAGAAAGAGATACTTAACTTTAGGGTGCAAGGATATTTTTGAACTACGAAAAGTTCATCCCAAACAAGAGAAGCCCTTTAAATGGTAGTATAAATATAGATTATGATTCTCTCAAAAGCTTAAACTCCTACTTAAAATGTTAAAATCTCATACTAATTAAAGGAGAGTTTACATTATTTCTTAATAACTTACACTTTTAGGAGAATTAGTAATTTATCATGGTATTAGATTTAGGTGGTAGTGGCGAACCCAAAAACAAAAAATTTCAGGGGCACCAACTAAATATAAAAATAAATAAAAAAATTTCATCCAAAGAATAACCTTCATATACTTACACATAAAATATGTTTGTAACATGATTTAAAATATACTATTTTCTTACATAGTATAAAGTATTTGTATCAAGTATATATATAAAATTAATAAAAATTAAAGGAACGTTTGGTACACTAAATAAGAATTATGACAGGAATTGTAATCTTTATTACTGAAAATGAAATGTGTTGTAATGGAATAACTAAACATATTCATAAGTTTGGTTATGAGTTGTAACATTAGAATAAAATTTAAAATAAATTTGAGAGAGAGATAAGTTATTTTTTATGATTTTTTATTTTTATAATTGTTATGCGTATATAAAAAGTCTATTTATTTGGAAATATATTAATTTTAAAAATTATTGCACCTATTAAGGAATAATTGTTACAAGCCTTTTAGAAAGTATAAGTTATTCCTCATTTTGAAGAATAATTATACATAAGGAATGACTATTCCTTATAATAAAAATATAATCAAACTAAAATAGCTAAACTATAAGAATAATTACTATATTACAATGTCTATCACAGTCTACTAAACATATTCTAAATTATTTTTATCTCTGAACCATGAATCCATATTTATTGTTTCTTTTAAAAGGAAACAAATAACGTCCATATTTCTAATTTTCTAAATGAAAATTTAAAAGAATTATATATATATATATATATATAAGGTTTTTGTAGGGACACGGTTCTCAAACGGCCCAACGATTACGTTGGGCTCGCACGTGAAGGATCCCTCACAATAAAATTTGTAGAGAGTGGGGTTGAAAGGCCAGCGTTTGGTCACAGGGCGTTGGTCCAAACTGGATTTTAAGGAACTTAGATAAGGAAAGGCTTCAGCCTGGATTTCCAAGCCCCATAGCTTTATAACTAGATGGATTGGGCTTCTCGGATTAGGTCCGAGGAGCACTAATGTTTTTCTCCGGTTATCCGGCGGTGACTTTTTCATGGTGATTTACATATATTATCCGGTCATTCTCATCCCTGGAGCTTTTTCCGCAGGAAATGAGATGGCCCCCCCCCCTCTAATTAGTTTACCTTTCCTTTTATACTAGCCTACGTTTATTGTCCCTCGTCCACGTGTAGGGTCAATTTTTCCAGGACTGATATTTGTCCCGTCAATCTAATCCCAGAATTGTTGGGGATGGTTAATAAAGCCTAAAAATCAAGTACTGTCAGGTGCAATGTCATACCAACGAAGGGTATTAAGGACTATTTCCCCGAGATATTTTTTGATCTTTTAAGTTTGCTTGTATGCCACTTTCATCAATGAGACTTTGGGTCTACCGAGGACTAAGCTGTCATCGGCTGTATCTTCAGGCCACTTTGGGCCTACTATTTTTGAGCTTGGGCCCTGGCCTCCTTCAGTTTGGGGCTTGTGGACTCCCCATAAGCGAGCAGGCCGAGCCCACAAACTATTGTGCCCCACAGTTTTTATTAAAAATATTTACTTATATATTTCTAGGATATCTCCTAATATTCTTTAATTCAATGAACTATTATGGTATAAGAGAAATTAGAGGGAAAAAATAGTGCATTAATAAGTTATAAATTTTTCTATTTTTATGAAATACATTAAAAATACTTTGAATTAATGAGTTATGTATGGTATAAGAGCAATTAGAGGAAATAAAAATGATGCATTAGTTATTTAAATAAATGTGTTACATGTTTTTAGTAAAAATCTAAGGGGGCTATTATTTAAATTTATAATTAAATGTATTCTTTTTATTAAAAAAAAAATAAAAGGGAGGTAGGATTTTTGAAAAGTCAAGGGGGACCAGACCATGGCTCCCCCTTCCTCTACCTCTGCTAGGAGGTAACAATGTTAAGCTATAAAACTCTTGACTAGAAGCTAGAGTTACAAATACTCAAATAATGATTGGCCACTAGTTTGTAAAAGTGTATACTTTTCTTATCACTCTAAATTCTAATATATTTTTATAATTTGTTTTTATTTATAAGTTTTAAATAGTACTTTTATGAAACTAATCAATCTACAACACTTAGTTCGGGAGATCATAAATGAATGGAATGAAATGCATTAAACATTTCTTTGTTTAGGGCTGCAATTACTAAACACATGCAGATTTTTTGCATTTATATAGGATGATTTGAAACATACTATGCCTTGTGGCAAAAAATATTGTACATGTCAATTTATTTTCCATGTATCAATAATAAATGGAGAAACAAATAGATATGTCATTAAAGAGTAATGCTAAAAGCCTTAAACTTTTTACAAGTTGCTGATATGACATGGTCCACATCAAGCATTAAAATTAAGTAAAACCACATTAGATATTAAAAGCATTAATATTATTCTTCAAAGAGAATGAATAGGTCCCACAAAATAATAGTTTAAAAAATTGTATTTAAGTACATGGCACTCAAAGTAGATAGAAAATGTTAAATCTACTATAAAGTTTACTATAAAAACCTTATAAACTAATGTGGCCAAAATATAGTATATGCTACTTAAATGGTATGGTAAATGAAATTTTGAATTACTTATTTGTGATTATTACATATCTGCTTGTAGGCTTATGACTTATGTGTAGACATAACATTTTGTACCCCTTACAACTTGGGCCCCCGTTCCTCTATGATGGTAGTACTCTAAAGCCCAAGGTTGGTTTAGGACCTAAGCGGATGAAAATTGACTTGAGGAAAGTGTTTGTGGGAAATATAACTTATTTTTGGAAGAATAAAACTATTTTAGAAAAAGAAAGGCCATTAGAAACCCTAGAGTGTGCACAGGCATACACGCGTATGCATACGCACACTCAAGCCATGCGTAAACGGCTAGGATTCTAGAAACTATGTAAGGAAAGCTTTTTGCACTTGTTTTTGGTTTGAAACAAATCACACATCATCTGGAAGCCGCCCCAAACCCCTATTTTTCTACTATATAATGCCATAAAATGCATTTTTTCAAAAAAGACGAAAACGATGGCAAAACACACAAGATTCACTAGAAAATAGTGAACCAAAGAAGGAGTTTTTCACAAAATATTCTCAAGTCAAATTTTACTTGATTGGGACCTTTTCTGGTCTTTATCTTCAAGTTCTAAAGTTTGCTAACCTATATTTATTTGGTTGTGAATAAATTGACTAAGGGAAACAATCGAAATCAAGCTCTAAAAAGTTCTAGTATTGAGGTAAAGGTTCTAACTTTGGCTCTTCACTTTTCCTTGTTTTTTTTTTTATATGTTTTGATGTTTTAACATGTTTGTTTAAGTTCAGGTTTACTTCGTGTTATGTTAAGAGCATGCTAGGTTGTTAGTTTCTTTGTTTTCTGTGTTTTCCGTTCTGAGTTTCTGAGTTTGCTAACCTATGCATGAAGCATACGCATGCATACGCATACTCGTAGTGTGGGTATGCATACAGTTGGGATGCGCACGCATACCCTATGTATGCATACGCACACATGCCCAGAAACTCTAAGTCGTTTCTATTTGTTCTTTCTTTGTTTCCTTTACATGTTTAGCCTCTATTTAGCATAGTTTTTCATATCTCTAAGTTTTGGTCTATCTATTTTGTTTTGTTTTGTTTTTGTTCTATCTCTTTGATGCTTATTGGGGTATTAGTTTGTTTGAATACCATGAACATGCATATGAATGTGAAAATGCATAGGTGTTGTGATGCAGTAAGATAAGTCATGTATAATTACATGGACATGTATTTGATTTGGATGATGAACATGATATGGTTGATAAACATGGATATGTTTGGTTGAATACCATGGTTTTAATGTTTGGATGTCTAGACATGTTTGTCCAGATCTATCTTGAGTTTTTTCTGCCCTTGGTAATGAGTGCTTAATGCCATGATAGATGAATGTTAGGCATTTATAGAGGAATACAAATCTACAATACTACTTTTGTATTCCACCAACCACAAGGAATACAAATCTACTGTACTACTTTTTGTGTTCCACTAATCACAACTTACCATATGTTTCAACTTTTTTCCATTCTAAATTTTAATTATTTTGTAAGGAAAGTAAAAATAATAATAACAATAATACATGGCAATTTATGGTTTGATAAATAAGTTGTAGATTTGTTTGGGGTCAAAATCTAGAAAATTTATTGAAACTTTATCATTCATAAAAATTGGATTAGTCAAATAATTTATGTTACAAAATATATATACCCCAAGTGTCTCTCAGTTGTAGATAAGGTAGGTTTCCTGCTTTGCTTTGGCTGTAGAAGTTTTGTCCCTTTATCGAAGGAGAGTTTGTCTTTATTTGTGTTTTCTCAAGAGTATCATGTATACTGTTGAGCTAGAGGTAATTTTTTGTAGGGTCATGGGAAACAATGTCTAGATTACTCTCCTTCGAGTTGATTCGTGGATTGGTAGTAAACAAGAATATATTAGCTAACTAGCAGTTGGAAAAATCTATCATTATCAGAAAAGGAGCGTACAGGTTACACCCTTCCCGAAGATCACAGGGTGAGCTTATTATTGTAGCTAAGTTCCTTACATCTCGTTTTCTTCAAATGGAAGCTGTGGCAAGAACTTTCAAACAGTTGTGGTGCACGAATAGTGGATTTAGGATCCGAAACCAAGGTAAAAATATAGTTCTGTTTGTCTTTGATAACTTGCAAGAAGTAGACAAAATCTTGAACAGCCAACCTTGGAGCTTTGATAAGCACTTGATTGTCATGCAATGCTATGCAAGCGACTCCTCGGTGTAGGAAATCAAGTTTGACAAAGTCCCTTTTTAGGTGCAAGTCCATGATACTCCAGTCAGTTTTCTGACACAAAGAGTGGTTGAAAGCTTATGCAAAATTGTTTAGGATGTCCAAAAATCCACAAGAGCAGCTGATGAAGATGGTGGCACCTTTTTTCGGGTTAGGGTGGTTATTGATATCAATCTTATGTAGAGGAAGGGTCATCACTATGCCAAAAGGAGACAAAGCATGGATTCACTTCAAATACGAGCGCCTACCAAGTATATGCTACTAGTGTGGCTGTTTGGACCATGATGATAGGGACTACGATCTTTGGGTGGATAGCAAAGGGACACTAACAACTAAACAACAGCAGTTTGGACCAAGCTTGAGAGCACCACCATTCAAGACCACGGGGAAGGATGTTATCTACGTTCCTGGCTTCTATGAGAAAACTAATTGTAGAACACAAAGTAAATCAATGATGATATTCAAGCAGCGGCAAGGGTAGGATCAGCCTCTGCAACTCCTGTAAGGGAAGTTCCTGATATGGAAGTCGAAGAATTGAGGAGTAATTCAAACACTAAAGCCGTTACTGAATTGAATGTAGAGAGCAATCAGGGGAAGGAAACCATTACAATGAATGAAATTATAGGTAATAACTCCAACCCGACAAAAAAGGAGGCATTGATGGTTAACGTAGGGAGTAATGATCCAAGATTCTATACCGAAGTTAATGGGATTGATCACGTGATTAATATGACCAACTCACCAAGAGACACTACTAATAAGGTAACGGGTAAATTGATTACTTCAAGGGAATTAAACACAGGTCACACGTTGAATGCAATTCCTAAAGAGGTAGATTTTGAAGGGGAGTCAACCATCCAAGGAAATAACCTAGCCACCCACACACAAGCTAGTCACGTGTTCACTAATGGGATTAAGGAGCAACTACTTCATCCAATGGTTGAGATTGAAGAATAACCAACAAACCTTAGGTCATGGAAACGTGTCATGTGCCAAACCCCACCTACTGTGGCTAAAACTTAGAGTGGAACAGAGAGAAAAAGAAAACCTAGCATGTGCATTGTAGACCTCTCTAATCAACCTTGCAAACAAGTATAGATTCAGGGTGAACTATGCCCATCAAAACCAATGGCAGAGGCTGCTCAACAGCCCCACCAAGAGCCATGAGTCTCCTAGTGTGGAACTGTCTTGGGCTTGGGAACCTAGTGACAGAGAAGGAGCTCGGTGATTTAACCCGGGCACAAGATCCCTCCGCTATGTTCATTGCCGAGACATGGACAGATGAAGCAAGGCTTAAAAAAATAAAAAGAAATTTGCATTTTGACCACATGTTCTTTGTTCCCCGAATCAATCAAGGAGGGGGATTGGTTTTATACTGGAAGGAGTTATTGAATCTAACAGTTGAAACTTCATCAAAAAACCAAATTGACTGCATAATTGGGAAAGGCAGGGAGGATGGTTGGAGGTTTACCAGATTCTACGGAGAACCAATCACTCACAAATGGCATGAGTCTTGGGATCTTCTCCGTCAACTCAACAACCATTTCAGCTTGCCATGGATGTGCTCAAGTGATTTTAACGAGATAGTGAGGAATTCAGAGAAGAAGGGAGGTTCCAATCGAAGCCACACGCAAATGAAGAATCTTAGAGAAGTTATAGATGCTTGCGGATTTATTGATATGGGGTATAAAGGCATCCCATTCACCTAGAAAAAGCTATATAGGGATGGACACTTAATCTAGGAAAGGTTGGACAGAAGCATGGCGACTAGTGATTGGCTAACTCGGTTTGGTGGTTCCTCAATACACCATCTGACTTGTAGTACATCTGATCACTCCCTATTACTGATTCTACTCGAGGTTTTGGTTACTACAATCCCAAAAAAACCGTTTCAATTTAAAGAAATGTGGCTTGTAGAGAAGGGCTGCTTAGACACGGTAAAGTCCAAATGAGGAAAGCAGAGGAGGAACCATGAAGCAACGGGCAATGTCACAAAAATTAAGGATTGCGGGTTGGCTTTAAAAAGATGGAGTAGCAAAATTTTTGGTAGCATACACAAAGAGCTTCAACTCAAGCAAAAACTTCTCGCCAAAGTCGAATTGGAGGCTTTCAGTTTAGGGGTTAATTTTCGGGTAAGAATGCTGAGATGTGAAGTGAATGATCTTCTTGACAAGGAGACAAGGATGTGGTTCCAGCGATCTCAGTCTCTTTGGGTTGTCCATGGTGACAAAAATTCAAAATACTTCCATAGTAGAGATACACAACGACATAGGAGAAATAAAATTGAAGGAATTAGAAATCCTAGGGGTCAATGGTGTTCGAACTCATCAAAGATTGCAAAGGTGTTGCTTAAGTTCTATAGTGATTTGTTTTCTTCAACAAATACTTGTCAACTCGAGTTGGCAATGGAAGTGATCCCTACCATAGTGACAGATGACATGTATAAGCTACTTCTAGTAGAATTTAAAGAAGGTGGGGTTTCAAGAAGCTCTCCATCAAATGGCACCACTAAAATCCCCAGGACCGGATGAAATGCCACCACTCTTTTTCCAAAACTACTAGGACTTGGTAGGTAAGGATATCACATCATCTGTTCTTTCATTTTTGAATTTGGCTTCATTACCTGAGCACCTAAACCACACATTTATGACTTTGATTCCTAAAGTTAAAAACCTTGAATTGGTTTCTCAATTTCGTCCCATAAGCTTATGTAATGTGATGTATAAGATATTCTCCAAGGTGTTAGCAAACAGGTTGAAGAAGCTTCTCCCAAATATCATCACCGAGCACCAAAGCGCCTTCACAAAAGATAGATTGATAACAGACAATATCCTTATAGCTTTTAAGTCCTTTCATAGCATACAAAACCATACTTCAGCTAAAGATGGTTACATGGCACTCAAACTAGATATGAACAAGGCTTATGATCGAGTGGAATGATCTTTCTTGGAGAAAATTGGGGTTCAATGAAAAATGGATCACTTTCATGATGCTTTGTGTATCCACTACCTCCTACTCTATCCTCATCCAATGGGATTTATAAAGCCAACAAAGGGTATCCAACAAGGTGATCCTTTATCACCCTTCCTATTTCTTCTTTGCACGGAAGGGCTCCATGGCTTAATATCTCAAGCAGCCCAAAGGGGTGATATTCATGGCTTTTCCCTAAGTAGGAGAAGCCCAGCACTAACCCATCTTCTATTTGCAGATGATAGCTTGCTGTTTTGCAGGTCCAATGTGGAGGAATACCAAAAAGTGTTGGAAGTGTTACAAGTATATGAGATGAGTTCGGGTCAACAAGTTAGTAAGGCAAAACTACTGTCTTCTTTAGTAAGTCTACCAAAGAGGAGAGTAGAGTGTTGATAAAAAACACATTGGGGGTGGAGGAGATTTGAAGTTATGAAAAGTACTTGGGGTTGCCATCACTAGTAGGATGGAATAGAAAAACAAGTTTCAATTACATAAAGGAGCGGGTGTGGAGAAAATTACAAGGGTGAGAAGAAAAGCTTCTTTCTCAAGCTGGTAGAGAAGTTCTAATTAAAGCAGTTGCCCAAGCCATTCCCACTTATACCATGAATTGCTTTAAGCTCCCAATTGGCCTATGTAATGAACTTAAGGGCCTTATCTGGAGATTTTGGTAGGGATAAAGAGGTGATAGATGGAAAATTCACTAGGTGAGATGGGAGGAACTTTGTAAACCAAAAAGTGAGGGAGACATGGAGTTCAAAGATTTGGCCTTATTTAATGATGCACTCTTAGCCAAATAAGCACAGAGGCTCCTTCAAAACAGAAGCTCATTATTCTATAGAGTTTTTCAATCCAAATTCTTTCCTCATGGCATAATTATGGAGGCATTAGATGCACAAAAGGGTCTTTTGCTTGGAAAGGCATTTTGAAGGGAAGGAATTTACTCAAGGAAGGGATGAGGTGGCAAGTGGGAAATGGTACAGAAATCCGAATTTGGTCAGACCCTTGGCTTCCCTCTGAATTTCTACCATATGTCACCTCACTAGTGGCAGCGGGTTGGGAAGAAGCTAGAGTGTGCTCACTGCTCAAACATTACTCAAAGGAGTGGAACAAGGAGGCTTTACAGGCACTATTCGTCCCAAGAGACATTTCACTCATTCAGTCTATACCTTTAGCCTCCATACCAAAATGGCAAACTTTTTTGGCTATTCTCCCCCTCAGGTGCATACACTGTAAAGTTGGGTTATAGGTTCCTTTACAAAGCTCAAAGTCTTGGCAATGGGGATTACCAACTTGAAAGCAATGGTTTATGGAAGCAAGTCTGGAGCTTAGGTGTGCAACCAAAAGTAAGGAATTTCCTATGGAGAGCTATAAAAAATTCTATCCCAACAAAGACGAACCTCAAACACCGACTAGTCATCGCAGAGGATTGTTGTGATCACTGCAAGCATGACTCAGAGGACATTTTACATGCGATCTAGGGTTGTCCTCTCCTTTCACTGATTTGGAACCATCAATCCTACTGGAACTTCCGAGACACTAAGGTTTTCATGAACTTCAAGGAGCTTGTTGAATTTGTCATTGACGAAGGCAAAGATTTGGCACTCTTCGCAACCACAGTATGGTATATTTGGTATAGACGAAATGCGATGTGAACTAGTTCTGTGCAATACCCGACTCAACAGGTTTTACATGAGGTTCAAGCTTTCAAAACTGCCTATGTCCGTTCCATCCCTCCAAAGCCTCTAGACCGACCCAACGAAGCCATACAACAGTTGAACTGGAAGCCACCACCTTGGCCGAAGGTTAAGGTCAACTTTGATGGGTCACTATTTAGAGAAGAAAACATGGCAGGTACTGGATGTATTATCCGAGATTCTATTGGGCAGGTTGTGGCATCCATGGTGGGGAAACATACTTTACCCTACTCGATACTTGCTGTAAAAGTATTGGCAACAGTCCATGCACTCAGATTGGCACTAAAGCTCAGCCACCTTTCCATCATCCTTGAAGGTGACTCAAAAGTAGCTATTGATGCATTTTGGAGCAAGCAACAGAGTTTGACAGAGTGTGGACACCTAATAGAAGAAGCCAAGTGATTGGCGAACTAGTTTGAAGCCGTTGAGTTTAATTATGTTCCCAAGAAGTGTAATATTGCAATTCATAACATTGCTAGACATGCGAGACATGTTAGCGAGTGTACGGTGTGGGTGGAGGATGTTCCTCCACACCTTTCCATTGTAATCTAAGTTGATTCAACTACTGCTTAATGAAATCCAAGTGTTTTTTCTTAAAAAAAAAAATGTTACAAAATAGATTAGGCTAAGTTGTATGCAATGTATCTTGGCACTAGCATCAATTGTGTTATTCCAAATAAAGATTAAAATCTATAAGAATGTGGTAAAAACCCAAGTTTTACCCCTCTAATCCCAACATACCACATCATCATATTACATATTATAGAATAGGTACAACTACACTTAGTCAATTCTAATATCCATTTGAAAATTCAACTTAATTGTGAGTTTATTGAGATGTTATTATGTGTAGTAGAATGTATTGAGTTTTAAGTAAAAAACTGATGTGACAATATCTTATTGGATGGTGTAAAACCCATGTTTTACACCCCATCCTTACCGAATTCAGACTTATATATATATATATATATATAGATATATGAGATAGGTTCAAGTTACACCTGGTGTAACTTCGTAAAAGTTATACATTTTTAAACCGTAGATTTCTAAGAAATCTAATGGTTAGAAAATCACTATAATCAATGTCATCTTTAAAATTAATTGCTTTCCATATTAGCTAACCTAATTAATTTGATAGAATATTATATTATTTTCTTCTCTACTTTCTCTCTCTCTCCTAATCAATTCATCCCTAACCTTGCACAAGATCATATTCTCAATGTTCTTATGTTGTAGAAAAGAAAATAATATAATATTCTATCAAATTAATTAGGTTAGCTAATATGGAAAGCAATTTATTTTAAAGATGACGTTGAATATAATGATTTTCTAACTATTAGATTTCTTATAAATCTACAGTTTAAAAAATGTGTAACTTTTGTAGAGTTACACCATGTGTAACTCTCTCTCTCTCTCTCTCTCTCTCTCTCTCTCTCTCTCTATATATATATATATATATATATATATATATACCCTTTGGTTTACACCCTCTAATACCACCATGCCACATCAAATTTTCACAATGTTTCACAAACTAATGAATAGAGTCTAGCACACAAAATTCTTTCTCAATATTTTTAATTTTCAGAAAATTAACTCCTATAAAATTAAAACATGCCTGCAAATAGTCAAATACCACTGCTCCAACTATGCAAAGATGCCAATGGAGATGATTCTGCAACCGCCTTCACGTGGTGGTCGCGACCATCAAACCCATCCCTCTTGTTAATACAAACATCAAAACCCTTTTTTCAAACAAACCAAATCTCAACATTTGGTTTCATCCAAGGACCTGCAGATCAATTTCATGACAAGACTTGGTTCTTTGTCTTTTTTGGAAGATTTACTTTACATCAATGCCTTCGTTAAAGTGATTCTAATGAATGTTGCCAAAAGCTTGTGAAAATCATTGGGTGGGTCCCTCACTAAACATTGAAGCAATGACCACCACGCAAAGGTGGTTCCAACTGCTGTTTCCAGAGCTCCAACGACATCTTTAAGGGGTTGGAGGCAGTGGTTCTTCAACTGAAGAAACAATAGTTTTTTTATTTGATGATTTTCTTAAAAAAGGGTGTTAATGAATACATATTGTGTGTGGTAGGCTTTATTCCTGACATGACAAGCTGGTATTAGAAGGTTTGGTTTACACCAGGTCCTTATTGAATTTAAACTCAAATGCAAAACGTACCTTCTAAATTTCTTCAAAATTCATTTATGTGTTCTAACTTTGTTTTCATTCAATTCAATTCTTTAAATTTCAAAAGTGTTCAATTAAAGCTTCCATTCGTCTTCTGTTAAATTGCCTGTTAAATCTTCTTAAAATGACATTGCTTTGGTCCATTCATAATATTCAATTACTAATTTTTTTTTTCAACATTAAATAAATATTAATTTTTTTTTTTTAAAAAAACCAAGAACAAATGGAGCCAATAAAACCTACACTCTAAGTTTATTCAAAATTCATTTATGTGCTCTAACTTTGCTTTCATTCAATTTAGTTCTTTAAATTTCAAAAGTGTTCAATTAAGGTTTTCATTAGTCTTCTGTTAAATTGCCTATTAAATCTTCTTAAAATGACATTGCTTTGGTCCATTCATAATATTTAATTTTTTTTTTCAAAATTAAATAAACATTAATTTAAAAAAAAAAAAAAAAAAACCCAAGAACAAATGGAGCCAATTTCATCCCTCTAACCTATTCGATTTTTTTCTCAAAAAAAAAAAAAAAAAAAAACCTATTCGATTTTGTCTTTTCCGCCTCTCTTCCTCCGATGCCAAATTTGTCCTCCAAGTCTCCAACCCATCCTTCTCGCTTTTGATTATGCCTTCAAACTCTTCTCCTTCAACCTTATCCATGACGAGATCAATCGACCTGAATCCAATTCAAACTCCAATTTTGTTTACAAGATCATAGATTTGGTGTGCAAGTCTGAGGACTTGGAGAAGAAAAACTTGAGCTTAACATGCTTTAGGTTAAGGGAGTTAACGAAATACTAACAAAGGCCATTGGACACTTTTGAAATTTAGAGGACTAAATTGAATAAAAGTAAAGTTAGAGTACTGAAATGAATTATAGTAAAAATTGAATGGTGAATTTTGTATTTTAGCCAAAAGAAAAAAGAAAAGTGGGTGCTCTCTCTCTCTCTCATTTTTTCTTCCTTATGTCATGTGATGCATTATGAGTATATTAAAATAATTAACATATATTACTCTAAGTGAAAATTTATTACCGAAGTTTCAAAAAATTTAAAAATAACCTATAATAATTTTTTGTATTAATAATATAAGTTAGGTTATATACATTAATACGTTGCGATCTTCAATACCTGATTTTGGTCCCTGCCAACAAATTCAAAATGACCAAGCATCAGCCTAAGCTGGGAAAAATCCAAAGTCCAAAAACAAACGTTGACCTAGGCTATCACTGTCACATACAATATAAAAGTGACAACTTTTGCATAAACAGTGTATGAGGAACAAGAGGCACAAACATTACTTCCTAAGTCCTAACCACTTGCGACTATGAAAAATGGGCCAACACATGAATTTCCATTTAATTGGCCAACTTTTAAAGAGAGATATGAGCTTAAGGAGAGAGAGAGAGAGATGAGTTTATTTGTATAAAATATATACTTTTTATATTTTTTTTTCCTCTACTCTTAAGATGACACATAAAATTGAGTGATGATATAAATACTATAAATTTTACTACATATTTCTTATAAATTTATGTGTCATCAATCACAAAAAATAATTACAAGTCTCATTTATTATCTTGTTAATTTGTAAGCTTTTTGCAATAAAATTAGCAGCAATTTGAGCATTTTCCCAAAAAAATTATGGTTAATAGAAATTTAACGAAATCACCTTTTTTTTTTTTTTTTTTTTTGAGAATTAGGTAAAAAATTTTATTTAAGGCAAATCAAATTGAAAAACATTCTCCAAGTCACGTGGTAGATCTTCTAACAACACATCAAAATTTGCAGATACAACTGCTCTACGAGCAATGGCATATGCAAGCTAATTGCCCTCCCACTTGACATGACAAAAACTACAATTAAAATTAGCAACTAAATAATGAATATCAGCAATGACATTTCCAAACAAAGTCCTTGAAGGCTTGGCAGCAACAAGAGCTTGGATAACCTTCAAGGAATCACCCTCCACCTCCATGGCTTGAAGACACAGCTCTTGGGCAAATACAACAACTCTTTGGGTAGCCAAAGCTTCCACGATGTCCACAGACCCCGGATGCCTAATTTTCTGGCTCAATGCACCAATAACTAACCATGCCGAATCCCTGATGACCACCCCAAGACCTGCACACGCCTGCTCTTTAAAGAATGCTTCGTCGAAATTGACTTTGAACAAACCAGATGCAGGAGGTTTCCACCGAATATCCCTACTACGAATAGCCAACCTAGGAATCTTTCTATGCATATCATGGAACTCCATCAGCAACTTAGAGGCTCGAGTGCACACCTCATCAACACTTCACACCTTCAGTCTCTCCCCAATCCGATTCCGACGCTCCCAAATACTCCATGCGACCATGGAAAAACACTCCACCAGCTTTGAAAAATGCTAAAATTATTTAAATAATTTTACAAAAAACTTAAAAACTAATGTGGTGAAGGTTATATGGCCCTAAAGTCTTATATGAGTAAAGCATATAATCATGTGAAGTAGAATTTTTTTTTTTTTTTGGAGGCTATTATTCGAAAGTTAGGTTTTAACGACAAATTTACTACTCTCTTGTTGCTTTGTGTTACACCAGTGTCGTACTCTATCTTAGTTAATGTGGAACCAAAAGGCCTGATTAAACCATCAAGAAATATTCGACAAGGGGATCCCCTTTCCCCTTTTCTCTTCCTCATCTGCACTAAGGGTCTCCACGACCTCATCTACCAAGCAACTAGCCTAGGTGATATTCACGAGTTCACTTTGAGCAAGAGGAGTCCAAGTTTAACCCATCTACTATTTGCTAATGACAGTCTTTTATTCTACAAATCGACTATTAAAGAGGTTCATAATGTTTTAGAGGTTCTAAAAGTCTATGAGGAGGGCTTGGGGCAACAAATCAATTGTACTAAAACTACTATTTTTTTGTTTTTAGTAAATTAACAACTGAAGAGAGAAGGTAGAATATCAAGAACTTATTGGGGGTGACTGAAATTAGACAGTATTAAAAATATGTGGGGTTACCTTCTTTGGTGGGGAGAAAAAAGAAGGCTTGTTTTGAGTACATTAAAGAGCGAGTTTGGAGAAAATTACAACGTTGGGAAGCTAAGTTACTCTCTCAAGCTGGCAGAGAAGTATTAATTAAAGCCATTGTCCAAGCTATTCCCACTTATACTATGAGATGCTTCAAACTTCCCTTGAGTCTGTGCAATGAAATTGAGAGTTTGATAAGAAGATTTTGGTGGGGGCAACATATTGATTGTAGGAAAGTGCATTGAGTTAGATGGGAAATTTTGTGCAAGCCCAAATTTAAAGGTGGTATGGGTTTCAAAGATTTTAGTTTTTTTAATGATTCCTTATTAGCTAAACAAGCATGGAGACTCCTTCACAACAAAGATTCATTATTTTATCGGGTCTTTAAGTCTAAATTTTTTCCCAATTGCACAATCATGGAAGCCCCAGCCTTAGTAACTAGTTCATATGCTTGGAAGAGTGTTTTAAAGAGGAGGGTGAAAACTTTTGCGGAAGCAATATAAAACAAAAAAAAAATTATATTTTCATTTAAAGATCGTTGTACCACACAACCATGGATTCTAAATAGAACAAATTGCGTACCGCTCTTAGCAACCCAAGCGTGTTGCCTCCCAAGGTATTCATGTCTCTCTCTCTATTTCTTTTTGAGTTTTCAGAAGACTGCAGTATCACACAGTAGTTCTGATGACCAACCACTAAATATGATATTATAAAATCTTATTTTATTTAAGACTTCTAAAACCCTAGAGAGAGATTGGATGTGGGATCCTTAGGGATCCTAATCTTCAGCCGCAAGATTTATCAATAACTTTTTTGAATGTTATTGACTTATCTTAAAACTCTTTCAAAATTATTTCTTAATTTTCTCAACCATATCAAGAAAATATATGACCTTCTACAGATTGCAATAATGTCCATCAATACATTGCAATTGATCCTTGAAGATTAGAGAATTACAAATGAGGTCCCATTTCATACAATTTTATATCTCTGTCCTTCCACCATACTATATTCCCACAAGCCACTACAACTGGATAAATATCACTGTCATGTCCTTAGCTTATGTGACCCTTAATTTCTTGATTTCATAATTTCTATTGGACTCCAAAATATCTTTAAAAAACTCTTTAAATATATATATATATATATATATATACAATATTATATATATGAAAAACATTTTTGAAAAATGTCACCAACCGGTTTTGTTTTGAGTCCAACTTCAATATGAAAATCAACTGAATATACTATCTTCTTTAGAGACTGGTGGATTCATTGTTGAGCATTTATATATTTTACTCATTACACACATAACCCAACGCGTCTATATATAGCCTTTTAAAATTGGCATCATCAGTTGACATTGTCAAAGTTATGTGCATAATAAATAAATATACACAAACCCCTCATGTTTGAGGACAATAAAAAAATTGTGATAGAACAACATTTTAATTAACAATGATCACTCCATAAGGTGTCCTTGATCGGATCCAATTCAGTGTATGTACTTGTTACATTACACCCACTTGTTTGCTTAAAGTCACTACTTCAATGATGGAATAAATCATCCTATCATATAGCAGCACAACAAGTGTAGGCTTCAGTGGTAATATTTAATTAATATCCACAGCCTAGAACAATTTAATAATTTATGAAAAATCATTGTTCCCTGTCTTTGGTTCCTTAACCATTAACATGATTTTTCCTGCAAAGGTGACATCACATGCCATATTTAAATAATGAAATATACCTATAAAAGTTATGAATGTGAAAATAAAATTTTATCATCAAATAAAAATGCATAGTATTGTTTTTGAGGGCACATAATTCTAACAATCTCCCACTTGCACTCAAAACCAATCATACATGTATTTAATACCCATTGCTTCCAAATGTTTCTCAAACACCTTTTGAGACAATGCCTTTGTGAGTGGATCTGCAACATTATTGGCAGAGACAATCTTTGTTATTGCTACATCACCTCTTTGTATAATATCACGTATCAAGTGATATTTACATGCAATATGTTTTGTCCTTTGATGAGCCCTTGGTTCTACTGCATTTGCAACAGCCCCACTATTGTCACAATAGATAGTAATGGGTGACTCAATAGAAGGAACAACTTCAAGTTCTTGAATGAACTTGCGAATCCACATAGCTTCCTTTGCAGCTTCACTTGCAGCTATATACTCTGCTTCTGTAGTAGAGTCTGCAGTAGTATCTTGCTTGCAACTTCTCCAACTTATTGCTTCCTTGCCAAGAGTGAACACAAATCCATAAATTGATTTTCTATCATCAATATCAGATTGAAAATCAAAATCTGTATACCCTTGGACAGTCAAATCCTCACCACCAAACACCAAGAAATATTGTTTGAACCTATTTAAATATTTGAGGATATGTTTCACTGCTGTCCAATGCTCAGAACCTGGATTGGATTGATATCTACTCACAATGCTCACTGCATAACAAATGTTTAGCCTAGTGCAAAGCATTGCGTACATGAGACTTCCTACAGTTGAAGCATAAGGACAATTTCTCATTTTCTCTCTCTCTTCTTGTGTTTTAGGACACATTTGATTAGAGAGATGAACTTCATGTCTAAAAGGTGAAAACCCTTTCTTGGAATCTTGCATGCTAAACCTAGCCAATATCTTGTCAATATAATTGACTTGTGAAAATCCCAATAACCTTTTCTTTCGGTCTCTAAACAATTTGATTCCGAGTATATAGGACGCTTCACCAAGATCTTTCATTGCAAAGTGACTAGATAACCATACTTTTATAGATAACATTGCTCCTACATCATTGCCAATGAGTAGTATGTCATCTACATAAAGAACTAAAAATGTAATAGTGCTCCCACTAACCTTTTTGTAAACACAAGGTTCATCCATATTTTGTGAGAAACCAAACGATTTGATTGCCTCATCAAAACGGATGTTCCAACTGCGTGATGCTTGCTTTAGGCCGTATATAGATCTCATCAACTTGCACACTTTTGATTCTTGACCATGAGATATGAAACCTTTTGGATGGTCAATAAAAATTTCTTCTCGAATGTGTCCATTCAAGAAAGTTGTTTTAACATCCATTTGTCATATCTCATAATCATAATGTGCAGCAATTAACAATAGAATCCTTATGGACTTTAGCATGGCTACTGGCAAAAAAGTTTTCTCATAATCAATTCCAGCCTTTTGATTATACCATTTTGCTACTAGCCTAGCTTTATAGGTCTCCACCTTACCATTAGGTCCTATCTTCCTTTTGTAGACCCATTTACAACCAATAGACTTAATACCTTCTAGTTTGTCTACTAAGGTCCAGACCTGGTTGGTATACATTGAGTCCATCTCTGATTCCATGGCCCTTTTCCAATTCTCAACATCCTTATCAGTCATTGCTTCTTGATAAGTAAAAGGATCATTATCATGCTCCTTTGACTCCATTAGATAAATCTCATTTAACAAAGTGAGTCTAACTCGAGGCCTGATAGTCCTTTTACTACGTCGAGTTTCTTGTATTTGCTTGGTTCAGTAGGCACTATTACTTGCTCTTCATTATTCTCATTCAACTCAGCCATTGGGTTATTAGTTTGTTCATCAAGAGAAACTTTTGCTCTACTTTCATTTAAGCTATAATCTTCCTCAAGAGAAATAGCATTCTTGCTCACAAACACTTTTTGCTCACTAGGATTGTAAAATTAGAAACCAGTAGACATCTTGGGATAGCCAACAAATAAACATCTATCACTCCTAAGTCCTAGCTTATCCATATTAGACTTTCTAACATGTGCTGGACAACCCCATATCTTTAAGTGATTTAGACTTGGTTTCTTACCAGTCCATAACTCATATGGGGTATTAGGAACTGATTTGATAGGGACTCTATTTAATAAATAAACAGCAGTCTCCAAAGCATAACCACAAAATGAAATTGGCAACTCTGACATGCTCATCATAGAACGAACCATATCTAATAAGGTTCTATTTCTTCTTTCAGCTACACCATTATGTTGAGGTGTGGCAGGGGGAGTCAATTGAGAAATAATCCCATTTTCTTTTAGATATTCCTTAAATTGATCCAAGAGGTATTCTCCTCTATCAGAGCGAAGAACTTTTATGCATTTTCTAGCTTGTTTCTTGATGACTTGCATAATTGAGTGTAATTTATCACTTCTCAACTTTAAACTTTAATCTAATTTTATTTATTTTGTTGATTTTAGACTTGATTTTTGTTATTTAAATTTTATTCCAAATTTGAAGAAAATAAAGATTTATTCAAATAAAAGAAATGTGAAGCATCTA